>NW_020664561.1:35589551-35689301 GCF_002925995.2 Terrapene triunguis | reverse complement strand
ATGAAGTGGGTTTTAGCCCACGAAAGCTTATGCTCAAATAAATTTGTTAGTCTCTAAGGTGCCACAAGTACTCCTGTTCTTTTTGCTGATACAGACTAACACGGGTGCTACTCTGAAACCAGCCAGTAACAGTCTTTCAGCACTAGAGTGTAAGCACTGGTCTCTTGTTAGCAGCTCCCAGGATTGGTGGCTAAGAAGTGTGATCTGCTTCCTTCCTGTGTTATGACCCCTTCCAGATTCACGGCTGAAACCCCAGGCCAGGGGGTTCGGAGGGAGAAGGAAGAAAGAGGCAGAACTGAGACCCTGCCTAGCTAAGCACCAGAACTGGTTACCAAGGAATCCCAGTCATGGGCTGTTTTTTCAGAACAGGATAGACAGGCACCCACCCAGGCATGATCTAGGTACAGGTTGTCCTGCCTCAGCAGGGGATGGGGGAGTGGACTAGGTGTCCTCGGGGATCTCTCCAGGCCCACATTTCTTTGCATGCTGCTGGCTGTCGGGCTGTGGGGACCTGGCACAGTCAGAGACCTGGGTACGTGGGAAAGCGTTAGCAGTTACAAAGGGGGGGGGAGGCTGCGACCCCTCCCCCCAGCGGTGTGACTGAAGAGGGGGAACAATAGGTAAGTCTGGAGAACGACGCTCCCTCACTCTCCGCTCTGCTAGAACTAGTTCCGAGGGGGAGGACTCGGAGGAGGGATTCACACTCGCTGCAATCAAGTCTAAAATAGTTCCTCTTTGTTCACCAGCGGCAGAGACTGTCTGTGGCCTGTGTCCTTCCGCTGTCGCTCGGCCTCCTCCCCCACTCCCCGCCCCCTGTCCGGAGAGCGGCCGTGCAGCGCAGGCGGGGCCCAGCTGGGGCGGGGGGTGAGGCTCTTTGTTTTTTCCCACAATGCACTAGCTTCTCCTCCGCGGGAAACAAAAATGGCGAACGGCTGCGGCGGAGCCGGGCAGTGTGTGAATCGGCTCTGACCCTCCCCCACTCTCCGCCCGGCGAGGGCTGTCTGGGGGCGCTGCGCACGGAGGGCCCGGCCCGGCCGCAGAGAGGCTCTGGGGGGAGGGTGCTGAGTCCGCTGATTTCCCTGTATGAGGCGGTTGGCACCACTGGAGAGACCGAATGAGGTGAGGGAGGCCGGGCTCTCCGCGGTGGGGGCGGGCGGCCGCCCCGGAGTCTGTGGGGTGGGCTGTTAGGACCCCTCACCCGCCCCCCCCAATAGAGGGCTCCCCGAAAGGGGGCGGGGAGGGTCGAGCCCCAGCCCGGCGGGGAAACCCAGACCAGCCCTCCAGCCGCTCTTCTCCCTTCCCCCAGTGCTGTACTCATTGTGGGCACATCTAGGTCTTGTGGGGCATATTTAGGGCCAGAGGACTTCAGAAATAAGGGCTGTCTCCGAAGCTGACTATAACAGGCAGATGATAAGGGGATTTGCAAGTGCCCTGTGGAGACCAAACAAAGGGGCGAACAGGAATAGGGTCACATCACCATCTTGGGGTTCTGGAGGGAATCTGGGTGGTGTGGGGTGTAGTTGGGTGTTTAGATGGTGGCTTTCCTTATTAGACAACTGTATCTGACTATTGACAAACCTGTTAAAGTATGAAAAGATAAATCAACACAAAGGGAGAGAGGGCAGGCTTATTTGAAGGACTATTCACTTTTTGTGCAGATAATGTACGTTTTACAATAGCACCTTTCATCTCAAAGATGGATGAATTCTAACAAATTTAATATGTTGTGTTGTACTGAGAAACTTTAGATGTTTCTTCCCCAAAACTATGGAAACTGGTGGTGGTTAGTGTAACTAAAAAGCCATCACAACACCCCCTTTCCTAGCACTTGAATCACAAAAGAAAATGGGTTGATGTTTTCCTTGTTTTAATAGGAGGTAACAAGATGCTTCTTTATACTTCCAAATTGAGACCAGTGTCCATTTGGCAACATTTTAAAGGATTGGAGTTACACTTAACCAGTTGGAGCGTTTTGGATACAATTTGAATGAAAAAGCCTAAATAAAATTATAATTACAACATTCTTTCTTTAGGATAATATGTATCCCATGAGTTTCTGAAAATTTGGCCCTGTTTATAATTTTAAAAATGTCAAAGCGTGTTAGCAATGCATTTAAAACATGATCTGTCTTTGCCCATAAACAGGGGAGACGGGCCGACTATGCAGGGGGAAATGGTGACAATAACTATACACAAACTAATGTCAAAAACACCTAAGTAATCAATAGAGAAAATAGTTTCTTCTAATATTTATTACATGTAACTATAGTAGATGAAAATGTCGACAGAAATGATTTGTTGTCTATCCCTTTAAAACAGAGATTTCAGGTTACAATTCAGTTCAAAGGATTTGTTGAAGATGAAAGATTTAAAAAGCCTGAGTAGTGCAATGTTGGAATATAGGCTAATAAATTGACACCATTTCAATTTGTATGAAGAGAGAACTGGAGAGAGAATAAGGGGAAACAAAGAGATTGAGAGAGCGAAAGAAAGGGAAATGAGCAGAATGAGGCAGTGAAAGGGGGGAGGGGGATATCTGTAAGGAGCTGCAAGCTTGTGAGATGTGAACCTTCATTAAGACTGTTCCGGAAGGAGTATTTTTGGTGTAGTGATGTTTTGTGTGGCCCCACAGGTTTGGGAGAACAGGGCTATGCTGCTTCTCCTTGATAATAGGTCTTCCATTGTGCTAAATCACATTTCCACTCTGTTTCTGAAAGGTTTGTTTAATCTGGCTGGCGTCCAGTAAAATATGTGGAATATTTTTTTGCTAAACTTGATGTGTAACAAGATGTACAATATACACTACACCATTTTTAATTCCAAAAGTTATCCTAGAAATATTAAGTTCTTTTCAGTTTTCCCCGGATTGGGAACAGCCCCTGCCCAGTGTGTGAGAGAAGAATAGTAGATAGCATTTGGCTATTAGTAGCATTGGCTACTAAAGGGTGGTCATCCATATTCTTGGGAGACATTTGAGTGGGGAGGTGTTACTGTTTTGGGTGCATCTGAGAATGGCTTTAAAGAGTGTTTTAATCACACTTGGTCTGGTGGGTTTTTTGTTTTTTGTTTTGGTGAAAAAAGCATTAAAAGTAACACTTGATATTATGTAACAGTTTAGATTAAATTTTTCATTTGTTTGCATACTTAACAGCACTTTGTATTGCTAACTTCCTTAGGTAGCCAGTTTCACCTTGTTTGTGTGGGCCTTCCTCTAGGGAAGGGAGAGAGAAATGTCTTGAAAAAGCCAGGAGGAGGATTGTAAAACCACAAATATTGCCAGAGGGTCCCTGGGCCAGCGTAATACCTGAAACAACTTTTAACGTTTTGAAAAGAACTAGATTTCAAGCTGACAGCATCACTTCAGAAACGGATCATCCTATTGAAAAATACAGGTGGTATTTGTCAGGGAGGTTGAACTTAACCTTGAGGGAAGAAAATTAAGGATGGATCCTTTCTCAGTCAGTTCTGACACATTTCTAGTGTTAAATGACTTCCAAAGGTGTTGCGTCTGACGAAGTGGGTATTCACCCACGAAAGCTTATGCTCCAATACATCTGTTAGTCTTTAAGGTGCCACAGGACTCTTTGTTGCTTTTTACAGATCCAGACTAACACGGCTACCCCTCTGATACTTTCCAAAGGTCACTTTTTCTTCTGCTTCTCAGGTGTAGATTATTCCATAGAAAGAAACTTGAGGAAGATAAATTGCTCTTTTAAGGGTCACTCCTTTTTTAGGATGGCCTATGAGGAAATGAAGACTGAGTTCTCTTTATGGTTTTTTTTTTTTTTTTTTTTTTAAAAGATCGAGGGTAGATTTCTGTTTCATAGATAGGCAAAGTTATGCCCTTTTTTCAATACAACTCAAATGGAAGTGTCTTGGACCTCGTGACATACTTGCCCACCCTCAAGTATTTGTTTCCGGCAGTACTAACAACGTGCTAGGTACTGCACAAACACAAAAGACCATCCTTAACCCAAGGAGTCTATACACTAAATAACATTTGAGGCAAAGGATTTAGGGAAGGGAAACAAACAAGGTGAGACTTGTTAATGTTCTGGTATCTTATTTTTTCCCTTTCCCTTTATCGCGCGTGTGTGTGTGTGTGTGTGTGTACACAAGTTAACCTATAACCTTACTGTTCTAGTAATAGGTTCATGGAGACTAGTCCACCATTCTGTGATAACTCTTTAAAGACTTTGAGGCTTGATGGACTTTTTATGAGAAATGATACTAAAAATAAATACTGTGAATTATGGAAAGTTAGGGTTTTTAGGATCTTCAGAGAGAATGTGATTACAAGATAAGGAAGTCTAGTGGCAGTATTCACTAGGATTTCTGCTCAAGGATTTAACCAGTTTTCCTATTTCTTCACTTCTGAGGATAAATTGTATATGTTAAGGGCAGTTGCATCTCTTTCATGTGTGGAATGAAGGAGATTCCTAGGTAGTCTTAACTATGATTGAAAGGGCCGTAGGAATGCTTTTCTACCCTTTTTAAGAACCTGTATTCCATAACAAAGAAAATAGCTGTTTGCATCAAATGCCGACTATCATGGATGAGTTGACAGGATAAAACTACAGCTCTATCCCGATATAACACGACCCGATATAACATGAATTCGGATATAATGCGGTAAAGCAGCGCTCCGGGGGGGCGGGGCTGTGCACTCCGGTGGATCAAAGCAAGTTCGATAGAACGCGGTTTCACCTATAATGCGGTAAGATTTTTTTTTTTTTTTTGCTCCCGAGGACAGCATTATATTGGGGTAGAGGTGTATTTGAAAAGCAATATGAACAAATGAAAAATGTTCTGTGGTTGATAAAGGTTTTCCCCAGGTGTCTAACCAGAGGAAAGAAGAACTCAGAGCAAAAATGACTGCCAAGATCTACGATTTTTTTCCAAAACATTTTAATAATCCTTTAGTGGGATAGCATACTGCATGATATCCTGTTATGATCACAATTGGGGCTGAAGTAAACTAGTGTGTTCAAAAGTAGAATGAATATTGCCCTTGAAATGAGTGTGAATGTTTAAAAAATAGATTTTTGAGAGGTATATATTCAGTCCGTTGGCTTACAGTAAAGTCTCTTAAACTATCCAACACTTTAAAAAAATTTCACAGAAAACGGAAGTGACAGCAATTATCAATATAAGAATATTAGAAGCACACTGATATTGCATAACAGTAATACAGCAAAAGAGAGAGGGTTTGTCTCAAAAACTAGAACAATTAATGTTACACTGCAAAAGCAGTTGTAGACCTTATAAATGTAAGTCCACCTTAATGTACTTTTCATGTTCCAAAAAGAGAGCCAAACTATATAAAACTGATTTGTCCTACTTTTGTCTGTTTTTTGTATACTTTAAAGTATCCTTTTCTTATGCCAGATTCTGAAAGGTACTGGAAGAATCTGGCCTTTTCCAATTCTTTGGCAGAAAGACTGTCAGAAATTAAAGGTTCATAATTAAAGTAACTGTTCTTTACTAAGAAGCCTAAAAATAGGACTGTAGACTGCTATGGAAGGTTTTATCAGCAACATTATGCATTAGTTCTAAATTTGTGCCCTTTTGGACCCTTCTACTGAATATGAATTGAAGTACCTTTTTTCAGTATTCAGCACTTCTATCTGTATTTATAGGATTGTTCCTTCAGAACTGAGACTTAGGCTTGGTCTACACTTACCCCCCAATTCGAACTAAGGTACGCAACTTCAGCTACGTGAATAACGTAGCTGAAGTTCGAAGTACCTTAGTTCAAACTTACCTCGGTCCACACGCGGCAGGCAGGCTCCCCCGTCGACTCCGCGGTACTCCTCTCGTCTAGCTGGAGTACCGCAGTCGACGGCGATCACTTCCTGGTTCGACTTATCGCGTCCAGACAAGACACGATAAGTCGAACCCAGAAGTTCGATTTCCAGCTGCCGAACTAGCGGCTGGGTATAGACGTACCCTAAGTATATTTTAATATTTTTCTTCATAATTTCTATTTTGTTTACACTTTACTGGTGGCAAACTATTTATTTCGGAGTGACAGTCTATTTGTATCAGGTCTCAAGGTATAACAATCAAACTAAATAGGTTATACTTAAACATTCAGCCTGTAGTATGTCTCCATTTTCAGCGCTTCAGCATAAACCATTCTTGAGAACTCCAGAGTGATAGTGCCAAAAAACTGGGGTTACTTATCCCAATATAGATAAAATACACCAGAAAAGCTGACTTTTTTGCACCTGTGAGCATGTTATAAATGCCTAGATTTAAGATCTTAACATTTGACACACTTGGGGTATGTCTGCACTTAAATCATCACAGCAGCGCAGCTGCACCCCTAAGAGACATAGCTATACCAATGTAAATTCATAGTGTATACCAGGCCCTAGTTCTCAGAGAGACTAAACATCTTTGTTTGAAGAAACTCATAAGTAATCAAAAATGATGTATTGACCATGTCCAGTATTCTACTTTCCTCTACTTCTTAGCACAAACTGTCTTAAGGAACTCCAGCTCGTGTGTGTGTGGGTGTTAAGTAAAAGTTGATATCTATTGTCTGAATTGTTTATAATCAGCCTCACTTGCTAGCAAGTAACACCCTACATGTGAAAAAGCCTCCCTGAAGGCAATCATAAAGGAAGGCATATTCTCCTTCAAATGATAGTTAAGGCCCACTTCTGCTGATGCCTATTAAAAAAAAATCTGTCAATTAACAATGGCTTGAGTGGCAGATGGATTTGGCACATTATACATTTTCAAACTTTTGTTTTGATTGTATACTTAAAAATTGTATAAGAATGCGTTTCTACCTCTATCCTTTGTATGTTTCTTGTTTTAGAGTGAAATACGCTTGCCTTTTAGGGTAGAGCCTATATCTTATGTGTTTGTACAGTTCCTGGCACAACTTTGGCACCAAGTGTTACCGTAATATAAAGTTCTGTAAAAGTCTGTGAGCTGACGGGTGAAAACATTATCTAGTATGTGGGCTGGGACAGGAAACTTGGAAATCAAAATAAATTTTAAATATTTATTCAGCCATAAAGTTCCATAAAAGGGTAGAAAATACTCAAATATATACTGTTATGTACAGTAACCTGTGTTGCAAGCCAGTGAGAATTTGATTGTGATGGAAACTCACAATTTACCATTGTTGTATAATATGAATGTATTGTGTAGTAAAGTTCTGCATTTAGGAAGTTACTGATTTTTTTATTATCGGTCACAAATCTGTTTTTCTTATGAAGTAACAATAAAAAGTGAATTTAAGCTTATTTTAAAACTGCCTTAAAAGACAAAAGATTGCGGGGGAGGAGGAAGCTTACACCCTCTTGGTTTTATGGTATATAAAGAAGGCCTGGGAATTGTGGGTGGTTTTTTTTTTTTTAAACATCTACCTGCTTTAAAGCTTAAATATCAAGAGTGTAAAGTCTGGTCTTCCCTAGTTTTGGTAGCAAGGATTTCAATGTGTGTTGTGAGTGCTCAAACCTTAGGCCATGTCTAGAAAGTTTTTGTACCACTTAATTACATCTGTTTCTATAAACCAATATAGTTAAGTGGTACACATGCATATCCCACAGTTATATTCCTATAACGGGGCTTATATTGGTATGGCTTATATAAGTGCCTTTATAGTGATATAACTGTGTCCACGCTAGGCAATTGCACTACTTTAAGTATAAAATCACACCCCTCGTCAAAATAATTAAATGGTACCAAAATGGTGTGTAGATTAGGCCTTATATGAAGGCCAGGTGGTATTATATCTTTTGGACTTCTATTTAACTTCACTGACCAATATTTTGGAAAAACGAAGTAAACCATTTTTAGTGTGCGACTAAAAATAACGAATTGACAAGTGAAGTTAACTTTCATTCTTGTCATAACTTCATTACTTTTTTTGCTTGTCATATCCATTCACTTAAGACCTGCCCCTTCTTTCCACTACCATTTTTTTTCAATTCATATGATGCTACTCAGTGTTCAGATTGGTGGTAGGAAGTCGTGCCCAAAAAACAAACTCTGTCCACTTGAAACACGTCTCTTGAATTGTGGAGATGTTCAGAATATGATCATGTATGTTGCATAGGTTCTACATTGGTCCTTGGGCTTGGCTTCTTGTTGCTACAGCCATGGGGGTTTGTTGGGCTCTTTTAATTGGGCTTTCCCTTGGTGAGATGCAGATACCCCTTTATGTCCCACATTAGTTTAGCAGGGTATTCCTTTCCCAGGCCCATTTACTTGTGGTACCAAAAATGAGCTGTTGCTCAGAATAGATCATAATGATATTGTCTTTTTCATATTTTGAGCAGTGTAATGTTAAGTGTTGAATTTAAAATCATTATTGGCATCTGAGTAAATATTTACTGAAACGAGTAAAGTAATTCTCATCTCAGCTATTGTTTCAGGTTCTGCAAACTCACTCAGATATGTTTGTATCAGTTACATTCAGGTCCAATTTTCCAGGGTTTTTCTACCTCCTTGATAAAGTTGTGGGAAGGAAAATTGGAATCCAAATGAAGTATTTTATGAACCTTTAATATATCTCAACCCTTTTTTAGTGTGAATATATTAAGTTGTTTTGTTATTACAGCTAGCCTAACTTTTAAAGTTTAAGAAATTTCTGGAAAAGAGAGCCACTGTGTAAGTTGAACATCAGGTGTACCAGTCTTCACTACTGTATTGTATCATTCCACCATGTACCACTAAGATAGTCTTGTTTTTGTATGTGTGTATATAATTCCACTGTCACACACAACCATTTCATAGCAGCAAATGGCCTGTGGGTAGACTAACAATGCTCTTCCTCATCTCCATAGAAAATAAGGCTATGTCTACACTTCACTTTTGTTGGGCAGGGGTGTGTGTGTGTGGAGGGGGGAAACACCAACAAAAGTTTTAATGACAAACAGCACCGGTGTGGACAGTGCTTTGTCGGTGGGAGACGCTCTCCCTTGGACAAAGCTACTGCCCCTGGTTGGGGCTGGTTTTATTTTGTTGGCGGAAGAGCTCTTTCCTGCCAACAAAGAGCGGCTACACTGTGTGCCTTACTGTGCTGCTGTAAGATGTGCAGTGTAGACCTAGCCTAAGACTGGAATAAGTAATAAAGATCAAGTGTAATACATAAGATGAGAATTGGCATCAATGGGCGATAAAGAAGTGATGATTTACTTATCCATTTCAAGTTCCTCATGCTTACTTGACAGTGTGCACTGAGTATTTTGATTTGGTCAACATGCTGACTACATGTTAGAATAAAGCCTGCAACAGCATAGCTTGTGTTTTCAGCTCTGCAGAAGTTGCTTCAAGTCCTGCTGCCTCCTCCCTCTGCTGTCCATATAAGTCAATCTTTGGGCATCAGGCAAATATTAAAACTGCTACATTAGTGTGATGGTTCTTGTAGGACCCAGGCCTGGGAGTCACCTTGTTAACCCCTGCCTCTAGTGACAGGAGTCTTTCTTGTGGTAGCTGGGTGTCAGCTCCCTGACGGCTGCCAGCCCTTCAGCCACTCAAAAGCATTCTCCTCTGGGTTTATGGCCCTCCCTTATCTAGGCAGGTTAACAAATCCCAATGAATCATTCCCTTGTGATATTCAGCCCCGACACCGGCTACTCTCATACAGTCCAGATCCTCTGCATCCAAAGGTGAGGTGTACCCCCAATTTACCAGTTTTTCCTTAAACCGCTGCTCCTATAAACCACACAGCACTTGTGAGCACTTTGTTAAATCTTTATTCCTAGTAGATTTATTTAACTAGATATAGTGTATTGTAACTACTTGTTTCCACCACAAAACAAAATCATAAGTTTAGACCCAGGTTCCCATTTTATCAATAGTTATCTTTCCAGTCTAATAAAGTGAATTCTTTCTCCCCTCTGCCCCCACCCAGAGTTCAGTGTATTGCAGAGCTGGCTGGTTTCTCAATAGCCAAGGTCCAAGATGTTCCTGAAAGCACCCTCACTCCCCAAGGAGTTTCCTCAGTGAAAGGATCCAGAGTGTCTTTCCCTACACTCCCAATCCCTCAGACAGAGACAAACACCTACAAGATCTTTATCAAGCATTCTTAAAACTACACCACCCACCTGGGGAAGTGAGGAAACAGATTGACAGAGCGAGACGGGTACCCAGAAATCACCTACTACAGGACAGGCCCAACAAGGAAAATAACAGAACATCACGTACAGCCCCCAGCTAAAACCTCTCCAGCACATTATCAACGATCTACAACCTATCCTGGAAAACAATCCCTCACTCTCACAGACCTTGGGAGGCAGGCCAGTCCTCGCTTACAGACAGCCCCCCAACCTGAAGCAAATACTCACCAGCCACTACACACCACACTACAGAAACACTAACCCAGGAACCAATCCCTGTAGCAAATGTCGTTGCCTACTCTGTCCCCATATCTACTCTAGCGACACCATCTGAGGACCCAACCACATCAGCCACACCATCAACAGCTCATTCACCTGCACATCTACTAATGTTGTATGTGCCAGCAATGCCCCTCTGCCATGTACACTGGCCAAACCGGACAGTCCCTACATAAAAGAATAAATGGACACAAATCGGACATCAGGAATGGTAACATACAAAAGCCAGTAGGAGAACACTTCAATCTCCCTGGACATTCTATAACAGATTTAAAAGTAGCTATACTTGAACAAAAAACTTCAGAAACAGACTTCAAAGAGAAACAGCAGAACTAAAATTCATTTAACACCATTAATTTGGGCTTAAATAGGGACTGGGAGTGGCTGGCTCATTACAAAAGCAGCTTTGCTTCTCCTGGAATTGACACCTCCTCATCTATTATTAGGAGTGGACTACATCCACCCTGATCAAATTGGCCCTGTCAGCACTGGTTCTCCACTTGTGAGGTAACTCCCTTCTCTTCATGTGTCATTATATAATGCCTGCATCTGTAATTTTCACTCCATGCATCTGAAGAAGTGAGGTTTTTTACCCATGAAAACTTATGCCCAAATAAATCTGTTAGTCTTTAAGGTGCCACCGGACTTCTTGTTGTTTTCCCTACACTGTTACACTGAAAAGTCTTTTGTTTCTATTCACAGCCAGAGTGAAGCTCTGTTGTAATGTCCCTTCAAGAAGTTTTGATGGTTGGGTAATGCCTCTGGTTTTCCATTGATAGTTTTGGGAGGGAGGAAGGCCGGTCAGTTGAGCCTTGTTACCTTGCCTTCTGATTAGGAGGAATGCTTGGATGGGCATTCCGGGTGTTATCTCTTGATGATTATGCTTTTTGGACTTGGAGTAGTAATTACTTTGAGTACAAATACACTTCCTTAAATATTACTTGAACGTACATCTGCCAGTGATTGAGTTTTGACAAGTTATGAGCTTTCTGTAGAAACCTCACCTGATATAGCTTACGGATAAATATCCTGCAAGATGTGTTCAGTGTAACGAGTTAACAAATCCCAAATGAATCATCCAAAGGTGCAGAGGATCCCCAATTTACCATTTTTCCCCCCCCTTAAACCGCTGCTCCTATAAACCAAATAGCACTTGTGAGCACTTACATCTACTTTTAGCCTATTTAACAGGTCTGAGGTGAGAGTTGTTTACAAAGAAGGAGATCCTTTGCCAATGTGTATCCTATGTCACAATTAGCTACTGAACAGTCATTGTGGGCTAGACTTTCTCTACTTTTCTTTCAGTGTCCCAAAACCACTTTACCTCCACTTTGCACTTGCTTAATGTGTAGCTGAATTGGCATCATTCCCAGACGTGTGTAAGCAGGACATGGTGTCATTAGACATGATAAAAGTGGATATATAGCATCACCTGCAATTATGTTGAGAAAGGGGGCAGCATGAATGTCAATATTCAGTGGGAATTGCGTCCCCTGCTGTCCATTTTTGAAGAGCAGAGGATTTTTCTAGAAAAATCTTGGTATCAGGCCCAGCCACCCTTAGAGGTGTGGGTTTTGTTTTGTTCTAGGAGATTAGGCGGGGAGAGTGGGTAAAAGAGTTCCATCAGTAGTTCTTGCAGAGTTGAAAAATCCTAATAACTTTAATTCCTTTCACTTGCTAATCATCTTGATCATATGCACATGCAACAAAGTATATACTGCTATTCAAACATGGACAGCTACTCACATTGGACTTCAGCCTGGTACGTAGCTTAATATCTTGAGTAGCCTGACTTCACTGGATGATTGCCATTCTCTTTGCCACGAAGAGCAGTGATCTATCTTTGTGGTGTAATGCTTCTATACCAGGCTTAGTTCATCAGTCTGAATTTTTGCAACTGCCTCTATTTGTCTCAAGAATAACTGTCTGTAGCTAAAGCTCCAACCACTGAACATCTTCAGTACAGTCAGATTCTGCAGGATTGGGTGGTGCATGCCCATTGAACTTCTGATTTCAGTATATCATGCCCCAACTACACTGGCAAGTTTGTGCGCAGTAAAGCAGCTTTGAGCACTGTAACTCCCAAGGTGTACACACTGCCAAGCCACTTAGTGCGCAGAAACTGCACAGATGCAGTGCTCTTAAAAAAACAAAACAAAACAAAAAACATCTTGATGAGAGGCGTAGAACTTTCTGCGCCATGGCTACAGCGCTGCAGTGCCAGTGTAGACACCGTGGTGATTACAGCGCTGCGATTGGCCTCCAGGAGGTGTCCCACAATGCCTGTTCTCACCTCTCTGGCCATTGGTTTGAACTCTACTGCCCTGACCTCAGGTGACCAACCATCAGCCCCACCCCATACATTCCATTGCATATTTGAAAATCCCCTTCCTGTTTGCTTGGTGATGCGTGCAGTGGTCTCAGCGCATCTTTCCAGGTGGCCATGCCTGCTCCAAGCAGCAAGCGATCCCCAGCTTGGAGCAATGCCTAGCTGCTGGACTTCATTGGCATTTGGGGAAAGGAGGCAGTGCAGTCACAGCTGCGCGCCAGCCGTCAGCATTGTGATACCTAAGGACGGATTTCTAGATGCGTGATAGAAAAGGGCCATGACCGGGACACATTGCAGTGCAGGGTCAAAGTGAAGGAGCTGCAGAACACCTACCACAAGGCGTGAGAGGCAAACCGCCACTCGGGTGCTGCACCCACGGGCTGCCGGTTCTACAAAGAGCTGGACGCGATACTCAGTGGGGACCCCACCTCCACTGCGAAGTCCCCTGTGGATACTTCATTGGCTTTGTTGCCAGTCGAGAGTGGACTGAGCCAGGAGGAGGCAATCTTGGATGAGGAGGGGGAACCAGAGGTAGAGGATGACTAGGAGGCCAGAGATGCATGCAATCAGGAGCTCTTTTCTACCCCAGAGATGCCTGGCCAGTCACAACAGTCAGATCTTGGTGAAGCGCAAACAGGAGAGGAGGCCCCTGATAAGCGGATCTGATTTTGGGAATTGCTGAAGTGAGTTGTTGGGGACAGGAGGGTTGCAGAAAGCAGGCTTGTCTCCTACCTCATGCCTAGTTTGAGCGGTGGAACAGGCTGTTGATGCACTCCCTCACTTCGCAGGAATCTCCCTCAGAGATCTCCAGGAAACTCTCATGGTGATACTGGGCAATCTGTTCCCACAGGTTCCTCGGAAGGGCTGCTTTGTTTCTTGCCCCATTAACGGTAACTTTCCTGCGCCACTGTGCCGTCACGGGGGGTGGGGACCATTGCTGCACACAGGCTAGCCACACGGGGGCCAGGGCAGAAGCCGCAAGCTTGGAGAAGACCCTCCCTTGATTCCCTGCTCACCCTCAGCAGCGAGATATCTTCCATAATGATAGCCTCCTGTGGAAAGTGTGGGGACAGGAATGATTATCAGCCCCCTGCCCCCTACAGTGCTGGCTCTCCCCAGGTGCCCAAGAGCCACGTGCCCAGTGTACAGCAGGGTCTGGGAACAGTGATTTACCCTGACCCTGTGCCCAATCATCATTTTGGGGGTCTTGTGGCTTGTGTGCGCTTGCCTGGGGTCAGCCAGTTAGTAACAGGTATGTGAGTACTGGCTGTGTTTTAAAGCACTGAAACAGTGTTGTCTGTGTTGTAAACAATACTGCTTCTGTAAAACGTTGCATTTAAACTTCACAGAGATGACCTTCGGAGCACAGCCTCCCTCTTTGTTATTGGTGGCAGAACGATTGCGAAGAATTAGAAAGCGTCCAAGAAGAACTAAGGAGTTTTAGGGGTCACCTAAAAAGAAGGCGTATGATAGGGGGATACAGCAGTGCTGTTCAAAAATCAAGGAGTTGAGGCAGGCATACCAGAAGGCAAGAGAGGCTAATAGTCGCTCTGGTGTGGCACTTCAGACGTACTGCTTCTAGAAGGAGCTGTATGCCATCCTCCGCGGCAACCCCACCTCAACTGTCAAGAGCCCTGTGGATACTTTAGGGGGGCTGGAGTCAATAGCCAGCAGAGTGAACCCCGAGGATGACTTAGTGGACGAGGAAGTGGAGTTGGAGGAGGATGGGAGACAGGCGACAGGGACATCCAATGGTGTGGCAAGCCAGAACTTCTTTTTAATTCCGGAGCAGTCTAGCCAGTCCCAGCACTCCGGCTCTGGTGCGCCTAATGCAGGAGACGGAAGCTCCGGTTAATTCTGCAGGGACACATGCTGCTGATCTGGTTTGTTAACCAGGGTAGAAGAGGGATTGAAATAACCAAGACAGGTACAGTTTGTATCTGGTTCACCTGTGCAGGTAGGCAGAGGGGCCCTGTGGAAAAATTAGTTTATGCACACTGGGATGTCCCGAGAATCATCCATAGAGAACTCTAGAAAACTTTCACGGAGGTAATCTGCAATCCTCTGCCAAAGGTTTCTTGGGAGGGCTGCCTTGTTTCTTCCCCTGCAGTAGGAAACTTTGCTGTGCCAATCGACAATTACTTCTGCAAGCATCATAGCAGCACATAGGAGAGCAGCATACATCTACATGCATGCAGGAGCTGTACTCTTGCATCCTCGGTTACCCTCAGGAGCGAGATACCCACGCTATCACCCCCATGTTGAACTCAGCATGGCTGGGGCTACTGCCGTGCTGTATGCCTGCCATGGGAAAGTGAGACAGTTGTGTTTCTAACTTGTTTGGATCAAGGGTGTGAGTGCACTCGCAATAGAGCTTCTGTCTGTGGTGTTTCTTTAGCATCAGCAGAGGTGCCCTTGAAGGTCTTCTCTTGCACACTGGCTGAGTCTCTCCATCTGATAAGGAGACAAAACAAGAGGAATAAGGAAGATGATGTGTTCCAGGAGGTGATGCAATCCTCTGGTGCTTCGGATTGGGAGCAGACAGCATGGAGAGAGGCAACCAATGACCAACTGCAGATGGATAGTCAGGATAGGAAACAGGCAGGAGCAGATGATAAAGCTGCTTAGGGAGCAAACAGATGTGTTGCGGTCCCTGAATGAACTTCAGGTGGAACACATCCATGCTCACTTCCTCCTGCAGCCCATACTGAACTGCCTTCTAGGCCCTCCTCACACACACCTCACATCTTCTAGGGCTGTCATACCCAAGGGAGATTTTCCACAATGACAGCTAGACATACATCCAGCGGTGAGAGCCTCATTGGCAATTGTGCTTTTGATTTTCATGTTCCTACCAAACATAGAAATGTTTGCATGGGTGTGGAATAAAAATGTACTTACAGAAAGTGAATGAATCTGTCTCCTATATACAGTGGTTGCTGCTAAAATTCAGACAGTGCCAATAGGTGCATTTGCATTGTTTAAATTACTGCGCACACACAAATCATTACAAGGTTCATACTATGATGCAAGAAAACAATGCCTGGCTCAATACATTACAGCGGCTTATTGTCAAAATGCTCTTTTAAAGCTTCCCTGATTCGAATAGCTCCCCTTTGAGCCCCATTTAAAGCTCTGGTATCTGGCTGCTCAAAAGCAGCAGCCAGCCGGTCCACCTCAGCGCTCCACGTTGTGGAACCTTCTCCCCTTTTAGCTTCACAAATGTTATGCAGAACACAGCAGGCTGCTATGACCATGGAAATATTTTCCTTACTGAGGTCCAACCTGCCAAAGAGGCACTGCCAGTGCCCCATTAAGCCCTGTGCCTGCTGAGCCTGTTGTTGAAGTGCTCCTTGCTGCAGTCAGGTGTACAGAGCTGATGTAAGACTCCCAGGATCACAGCTGGCATTTCCACATTCCCCCTGGTCTGGAAAGAAAGTCCCTGCTTGCAGCTTCCTATACAGGCCAGCGTTCCTCAAGATGTGTGTGTCATACACCTTGATCAGCCCGTGTTGATGTCAGTGAAATGATCTTGGTGATCCACCAGCGCTTGCAATGCCATAGAAAAATAGTACTTTTTGTTGATGTACTGTGTCACAAGGTGGGCTGGGGCCAAAATGGGGATATACGCGCCATTTATTGCCCCACCACAGTTAAGGAATCCCATTGCCACTATTTCACACCTGTTGCCTAGAGTCACAGTCCTTCATAGTAGTAGACGATTAATGGCCCTGCACGCCTGCATCACTGCAACCCCCAAAGTGGACTTTTCCACTCCAAACTAGTTTGTGACTATTGGATAGCAGTCTGGCATTGCCAGCTTCCACACTGCGATCACCACTGGCTTCTCCATTGTTAAGGCAGTTCTCATTTTCGTGTCATTGCGCTGGAGGGCATCCACACACAGTTCCGGGAAGGTGGCTTTGCACATCCGAAAGTTCTGCAGCCGCTGCTCATCATTCCATACCCACATAACAATGCAGTCCCACCACTCAGTACTTGTTTCTCACACCCAGAACCGTCGGCTGCTCTGTGAATGCCAACAGCAATCTTGAATTGTTTCTGTCCATGGCACACAACAGGGCAGACACCACAGTGTCATCAGTTTGCAGCTCATGAAACACTGCAGGATCAGGTGCATTCTGTTCATAAGGCTCCTTGCAGTACTGGAGAGCTGTGCAGGATCCATGCTTCCTGACAGAGAACTGTGGGTGCGCAGTTTACAGGGTCTGTTGAAAAGCAGTGCAAAATGTACTAGGAAGCCCGTGGAATGATGGGATGGAGAAATTTAGATTGACTTAGCCCGGTAGTGTACCAACTTTAATCCCCTATGTAGATTGTGCTTTGTCATCAGAAGAGCTTCTCCCATGGTCATAGCTATCACTTCTCACAGAGGTGGAGTTAAGCCGAGAAGAGATGTAGCTGTGCCAATGCAAGTTTGTAGTGTAGATCTGCCCTAAGCTATTTTAAAGTTTTGTTTGACTACTGTCTTTTTAGACAAATTTAAGAGAAAAAAAAATGTGCTAGGAAAACTGAAACCCTGATCTAAATGAATGGAACTTCATTTGTGGCTGCTGTACTAAGTGCTGCACTTTATTTAAATTTTGGGTATATAAATTATCCAAATTTATGTGGAAAATGAAAACTTGCTTCCCACCTCAGTTTCCTCATAAATGCCACCAAATTATAGTTGCATTACACAGTACTGAGGTCCCCAAATTGTGGGGCGTGCCAAGGAACGTTCGGGGGGTATGTGGCTAGGACTTAGGCAAGCTCCTGCGGGGGGGGGGGGGGGGGACACCACTCAGCTCCGCCCCTGGCCCTGTGCCTGGGGTCCCGGCTGCCAGCCCTGCGGCCTCATCTCCATTCCCGCCCCTGACTGTGGCCTCAGCCTCGGCTCCCTTGCACCTGTCTGTGTCCTTCCACCCCCTGGAGCTGCTTCCCTGGCTCCATAGTGTACTTTGGGGACAATCTGCCACATGCATTCTCTTGTATAGTTTGTAACTCAACTGTCTGAGTGGAGTCGGAAAGAGAAATGTAGCAAAGTGATGGTCTGGGCATGCAGAATGTTTCTTCTGCCTTTCAGTGTACTCGAAAAATGAGATGGGAGGCGTTTTCATTTTCAGGCTGAAGTTAGATGTACTGGGTCAGCCAGAGCATCCAGGGGATCTAAATACAGGTAGATGAGCAGCTTGTCCTGGAAGAAGGGACAGTTTGTTCTAAGAACTGAGTTGTAACTTTTGAGCTACTAAAATTACAATTTTCTTATCTAGATCCATATTGCCCTTAAACAAGTAATTTCTATCACTATAGAATAATAACAATGATTATATAGGTCACCGTACAAAGTTGTTTTTATGGCCTCACATTGAACCAGTCTCTCCTCCTTCCTCCCTTTCCCTGTTAAGTATTGGATTCCCTTGATTGGTTTTGATGCTTTTTGAATTTTAATGGCAATGTGTTTTAGTTATTGACTTATTACACAGTTCTGGGGATTAGCAGAGAGGCTTTTCTTTGTAAGTGCTATTAAGGCAGACTGAAGTACAAGTGACAAGTTTAATACATTATCCTAATTTAGTTTTTTCTTTTTCTTTTAGAGACTCTACAGGGGTGGGTAATTCACTGGTCCAAAAGCGGTCTCCTTTACCTCGAAACCAAAAGACACCAACATCCTTGGCCAAGCTGTCCTTACGGGATGGACAGAAAGCCAAAAAGCCAGTGTGTAAATTTGAAGAAGGTCAGGATGTCCTAGCGAGGTGGTCAGATGGCTTGTTTTATCTTGGAACTATCAAAAAGGTAACTAATTTTTAACATGCAGGAAGTCCTGTAGCATCATATGTTAAGCTTGACTACAATGTTAAATAAAGCTCTTCCTTATTTTTAACGTTTCTACATATTCACAAAATCGTAATCGTATCTTTATTTTTCAGATAAACAAATTGAAACAGAGCTGCTTCGTTATATTTGAAGACAGTTCCAAATCCTGGGTTCTCTGGAAGGATATACAGACAGGCAAGAACTTCAATTAAATTATCAATATTTTATTTATTTAGAATAATTTAAATGCTAAAGTACAGTGTCCTTGGTAGTCTCTTGAAATGAGTTAAAAACACATCTTAAATGCAGTACAGTTTAAAGACCCAACATCAATAAACCATCGCGTGGGGAGGGAGGCAGGCAGTCTTGCAGATTGGTAAATCCTAAATCATATAGGTCAGGAACAACACATTAAACTTCACCAGAAACCCACAGGCAGCTGCTGCAGATTGTGAAGTGCTGATTTAATATGCTTGCAGTGATATAGTGCACCACTGGATTTTGCAACCATCTTCAGTTTTCAGATGGCTTTAAGGTATTGTTTAGAGTGCATTGCTGTTGTGTAATCTTGGTGACAAAGGTATGGATGACAGTTGCAAGGTCTGCGTCAGAGAGGAACAGTCACATCTTCCTGGCCAAATGTAAATAATGGTAAATGGACCTGGTCATTACTGCTACCTATTTGTTAGGCCAAACATTTTTCCTGCCATCTTAATGTGAAATGTCCTTATACTTGTATCAAATTTTAAGAAAAACAAAATCTCCATTTTAAAAAGTCACATTCTTGTTTGTGTGGAGTGCCTATGGGGCTTCATCTGCAGCAGCAGCTAAACTTGTGCTAGTATGGTCTAGCCAAATAGACATGGGGCTAAACTAATGCTGCACACTTATGTACATGGTTTTATATAAATAGTGACTTCCCCTCTCACAGGATTTTTAAGGATTATTTAACAGTGTATTTACTGTTAAGAAAATGCAAAGCACTATGGGCAAATCTTTCAAAAGCTATGAACATAAATTGCACATAAAAAAATCTTTATGTAAAGATACAATAAATTACTGAACATAATGTGTTTCTGCATACAAAACAAAGCTCACAGTTGCCTATCTAGAATTTTGCAGATGCATCTTTTTGATTCTGCACCTATATTATATAGCAAAATAATTGTTAATGCAGAGTTAAGGTTGCTGGTTATAGCTCATGCCCCTCCAGAATGTCAGGTTTAGCAAAACTCAAACTTCTAAGAACCCAGGAAATAGTCAAGATAAGCACTCATACAACCTTAATTGTACCCCCCTGGAGCTGGCAATAACCACTAAGAATTAGCTGCATACACTCCAGGTGCATTCACTTTGTTGGGTGCAGTTGTATTGAATAGTGAAGGAAAAAATTGGAGCAGTTTAGAAGAGCTGGGATTGTAATACAAGGAGATTTGGGTCTGAGTCACCCCCATTCCATCCCCCTCCCCCCATGTGTATTATCAAAGAAAAGAGGTGCATATATACCTTGAGGTTCCAGTTTGCATTGCTTCAATACAGAATTATGGAGGTTGTCAGTAGCGGGGCTCTGGGGTCTTGTTGCTATGGGTATTATGAATACTGAGGTAGAATATGAGAGCACTCTGTGGATCTAATGAAAGGGGAAAGTATAGGTTTAGATGGTATCTTAAATTTTACAACTCCTTCACATTTGCAGTCAAGTCACTACACTTGTAAATGGGTAAGAAGTATGTTGGGGCAGTAATTAGGCTCAGTGTTTGAGCATAGGACAAGTGTAGGTAGCACCTGTCCATTATAGTGAAAAGCCCCAGAGTGGGCTTGTGTGTATATTGGGGCATTGCTCAGAAGGCAGATTTAAGGAAGTGAGGCTGTTTACCTTAACTATGTGTTTTCTGGTTTTCAGAAGTTTGAGTTTTGCTGACCTCAGCATTCTAGAAGGGCACAAGTTATCACTGGACATACTTATGTCCACATTAATGAAGTCTTTTTGCCATTTAACTTCCTCGTTTTTTAAACAGAAAAATGTTTGTTAGAAGTTAGCGACCATTTAGACAGTTGTATTTCTTATCTGGGTTTGTAGTTGATATGCTGTTGAGGCTAGATAATAATCAAAAGACCTAACTTGTATAGTGCTTGTCATCATTATCCCGATTTTTCAGAAGGGAAACTGAGACACAGAGTGGTGAAATGCCTTGCCCAAGGTCATCCAGCTAGGAATAGTCCCAGTAGTCTTTTCACTATGCCACACAGTTGCTATGTGCTTCCTCAGTGCTTCTATCCCCTCCTGTAGGTTTTTGTTATAATGGAATGGGGATAATGGTCATGCTTTGCAATGTGTTGTTGCTAACAGTGCTGGTGAGATCTGGTCTGTGTCCCAAAACCAAACGGGTGATGAGTATCTTAACTATTTTGTGGATTACTCAGTATAGCATGAATCTGCTCCCTGCAATCCACACACACGTGACTCAGACTACAAAAAGAAAAGTAATTAATGATCTTCCCAACTAAAGATTTTAGTTAAAAAGAGATTTAACTGGGAAAATTCAAAATAAATGTATAAAATGAGTTACACTTTTGTCTATTTTCAGGAGCCACTGAAAGTGGGGAAATGGTCTGTACGATATGTCAGGAAGAGTATTCCGAAGCACCTAATGAAATGGTTATATGTGATAAATGTGGCCAAGGTAACTTCTGTTTCTTGACGTTTGTTTCATTTAAGACCTTTTGGTTTATTCTCAGCTGTGGCCAATGGAAAGGCAAAAAAAGCCAGAACAGGGGTGAATGCTTGACTGCTTTTTGGCTTGAGTTTTGTAATCTTTCACAGTTCTTGTTTATTGTAAACTGACTTACAAGGTCTGTTTTGTGAATATAGTTTTTACCACAAGAACTTTAAAAAGAGCATTTGGAACACTATTGATCTTATTACCTGATCACAATCTTTTTACTTAAATGAAGGATATTTTACTTTGTTTTAAACAACTTTTTTTCTTTCTAAAACTTTTTAGTTCCTATAAATATGGGTAAAGTCTTTAATGGGTTTCTTTATAAGAGTAAAATCTGTATTTTGAATTCAGGTTATCATCAGCTGTGTCACACACCAAATATTGATTCCAGCGTGATTGATTCAGATGATAAATGGCTCTGTCGACAGTGTGTTTTTGCAACAACAACAAAGGTGTGTTATGGAAACAAATTTTTGTCTATCAGGCTGACCTAACTTGTACATCTACTCCTCCATAGTATTTGTATGGTGGTTAATGTAAACTTTTAAGTGTGAGGTTGAAAATGACAAATAAAAACTAGTGCTGTGAGAGATTTCCCACAGTTCCTGGCTTTGATCTGGATGGGAAATTCTTGTGAATAAATTGGAAGCTATGAAATTTGATTATATTTTTTCAAAGGCTATTTTTAATAAAACAGCTGGTATATCAAAATTGCAGGTAAAATTCTTAAAGTATTTTTATAACTAGATACGCCTTTGTGTTGAAAGATTTTGTAATTTGCATAACTACACTTATTGTTTTTATAAAAAACATGGATCTGTTTTGTTCCAGAGGGGTGGTGCGCTGAAGAAAGGACCAAATGCCAAAGCGCTACAAGTCATGAAGCAAACATTACCGTACAACGTAGCAGACCTTGAATGGGATGCAGGCCATAAAACCAATATTCAGCAATGTTACTGCTACTGTGGAGGCCCTGGAGAGTAAGTAAATATAAATTCCCATCAGAAGCTTTTTCTCCTTCATGCAGCTCTACAAACTTTGGCCCTTATTCTGAAAGCACTTAGGCTTGTGGTTAACTTTACTTAAATGTTTGCAGGATCAGGGCCTAACTATTTTTCTTCAGTACTCAGTGTACACGATGGTGGGGCTGAGGCGCAGTTAATAAAGCATTGAGCTTTGAAATAAACACGTTTTCTTTAATGTATCTTGTGGTAAGCATAGTCCTTGCCCCAAGGAATATATCTTTTTGTTCTAGCGCCTGGCACAATGTGGTCCCGGTCCGTGACTAGAGTTCCTAGGTACAATAATACAAATTGATGCATTATATTGTTGCATCAGGTCTTCACGTGTATCTAGCTATCTGTTCAGGTTTTATCATGCCACCAATGAGAGTTGTAGCTGTGAACGCCTTCTACAAAAATCACTGCTTTCATGGCATTACTTCTGGTCTATATTTGAGGTCAAAGATAGAGTAGTTGGTGGCATTGCAGTTATAGGCAGTGGTAATAATGGAACTGTGATACTGAGGAAGAAAATGGTGGAGTTGAATTTTGATATTGGCACAGTTGACTTTAAGGCAAATGTACATATTTAAGTTCTCTGGAGGAGTAGTGAATGATGTGCCTAAAATGAGATTCTGTTGAAGAAATTACTTGATTTGTAGCTTTCAAAAATTAGGTTTGAAGCTGCAAATGCTGACTTTTCTCAGAGGATGTCTAGAGGCTATTACACTGAGGTAACAGCCTCTTGATTTAGCCATTTGGTTCTTGTTTCAGCAAACCCTTATTCCTGGGCGTATTCTTTTGACGTTCGCGTAGGGCCACATCTACGCTACTAGCTAAATTGCAGCTAAACTGCTGCAATTGATGCAGTGGTGTTGATTTAGCAGGTCTGGTGAAGACGCACTAGTCGATGGGAGAGCATCTGCCATTGACATAACACGGTGTAGACACCACTGTAAGGAGACCTAAGTTACGTCAAAGACTTACAGCATTAGTGTAGACCAGCCCTAAGACTACTCATGTGAATAACAGGAGTACCCCGCTGAATAAGGGTTTGCAGAACTGTGACTTCATGTGAAGGCCAAATTAACGCAATCTGGGGTAATAGTACGCCATAACATGGGGCATCCTATGACTCTGCCTCCTTACCATGCCTAGCCCTCATTTGGAATGGTTGTGGCAAGAGGACTCCTTTTTGTCCCAGAGCAGCATTAGGAGGCCCTCTTCTCCCTTGAGCAGGAGGTGGTCCTCTCTCGCCACCCTGAGGGGAGAGGGTGAAGCTGAGTGCCTTCCTGTACCTGCCCCAGCAGCTGTGGTATCTCCTTGGATGAGTGGATTGGGCTTGTTATGAATGGGGCAATTCACACTTCTCAGGCCATGTCTACACTACAAACTGGTTAATGCAAGGTGCAGTAGCATGAAACTGGTGCAGTTAGTATAGTGCTCCTGCATGCTTGACTGCTTGCATCGCTGCTGCATGTACTCACCGGGAGTGCTTGTGGTGACACAAAGTGCAGTGTACCATTGATAGGTATCCCAGTGTGCCACATACCACCTTCCAGGGAAGTGCCTTGTAGGGAATTTTCGCAATGCGTTGTGGGGCATGCACAAGTTGTGGGGCATGCAGGGGTGACTGGGAGTAAGGAGTCAAGTTCCCATCATGCAACTTTTTCCATCCTCTTCATGCCATCCTTATCCCGTGATCTTTTGCTCCTTCTTAAAAATTCCACAAACTCTCGCAGCACTTGTTGCTGTCTGCCATTTCTGCCAAAAGCATGAAGTCTGGACAGCTCTGCGCTGTTGTCATGAACATTGCAAATAGAGAATGAATGATCCTCTGGTATTTGCAGAGCTGCAGGAGATACTGCAACAATGGGGAATCATGATGATTTGTTTCAAGACACATTGTTAAGGGACATAGCGAAAAACAATTGGAGCTTGGTGATGGTCATGGACAGCTGCAGACAGGGCTGTTCTGGGCCTGAGAAACAAGCACTGATTGGATCACATCGTACTGCAGGTATGGGACAAGCTGTAGCTGCAGCACTACAGGATGTGAAAGGCCACGTTCCTGGATCTGTTAGCCGAATTTGCTCCAGAGCATAGACATAAGAATGAGAGCTGTACTGGCAGTTGAGAAGTGAGTAGTGATAGCACCGTGGAAGCTTATAGCATTGTATTGCTGCTGGTCAGTGGGAAATCATTCTGAAGTTGGAAAATCCACAGTGGGGGCTATTGTCATGCAAATATGTAGGGCTATTTATCATCTCCTGTTAGCAGAACTGTGATGCTCTGCAATATGTAGGATATTGTGGATATTTGTAGCTATGGGTTCCCGAACTGCAGTTGGGTGGTAGATGGCACACACATCCCTATTTTGGCCCCACACAGAGTACGTCAACAGAAGGGGCTACTTTTCTGTGGTTACGAAAGCATTGGTAGATCATCAGGGATGCTTCACTGTCATTTGCGTGGATTGATTGGGGAGGGTTGCATTTTAAGAACACGGCTGTTCATGAATCTGGAAGCAGGGATGCTTTCTCCTGACGGGCAGATTGCTGTTAGTGATGTTGAAATGTCAATAATTATCTTGGGGGACTCAGCCTACCTCTTGCTCCCCTGTCTTACAAAGCCAAACACTGGCCACCTCAACAGCATCCTGGAAAGTTTCAGCTACTGACTCAGCGGCACAGAATGACAGTTTTGAATGCACATTCATCAGGTTGAAAGAGCACTGGCAGTGTTTACTCACCAGATTAGATCTCAGTGAGAAAAATATCCCAGTGGTTATAGCTGTCTGTTGTATCCTTCATACCACCTGTGAGTCGAAGAGGAAAAGTTGCTGCTGGAGTAGAGGTAGAGTGGCTGTCTGCTGACTTTGAACACGTGGGCCATTAGAAGAGCTCAATGTGGGGCTATGTCGTTGAAGGAGACCTTGAAAGGAGAAATTTAATGGTCAGTCACAGTAATGTGCTGTTCTTCTTTGAATGGAGTCCTGGTGGGTGCTCCACTTTAGGTGATTGCGCGCCCCTGCGCCTCTAGTCAGAGAATTTCGACAGCAGTACCTGGCTGGGCCACACGTGCTCTCCCAGTCTCGCGCCTGCAGCAGTAATTAACTAGCGCTGTGCGGCTGCTGCCCCCATCTCACCCCCCACCCCCCAGTTCCTTCTCAACCGCTCTTGGTCTGAGTTGGAGCTCTGACAGTGCCTCACTAGTTTTACCTTCGTGTTAGCAGTACATAACAGCTAGATTAGTGTGAGTCTCAAATAGTTAGGGTAGTTTATTAAGACACACACTCTCTCTCTCTCTCTCTCTCTCTCTCTCTCTCTCTCTCTCTCTTTCTTCCCTGTTTAAAAACAAAAAGTCCTTTATCATTTCGTCCTACTTGGGATATTTTCTTCAAAATGCCAAGATCTCCAGGCTTTAAATGTTGCCTCTCCTGCCACGAGGCAGTTCCACTTTCAGGTGGACACTCAATATGTCTAGTGCTTGGGGGAAACACGTACCCCCAAAATGCACCCATTGCCACAACTTCGAGGCTCGCACAAGAAAGTACGTCACGTAACTTAGATCGATTTTTTTCCCCCACCGACCCCCAGTGTAGACCAGACCTAAGAGGAAGCATTCCACGATTTGGGCTCCAGCATCGGTACCAACCACACTGTGGCAAAGTACCTATGGGTGAGCCGGGACTTCGGTACCGTCAAAGCCACAGACCCTAAGCGGGCAGGCTCTAAAAAGGAAGGAAGAGAAAAGACTGCCCATTCCACCATGGCACCGGCAGCAACAACTAAACACTCGGTGCCCAGTGCCTCTGCAGTTTCTAAGGCATTGACGCCACCTGCTAGCTCCTTGCCACATTGCAAGGATGCATCAGCAGTAAAACTTGCTCCCTCCCTCTCGGTGCAGTTGATGTTGGCACCTATTCCTCAGGCGCCACAATACCTTCTGGTACCGCAGCAACTCTCGGCACCGCTGCAAATGCAGACGGCACTGCCAGTACCAAACTTACAACAGTTTCTTGCACCTACGGATCTGTCAGTTGCCCTGGCACCTGAGTCGCTTCTCTTTGGTACTGATACTGTCTTGCTGTTTTCACTATCACCGAGGAAGACAAGCAAGGGGAAGGTTTTTTTTCGTCCCAACACTCCTCACCTTTGCAAGGCAGTATCAGATTTGAGCCACAAGTGCAGCCTAAGCATCACCCCAGATCAGATTTCCAGGGGCGGTACAGTTACCCATGGGAACCTCCACCAGTGCTTTTATCACCACAATGGCCCTCTGGGACCCATGGGCAGCCTACAGCCAATACTACTCTGAACGCCCGAGGGGTCCCAGGGAAGCTCATAGAGTAGGGGTGGCCAACCTGAAACTGAGAAGGAGCCAGAATTTACCATTGTACATTGCCAAAGAGCCACAGTAACATATCAGCAGCCCCCCATTAGCTGCCCCTGCTCCCAGCGCCTCCCACCCACTGGCAGCCCTCCCCACACCTCCCGATCAGCTGTTTGTGGCATGCATGAGGCTGGGGGGGGGAGCGGAGAGGAGCGAGGGCATGGCAGGCTCAGGGGAGGGTGTGGGAAGGGGTGGAGTGGGGGCAGGGCCTGTGGCAGAGCCAGGGGTTGAGCAGTGAGCACCCCGCGGCACATTGGAAAGTTGGCGCCTGTAGCTCCAGCCCCAGAGTCGATGCCTATACAAGGAGCTGCATATTAACTTCTGAAGAGCCGCATGTGGCTCCGGAGCCAGGGTTGGCCACCCCTGTCATAGTCTCCTCACCAGCATCAGCAGCACCATTTGACATTTCCCATGTGCAGTCTTTCAAAGAAACAGAGGAGGTTGTGCACCAGGAGGCTATTCCTGTCACAAACCCTCCTCCCTCGCCTGACGAGACCATCATGCCTCCGCCACCTACTGCCGGAGATGAATTCAAACAGTTTCAAGATCTATTTAAAAGGATGGCTGACATTCTCCAAATACCCCTCAAGGAAGTCACTAAATCACAGCACAAGCTCTTGGACATACTCCGCACAACGACCTCGTCTAAGATCTCACTGCGGATTAATGCCGCAATCATGGAGTCCGCCACAGCCTTCTGGCAGACCCCTGCCACAATCCCACCTACACATAAAAGAGGGAAGATAAAAAATGTTACATCCCTTCGAAAGGGCTGGACTCCTATTCTCTCACCCCCAGCCAAACTCTCTGGTGGTAGACTCCGTTAACGAACGTGGCCAGCAACATTATTCCAGGACCACCCCATATGACAGTGGAAGAGACTGGATCTACTCAGCTGCAAGGCCTAGTCATCAGCGACTTTACAATTTAGAATCACTAATTATGAAGCCCCAATGGCAAAATACAGCCACATGAATTATTCCAAACTCTCTCTAAATTTGACTGCATACATGAATTAAAAAAAGAGAACAATTTACATCACTCATCTCAGAAGGACACCTGTTGGCCTGCACGGCCCTTCAGGCATTGTTGGATTCCACTGACATGGCAGCTAGGTCCATCCTCCTGGCTTCACCTGTCGTGGTTTCCGAGGGAGGTGAAATCCGAAGTAGAGAACCTCCCCTTCGAGGGTCCAAAACTGTTCACGGGTAAGACCGATGAATCCCTCCACTCACTAAAGGATTCGAGAGCCACTCTCAGATCTCTTGGCATATATACACCTGCAACAAAACGTAAACAGGACTGGTATTACACCTCGCAATGTCCTAAACAGGCTCCCTATACGTAGACCCAGAGACAATACAATCCTCAGTGGCGCAGACAAAGGCCACCCAAGTGTAAAACAAACTCTTTTCAACCCACCGCACAACAACCACCTATCCCAAACATCAAATTTGAAGGTTTGGTCAAGGGCTTAGCAGATCTCCCCCCATTTACCGGTGCTGACACCACTATCCATCAGCCATCCATTTACAGGTCGTGTAATACCATTCTACTCAATATGTCAAACCATCACTTCCAACAAATGGGTATTGGAAGTCATCCAAAACAAGATACTCTATCCAGTTCTTCTCCATCCCCCTCTACCGACCCTCCCTCCCCATCTCTCCTCAGGGACCCCTCTCACGAGCTCCTCCTGAGACAGGAAGTAGAGCACCTTCTACAGCTCGGTGCAGTAGAACCAGTGCTGCTACAACACACAGTGAAAGAGTTCTATTCCAGTTTATTTTTTAACCCAGAAAAAGTCTGGAGGATTGAGACCTATTCTTGATCTCAGGAACCTAAACAAATTTGTTATAACACAACAATTCTGGATGGTTACTTTAGCAACAATCATTCCAGCTCTGGAACGAGGAGATTAGTTTGTAGCCCTCGACCTGCAAGATGCTTATTTTCACATCACTATTCATCCAGCACATAGACTATTCCTCTGATTTGTCCTTGGGCAGGATCAATATCAATACCTGGTACTGCCCTTTGGCCTTTCCACAGCTCCCTGAGTGTTTTCCAAAGTTCTAGCAGTGTCAGTAGCCCACTTACGCAAACAAGGGTTCATGATGTACCCATATTTAGACGGTTGGCTCCTACTTGGAAAGAAGCCATCGAAGCCACACACAAGATGTCACTCTTCACAAACCTTGGCCTGCAAATAAACTTTCAAAAGTCAACATTTAACACCAGTTCAGAGATTTGTCATCCTCTTTACCATTTCACAGATTTGTCACCCTAGCGCCTAATGAACCTGATCAATACCACAGTGAGCAGTCCACAAACATCTGTCAGGACCTGCCTCTGACTACTGGGACGCATGGCGGTGACCACTTATGTCGTCTGACAAGCCAGACTCCATTTGCTGCCTGCAAGGGTGGCTCAGGATGGTGTACCTCCCACACAAACAGTCTGAAAAAACTTTTAAATATGCCAACAAAAGTCAGACTCCCTTCAGTGGTGGACCCGCTTGCACAATTTGTGTGTAGGTGTCCCTTTTCTACAGACTCCCCCTGAACTGATAACAACAAATGCCTCCATATTGGGGTGGGGCACCCACTTAGACAATCTCACCATCCAGGGCAGATGGTCGTCTTCGGAATCAACACTGCACATAAATGTTTTGGAACTGCGAGCCGTTCACCGCTTGCGCACATTTCCTGCCTCTGATCAAAAACAAGGCCATGCAGAGCATGACAGACAATGTGACCTCCATGTTCCACATAAACAAGGAGGAGCGAGGTCACACTCCCTATGTACAGAGGCCATAACGCTGTAGACATGGCGTATTCAACACACCATCTCCATATCAGCCACCTACCTACCAGGATCTCAGAACATCACTGTGGACATGTTAAGCTGAAAGTTCTCCCACGACCACAAGTGGGAAATAAACACCTCAGTAATTCAGAACATATTCCAACAATGGGGCTTCCCCGTAATAAGTCTGAGTCAACAGCAAATGTCCAATGTTCTGTTCCAGAGCAGGCCTTGGGACCAAGATCCAGGGGCGACACCTTCTTCGTCTGATGGGACGTGCCTCTCCTGTATGCCTTTCCCCCGACCCTGTTGCTGGCCAGGGTTATCCACAAGATCAGAACTGACCAAGCCAAAGTCATCCTGATAGTCCCAGTCTGGCTCAGACAAACCTAGTATCCATACTGACAACAGATGGTCCTCATGCCCATCTCGTGTCCTCTCACCTCTTCTGAACCTCTTGTCACCGGATGCAGGCCAGATCTTGCGGCCGAACCTGGAGATACTCCACCAGAGAGCTTGGCTCATCAGTGGTTCCAAAGCCAGGAGATGATCTGTTCAACGAGATGTCTAACTTCCTCAGAACAGCAGACACTTGACGTACCTCTACAGGTGGAAGAGATTGCACATATGGTGTTTAAACAAAGGAATAGAAGCCACTACCTCTACCCTGCCAGTAGTCCTGGATTACTTACTCCAAATTAAGAAATTGGATCTCTGAATAAGCTCTATACGAGTTCAGCTGGCAGCGATCGCAACCTTCCACCACAAAGTTGATGGGGTCTCAGTCTTTGCACATCCAATTACCAGAAGATTCCTACAGGGCATACATAACATTTACCCAGAGTCCCAACTCCTCCATGGGACCTCACTCTAGTGCTTCAATCTCTCCCAAGTGACCCTTTCAAACCTTTGACTAAGTGCTCACTACTACACCTGTCCATGAAAGTTGTTTTTCTCGTTACCATCATGTCTGGAAGACATGTAGAAGAACTTGGGGCCCTTATGGGGAAGATTGGACAAATGACCAGGGAGGAGTATAAAAATATTGCTCAGGCATGCAGGAGTGAAATCAGGAAGGCCAAATCACACTTGGAGTTCCAGCTAGCAAGAGATGTTAAGAGTAACAAGAAGGGTTTCCTTCAGGTATGTTAACAACAAGAAGAAAGTCAAGGAAAGTGTGGGCCCCTTACTGAATGAGGGAGGCAACCTTGTGACAGAGTATGTGGAAAAAGCTAATGTACTCAATGCTTTTTTTTGCCTCTGTCTTCACGAACAAGGTCAGCTCCCAGACTTCTGCACTGGGCAGCACAGCATGGGGAGAAAGTGACCAGTCCTCTGTGGAGAAAGAAGTGGTTCAGGACTATTTAGAAAAGCTGGACGAGCACAAGTCCATGGGGCTGGATGCACTGCATCCGAGGGTGCTAAAGGAGTTGGCGGATGGGATTGCAGAGCCATTGGCCATTATTTTTGAAAACTCATGGTGATCAGGGGAGGTACCAGATGATTGTAAAAAGGCTAATGTAGTGCCCATCTTTAAAAAAGGGAAGGAGGATGATCTGGGGAACTACAGGCCAGTCAGCCTCACCTCAGTCCCTGGAAAAATCATGGAGCAGGTCCTCAAGGAATCAATTCTGAAGCACTTAGAGGAGAGGAAAGTGATCAGGAACAGTCGGCATGGATTCACCAAGGGCAAGTCATGCCTAATTGCCTTCTATGAGGAGATAACTGGCTCTGTGGAAGAGGGGAAAGGAGTGGACGTGTTATTCCTTAACTTTAGCAAAGCTTTTGATATGGTCTCCCATAGTATTCTTGCCAGCAAGTTAAAGAAGAATGGGCTGGATGAATGGACTATAAGGTGAATAGAAAGCTGGCTAGATAGTCAGGCTCAATGGGTAGTGATCAATGGCTCCATATCTAGTTGGCAGCCAGTATCAAGCGGAGTGCCCCAAGGGTCAGTCCTGGGGCCAGTTTTGTTCAATGTCTTCTTTAATGATCTGGAGGATGGCGTGGACTGCACCCTCAGCAGTTCTGTAGATGACACTAAACTGGGAGGAGTGGTAGAGACGCTGGAGGGTAGGGATAGGATACAGAGGGACCTAGACAAAGTAGAGGATTGGGCCAAAAAAAATCTGAGGTTCAACAAGGACAAGTGTAGAGTCCTGCACTTAAGACGGAAGAATCCCATGCACTGCTACAGACTAGGGACCAAGTGGCTAGGCAGCAGTTCTGCAGAGAAGGACCTAGGGGTTACAGTGGACAAGAAGCTGGATATGAGTCGACAGTGTGCCCTTGTTGCCAAGAAGGCCAACGGCATGTTGGGCTGTATAAGAAGGGGTATTGCCAGCAGATCGAGGGACATGATCACTCCCCTCTATTTGACGTTGGTGAGGCCTCATCTGGAGTACTGTGTCCAGTTTTGGGCCCCACACTACAAGGAGGATGTGGAAAAATTGGAAAGGGTTCAGTAGAGGGCAACAAAAATAATGAGGGGGCTGGAGCACATGACTTATGAGGAGAGGCTGAGGGAACTGGGATTGTTTAGTCTGCAGAAGAGAAGAATGAGGGGGGATTTGATAGCTGCTTTCAACTACCTGAAAGGGAGTTCCAAAGAGGATGGATCTAGACTGTTCTCAGTGGTACCTGATGACAGAACAAGGAGTAATGGTCTCAAGTTGCAGTGGGGGAGGTTTAGGTTGGATATTAGGAAAAACTTTTTCACTAGGAGGGTGGTGAAGCACTGGAATAAGTTACCTAGGGAGGTGGTGGAATCTCCTTCCTTAGAGGTTTTTAAGGTCAGGCTTGACAAAGCCCTGGCTGGGATGTTTTAGTTGGGGGTTTGGACTAGATGACCTCCTGAGGTTCCTTCCAACCCTGATATTCTATGGCACACCCACCATATATGATCTTTAAGAATAAGGATACTCTAAGGCCGCACCAAAGTTTCTCTCTAAAATCCCTTCTTCATTATACTTTAATCAACCCATTCATCTTCCCATCTCCTTTCCTAAACCTCACAAGAACAAACAAGAGGTGGCATTCCACACCCTGGATGTCAGAAGGTCACTAGCCTTTTATCGAGGACGGACCAAAGTGTTCAGAAAGACTCCTAAATTGTTTCTCTCCATGACGGAACGGTCCAAAGGCAAGCCCGTATCTAAGCAGAGACTTTCCAAATGGATTTCTGGCTGCATCCAGCTTTGCTACATCCAACATGAACTGCAACCTCCCTCATGGATCAGAACACATTCCACAAGATCCATAGCCACATCGGTAGCCTTCTTGAACGACATGCATTTTATGAAGGACGTGCTTATCACGGACATAGGTAAAGCAGCCACTTGGATAGCCTCTCACACGTTCATACAACACTACGGCATTGACCAGGACTCCGCCTCTGACACTCGGCTGGGACACAGTCTTATTGTCCATTCAGACCTAATTCCGAAGCCCCTCCTTTCCCTTGAGTGGCACAGCTCTACGTCACCTAAAGTGGAGCACCCACAGGGACTCCAGTCGAAGAGAGGGTTACTCACCTCGTGCAGTTACAGATTCTTTGAGATGTGAGTCCCTGTGGGTGCTCCCCTACCCACCCTCTTCCCCTCTACTTCAGAGTTCTAATTTAGTCCTCTGCAGTAGAGAAGGGGCAGGTGAGGGTGGCTGCACAGTGCTAGTTAATCGCCGATGCAGGCGCGAGACGGGTTGTGCACATGTGTGGCCCAGCCAGGTACTGCTGTCGAAATTCTCCACTTGCGTGCCCCTGCGCCTCTAATCCCCTAAAGTGGAGCACCAACAGAGACTCACATCTCGAAGAACCTCTGTTACTGTACAAGGTGAGTAACCCTCTCCATGACCGTGCTCTCTCTTCCCCTGAAGTTTGGGGGGTTGTTAGAAATTGTGTCGTGCTTGGTGTACATTTATTAATATTAGTCTCTTAATGAACCTGTGAATTATGCAGTGCTTGCTGTAGGTTTATAGTTGTTTAATTGTACCTATGAATTCTATGATCCTGTTCTGTTACAAGTAATGTGCACTTTAAGTAGCGGTAGGCATTCTATGTGAAGTAAAAAAAAAAAAGAATTTATTTCCAAAATATAAACTTATTGCATACCAAAAACAGTGCAAAACATTAGTGGGCAATTATAAACCAATACAGTGTAAACTAACAGAACAGAAATTTAAAATTGAAATGAGGGGGTAAGAGAGCTGCTGAAATTGAGTTCTTCGTTGACTGCAAAGGGAGAGAGGGGAGTCTGTGACTGGACCTGTAGGCCAACAAGAATCTGCATCAGTTGTATTTGCTGTCTGAGAAGCCCCATTATGTTCTGATGCAGCTCCCTCTTGTCTTCCTGCTGGGACTCCTGGGCCTTTCTTCTGTCTGCTCTTTTCTTCTCTGGGCTCTGTGGTATGTTCACAGTCTGATGCAGCACTGGCTTGTAGTATCTCGCTGAACATGTCATCTCAGCAGGGCTTTGGAGCTGTGCTCCAGCTCCAGGCAAAAACCTGCAGCTCCACTGCTCCGGAGCTGCTCTGCGCTGCAGCTCCGGGCTCCGCTCCAAAGCCCTGCATCTCAGTCTGCATCTTTCTCCTCCTGCTGCTCGTGTTGTGTGTGCATGGAGGGGGGTCTCGCGCACTCCAGGCCTCAACAGCAGCTACAGATAAAACAGGCAGATGTATCGCATTTACAGCCACAATGGAAAGCTGACGATAAGTTTCAGAATTCCCTTCCCTTATTCTGTTTTAAATAAGACATGCTTATTCATCTTTTGTGCCCCACTGCACTGCTCTCCAGCTGCAGCCATTATGAGTATGGCCTGTCAGGGGGAAGAGTGTGTGGGTGGGGGGGGAGGGGGGGAGGGAAATGAGGGAATTGTTCAGTTGCAAACAAAATTTTGGCCCCTATTCCAATGGCATTGAGTACTGGTGCTATTTTCTGCAGGCAGTGGTGTTTTTTAGATATTTCATTCCTGAGGGTAACAGGCACAGAGAACAGACCTGCAACTGGTGTCCTCATGCTGCTTGTGCCTCTTTGCTGCTAGTGTGTTTATTGCAATGGTGCATGCTGAAGTCATCGTAGAGTAGACTCTTAACAGTCCACTTCGAAAATTATGGAATGGCTACGGTTATTATAGGTCTGTTTGCTAACCTTACTCATTTTTATACTAAGTGCTACCTGGAACGGTGCTTAGAACTTTACATAAAATATCTGAATCTCACTACTTTTACTGGCACTTACGTTAAGGTTGGGAAAGTGGTGTTGAGAAAATGGGCAGAGGGATGTCTGGTTTATATAAAAGTGGTATCTTTGTAGAATGAACCTAGTTTGACATTTGGAAGAGATGTAGCTTTTTCTTTCAAAGGTATTCAGCAATGTATCATTTTCTTTATATTACAATAAAAAAGACCCCTTTTTTTTAAGAGCCAAATTACTTATGAATAGTCTAGAGCAGTTGTTCCCAAACTTTTTGACATCATGCCCCCTTTTTACTTTGAGAGACCCTCACGCGCCCCCCCCCCCCTTTTCCCCTTCCCCCCCCCCCCCCCCCCCCCCCCCGATCCTTGTCCCCTGACCGCCCCCTCCCAGGACCCCATCCCCTATCCAATCCCCCCGTCTCCTGACTGCCCTGACCCCTATCCACACCTATCCAACCCCCCACTCCCTGTCTCCTGACCGCCCGCGCTCCCACCCACCCCCCGAACCTCCACCCCATCCAACCACTCAGTCCCCTGACTGCCCCCCGGGACCTCGTGCCCCTTATCCAACTTCCCTTCCCCCCGCTCCCCGCCCTCTTACTAGGCTGCTCAGAGCAGCAGGACTGGCTTATTGGAAAGCCTGGGCTGTGGGCAGGTGCAAGCCGTGCTGCCGGCATGGCTTTGGGGGCAGAGGGACAGGAGGGGAGGGGCCGGGGGCTAGCCTCTTCGGCCGGGAGCTCAAGGGCCGGACAGCCTTGCACCCCCCCTTGGAATTTCTTTGCGCCCCCCAGTTTGGGAACCAGTGGTCTAGAGTAATAAAAGATGTTGGTCCTAATTAACTGCACAGTTTTCCTTGAAAATTTACTGAGTATTTAAAGAGGATGTTATCAGAATAAAAATGTTTTCCTTTCATTTTTAAATAAATGGCTGTACATATGCAGTAAATAGTTCACATTATAATAATCAGAATTTATTTTATTCTACAGCTGTTATTTGCATTTCTTCTATCTGAATAAACAAGAGCAGACTAGTCAGTTTCCCTTGTTTGTAGACAGTTTCTAGTCATTTTCACCATGGAACTAAAATTTATTGAAATATCTCTATTGATGACACACTTAATAAAAAATTTTTTTTAATTTTTGGTTAACTTTGATCTAATAGTCTTTCTAAATATAATGACCACACTGTATTGGGGAAACATTTGCAGCAGTTTATTGTAACACTGGTCTTATTTTTATTTCTGTTGGTGAAGCTGGTATTTAAAGATGCTGCAGTGCTGCAAATGTAACCAGTGGTTTCATGAGGCTTGCGTGCAGTGTCTCCAAAAGCCAATGCTTTTCGGTGACAGGTAAGAAGCTTGAACTAAACTTTGATTTATGGTTGTTTTTATTTAAAATGTGGATTGTTTTAATCCTCTATTTGTATTTAAACATAAATTACTACTAAAATAGTCATAACTCTGAAAGCATTTTAGAATGCAGTTTGTAAAGAAGACAACAAAATAAGTTTATATTTAATTCTCTGGCTATTTAACTGACAGCATTTAAAGTGTTTTTTGTTTTTTTTTATAAAGACAAACCTGAGAGAATGGCTTTTAATATTTTAATTTTATTTTTTGTTTTAGGTTTTATACATTCATTTGCTCAGTTTGCAGTTCTGGACCAGAGTACCTCAAACGTTTACCCTTGAGATGGTAAGTACAACTTAAAAAAGAAATACGTAACCCTCTACCCACTTTTCTCCTGGACATCTCATGTCTCTTTGTAAACCTGAGGATCATCCACTTTATATTTTGACCTTTATGAGTGATACCCACTGCTTCTATTAAAAAAAAGGACAGGTCTCCTTCAAAGCTAGTTATTGTGTGTCCTTAGTCATGTTGTTAATGCATGATATCTAGGGTCCTCTTCCTTGGACAATTCAATATTACAAACCACTGCTGGCTTGGGTATGAGAAACTTAAAAGTCTAAACAGGATCTGTTACCCAAGTATAGAGTACTGCCACTGGGCAAGCCAAATACAGTGTGCACATTAACAAGCATTATGACATACTTTGCAATAGAATTTCCTAGTTGAGAATTAGAAGTGAGTTGTAGTTTGAACCTTGTGAACTTTAGCTCTTCTATACAAATACCAAATAATTTGAATAAGTTGCAACATGAATAAATATTTTATGGAAACTCATTCGATGTTAATTTGCCAATGTTAAATTCTTGTATTTATCTTGCCTCAATTAAACATTCTAAGATCTAAACAAAATTTGGAGCTAAAAGGGCATCATGGCAGTGGGGTGAGGCTTAGGGAGAAAACAGAACATAAGTCAGAAAAGGGGGATATAAATGCAGATTTTATAAGAATATTGTTTTGGAAATTTGAGACTGTTTCTAATCAGGCTTTGTACTCTTTTAGCCATATTGTGCTAATATTTTTGTGCAAAGCTATTTCAAGGACTAATGGTTTGTAAAAAATTAAAGAAATAAAAACTTAATGTTTTTGATTAAATATTTCTGAATTCTAGGGTAGATATAGCACATCTATGCCTTTACAACCTAAGTGTTATTCATAAGAAGAAATACTTTGATTCAGAGCTTGAACTTATGACATACATTAATGAAAACTGGGATAGATTGCACCCTGGTGAGGTAGGTAGTTGAAATATTCTTTTCTTGTTTTTGTTTCTCTTAGCAGTCAATACATTCACAAAACTACTGGGTGAGTGTGGCCTGCAGGAGGTCAGACTAAATTATTATAATGGTCCCTTTTGGCCTTAATCTGTGAAACCAAAATAATGACACATGGTTTTAATAGACTCCTAGAACTATTCAGCATAACTTTTCAGTGTCAGACTTTTTTGAGCTATAAAATTTAGTGTGATCCAGATAACTATTGCATAGTTTGTTGTTCAGATGACCACTTTCATTGTTTATACCCAAACACTGAACTTTGTTTGTTTTTTGTATCTTCCATTTAGAAATATGACAACTGTAAGGCATTTTCCTGCCCACTGACCAGGCAAATTAAGTACCCAAGAGGTTAAATAGATTAGTAAACTGTTAAAAGTAGCTGTCAAAGTAACACTGTGTGTGAAACCCTGAACACAAGCTTATTAGCAGCTTTGTGACAACTAAAGTAGAAAATATCTGTGACTTGATTTTAAAATAGTCCTTAATAGGAAAAGGTTAGGGGAAAATGAAGAGAAACTGAAGTCTGCAAACATTTTCCATATATGCAGGGCCGGCTCCAGGCACCAGCTGAGCAAGCTGGTGCTTGGGGCGGCAGATGGTTGGAGGCAGCATTCTGCCCAATCCTAGGGCGGCACGGCTTTTTTTTTGGTTCTTGTTCTGCTCTGGCCGCCCTGTAGGGGGCGGCGGCGCGGAGAACCAGAGCGCCCTGCAGGGCAGTCCTCTTCCTTCCCTCCCCGCTGACCGGAGTGGAGCCCTCGCGGCAGGCAGCAGAAGGCGGCACAGCGGGAGGGGCCGCGTGGCAGCGCCCCTGCTGTAGCTCTGGCCGCCCCCTTCTCTCTCTGTCTCCCGCCCGCTCCCTCCCCTTCTCCCTCCCTCCCCCAGCCGGTCCCCCTGCACCTGCGCTCCGGCCACACTGCAGGTTTTTGTTTTTTTTTTGGCGCTTGGGGTGGCCAAAAAGCCAGAGCCGGCCCTGCGTATATGACAGAAGCTTTTAATTAAAAACCACCTAAACAAATGCTGTTCTTGTAAGTGTATGTACTTAGTGCTTCAGAATAAAAGTGAATCGTAATATTTTCCTTCTGTATCTCAATTAAAAGAAATTTTAGTGTTCTAAAAAAACATTTTAAGCACTACATTACTGCAGATGCATCTAAACATAACCTACATAGGATCTGTCAATTAGTATTTTGAATCATTGAGGTGCTGAAATAGAATGCTTTTTTGCTTTCTAAGCACCTCAAAAAAAATTGATGTTACTATTAATACTTTTGCCATATTTGGTGCTTTGAAAAATGTTGGCTGACATCTATAAGTTATGGGATAGAAATCTTGAACTATTTTTTTTAAATTAGAAGCATCTTTCTTTAAATTGCAAGCTTTTTTTTGTAAAATTTAGCAAACAGATTTTTCACAGAAGGTCAGTATGTCAGTGCCACCTACTATTATCATTAGACTGTTTTGACTCTTTTTCCAGTGACATGACAAGACAACCTGTTGCTGTACCACTGTGCTGCTTATTTTCAAGCTAGTTCGTTTGCTGGATAATTGCCTGGGTATTAAAGAAATTCAGTTCCCTAAACAAACCTACTCCCCAATAAGTCTGATTAGGAAGAACAAGTGTTAACACATGGGGTTGTAGTTCTGCATGTAATGACAGACATAATTAATAGCTAAACTAGAGTTGACAAAACGCATGCAAAGTAATTTTTTTTTCTTACAAGAGAATCATTTCAGAAGGTTTTGAATTCTTTAAATACAGACAGGGCTGTTCCTAGAGGGGCGTGGGGCCTGGGACAACCTCCCCTCCCCCCCCCCGCCCCCGGCCCCCCCCCCACTCCCCCCCCTCCCCCAAGCCTCTCCCCCCCACCCCTTTCTGGCTTCTGCCCCCTCCCCGAGCAATGCGGGGCGGGTCGCTCGCTACTGCCAGCGCCAGGCCCCCCCGCTAACCTCCCAGGCTGCCCTGGACCCCATTTCCCCCTGAAGCGTGGCGACCCTCAAAGCATGGGGTTGCCCCAGTCCATCCTATGGACGGGACGGCTCTGAATACAGATACTGTATTTAATTGACTTTAACACTTTTTATCCTGATTATGCCCTAATTTGATGTACTTTTGTTTAATAAGTTAATATCTGTGTAGTCCTTTTTGCCTAAGCCAAAGTAAACATGAGACACAAAATTCAGGTTTCTTAGATCTCAAACATCTGTTATTTGACACTATTCCTGAATTCTGGAAAAACACTCAACTATGTTCAAAAACTTTTGGGTGTGGATACTTTTATTTGAGTCTAATTATGACCCATCTTAAATAGCAGTAATTAAACAGAATTATTGTGATAGAGGTATCTGGATTAATTAGAATCTGATGTATAGCATGTTTGCTAATTCTGAAGTTGATTAATCATTTGTAGGAATTCGCATGTTGAAGAGCCTTTTCTATAAATAATAAAGAACAGGTCAATGTGTTCTATGCTTTGCTTTTCTTTTTTCTGAGTCTATTCACAAATATAACTTATTTTAGCAAAAGTAAAAATGTGTTAATCTAAAATGAAATACAGTAGCAGAATAGTAGAGAATGTGGCGAGTCCTCACTTTTCATGGCATTTCAATCAGGGCCGGCTCTAGGCACCAGCAAAACAAGCTGGCCGGCGCCGGAATGCCGCCCCTAAAAATGTGCCCCGCCCGTCCTAGCTCACCTCCGCTGCGCTGCGGCCGCTCGGGGTCTCCCCCTCCCTCCCAGGCTCTCAAACCTGGGAGGGAGAGGGAGACTCCGAGTGGCCGCGGCGCGGGCGCCGCTTCTCCCCCTCCCTCCCTCCTAGGCTTGAGAGCCTGGGGGGAGGAGGCAGGGCTGGGGATTTGGGGAAGCGGCGGAGTTGACGTGGGGCCGGGGGTGGGGTAATTAAAAAATGGGGAGGGGGGGGGCGGCCAAAATTGTTTTTGCTTTGGGCGGCAAAAATCCTAGAGCCGGCCCTGATTTCAATAAGTTTAAAAAACTGAATATTCCAGGAAGTGCCATGACCTTTTAATACATTGCATGACAAGTGGACTTGATATCTGGTTTTAATTTCTGGTTTCTTACTATTAGGCCAGAAATGCTGCAGAAGTAAACCTTCTTTTATTTATAACTATCCTCAGATATAAACAAAACTTGTTGCTAAAACCATTATGGCATAGAGAGAATGAAAACAGGATATAAAGCAGGAAAAATCACTCATATCTGTTAAGTGGCGCTTCCAGCTGGTTAAGCAGCAGCATTTGTAAACTTCCAGAGGAAGCTGTTTCCTTTTCAACCAGAAGGCCAAATTCTGTAATGAACTAGGAGAGTATAGATAGTGTTGTACAGTAGAGGAAAAGTGGAGCGGGGAGGATCTTAAAGGTTTGGGCATAAATATGGTAACCTCCATGCCTCTCTTCCACTAAGGGAGAAAGGAAAAAATAGTGAAAAAATTGTATGCTAGTCAACTCTGTATTTTGATATTGCTGGTAAATCTTGGGTTTTTGCAAAGCAGTGATTTATCAGGAATTTATAGAGTATAAATGTTTCCTAGATCTCTCCTTGCATTGCTGAGGAATCCATGGTGTTTAGAAATAACTTTTTGATTTTCCTTCAGACCAGTGCATTTTTAAATTAATAAGAGGCTAAGTTTCTTGACATTTTATGTAAAATAGGAGGAAGGTGGTAGACTGGAACTAGGGCTCCTAAAACTAACGTTTCAGTGTCATTGTTTTTAGAGTGAAAGAATTGTTATAGAAGTTCTGTATTGATTCTGTAGCTCAGGTCCTGCACAGTTGCAAAATCTGCTGTTGGGTCCAGAATTCCACAGACTCTAAATACATGGGGTGTATATTGTGTGTACATGTACCCAAAAGCTAGCTTGTGTAAAGTCAATTTTTTCCACTAACATCCTTTGGCTAAATTAGTTTGAATGCTTTCCCTACCCCTGTTTTTAGTAATTTATCCCGGATATGGGTTCCGGTAGCACTTTTATCTTACACAGTGGTGGGTCACTTTTGTGGGCTTTTTTAATACTAATAAAAATTAAGTGTTAAATGTGGTACCTTGCCCCTCTGCCACAAGTTTTACAGATGTGGGGAAATGGTAAGGATTTAAAAAATTACCTTTTGCTTTTCTCCTTGATTTCTTTTCCTATTCCCTTTTTTTATTCATTCCTCACTTTTTTTGTATTCTTTAGCGGTATGAGTTTGTAATTTGTTGCAAGTTGTAAATAATCAGTCAGCCTTCAATTACATGATATTTGTCCTGATCATGAATTGTGGTAAATTATGGGCCCTGACTATATAGTCAAAGGTCCACATACTCCACAGCAAGCTGGATGTAACTTCTGGGGAACCAGAATAGAACGTGTGTGTAAGTTCTTTGATAGCTTCCTTGAAATTTAAAAAAAGTTTATATTATGTTAAATATGAAAATGAGCAGTAGTAGTCAATACTATAGAGCCTGTTCCTTATTTAAATAGTGAGTTAAATTTATTTTATGTTGTCCCCATATCTTCAGTTCTTAGGGTTAAGTAGGTTTTTGTATTGGCCACTCATGAATGCATTCTATAAGCTTTAAGGGGGAAAGAAGCAGATTTCAGTAGCTGGGAAGAAACCATTTGGGACTTGTGGCATCATAAGAGGACATTTAGGATTGTGGGGTAAACACTTTGAGCCTAATTCTGATTTACACTAAACCCTATTTACACATTTCTGATAATGAAAGGAAGTTTTAAAGTGTGTGTGTGGGTAAATATTTTACCTCCACTTTACCTCTGTTACACTTCCTGAGTGGTGTTGAGCAACCTTAGATTAAATAATAATTAGGCCCCTCAGCAGGATATGTCTGCTAAAATGATGAGCAATTAAATAGTTAACAATATTGATATATAAACTGTCTTGTACTTTCAGGGTTAACCCATTCATCTCAGTGGAATATTTAACACCACAGAGTTCTTGTTCCAAGATATCTGCAGGCTCATGAAGACAACACTGCATCAATTTATAGTCTATATTTATATTGTATTTATAAGTTTTGGTTGAGGTTTTCTAAAAAATTGTAAGAGCTACAAGAAACAATTTTCTTTTAAAATGAAAGCTTAGATTCTCTGGCAAGGATGGATTCTGCAGAAAATCGCACAACCTAGACTCATGGAATACATTGGGTACTAAATGTAATAGCCCATGCTTGGGGTAAGGCAACTTTCACCATAAATTATACCTTCAAGACATACTATGATCCCAAACCAGTAGTCTTTAAACAAGCAGAGCTCTGATCTAGGTCATTGGACCTTTATTACTGAAAATTCCAGTAAGTTAAATCACTTCTTAATACTTTACAGCTGGCAGACACACCAAAATCTGAAAGATATGAGCATGTACTGGAAGCATTAAATGATTACAAGACCATGTAAGTTGATGAAGGTTTTATTATACATTTCAAATGCTCTTTTCACATCTTACTTTAATGTAGATTCCCCCACCCCCAACCCCAGTCATCTTAGAAACTTTACCCAGAATAACTATTGGTGGCTGAAGGTGGCATTTTTACTGAACTCTTTCTATGTTGAATATTTTGTGGTGATTGAGATAGCTTTGGAAGTCAGATCACCAGCAAAACTTGATTTAACTTCCATCTTTTCCCCAGTCTTGGCATTACATATTGGGGTGGAGTGGGGAGAACAAAATAGGATACACACAAATAGCATTAGAAAGAGGATTCTAGTTTGCTAACTTTTCAGTTTGTGTACTTTTAAGATACTCTCTGCTTTCTCCAGTGTTTGAATTTTAATTCTTAATCACTTAGGTTTATGTCTGGAAAAGAGATAAAGAAAAAGAAGCATTTGTTTGGCTTGAGAATTCGTGTTCCTCCTATGCCACCAAATGCTGCTTTAAAGGCGGAGAAAGAACCAGAGGGAACATCTCATGAATTCAAAATTAAAGGCAGAAAATCATCCAAACCCATACCTGATGCAAGGTAAAATAAATCAACAGCATAGTGACTTCAGGACTTTGTAATGGAACTGAAATCATGCAAAAATAGCTGTCAAAAGTACCAATATTGCCTTAATGTTGTATCATGCTAAAAGTTTATTCACCCATTTTAGTACAACCCTAGGATTAATGTGTAACTAATTAGTGAGGCAGAGGTAGCACATACCTATTATGTAGATCCCAGCTACTTTATTCTTAACTTCTTAATGACAGTAGAAGATTTTTTTTTCCTCCAGCAGACTAACTTTGCATTAGATTGAAATCAATACAAAATTCAAACTTCCATAAATATTTTAAATGGTCTGTTATCAGAGAGGGTCTCTCCCCAAAGGTTTTAAGTACATATTATGCATTATTAAACATGTATGTAGGTGAATAACTTATTTATGCACTTTGAGTGCAATTGCTTTAAGAATATAGAATGATCTGTACATTTATGCACTGATCTTTTGAGATTGTTATGAAATCAGGATGTTGAGTTTAATCTACTTAACCTTTAGAAAGACCTCTTTGAAAACAGTTTAATTTAGCAGCACCGAGAATAGAAAATAGATACTAGCTAACCAGACCTTGCTGCTCTTTAGTAAACAAAAAACATTGCTTTTCCTGTTACGCAACTGTCTGAACTAAGATTTTAAACAGGAGATGGGATTTCAAGTTGTAAATCAAATTCCTAGATTATCTACCTTTTAAACACAATTGATTTTAACACTATCCAAATTCTACATAAATTGAACATTCTGTATTGTGGTGAAGTATCGACTCACTGGCGCGGCGCCTCCTGCTGGACATCCAGGGAATTGGCTCGCCAGCCTCGAGCGCCCTCTGTCGGCTGGTGTCTTGCCTGTCGCTGGCCCCCCATGTCCCTCCTGGACCCCAGTGCCCCTTTCCCTTGGAGGCTGCCCCCTGGTAGTACCCCCACAATCTCTGGGTCTCCCCATCCAGGGGAACCCCCTATCCCCACCTCGCCTCAGTATGTGGGTATTGCCAGTCACCATCTAGCTCCTGCTCACTGGGGTGGACTGCAGTGTACATGCCATTCATCACTGGCAAAGGGGGGTTTGGACCTGCTGCCTTTGCCTACCCCAGGCTACCCCTCTGTAGCCCCAGTACTTGTTCTGTCCTTTATCAAGGCGTGTAGCCTGGGGGTTCTCCAGGCTGGAGCTCCCCAGCTCCTCTAGCCTTTCCTCAACCCTGCTCCACTCTAGGTACCTTTGTCCACTCCCAGGCAGCCAGGCCTTTCTCCCTCAAGAGCTAGAGGAAGAGTCCTACAGCTTCTGGCTTCCCTGGCTTTATAAGGCCAGCTATGGTCTGATTGGGGTGTGGCCCCAGCTGTGGCTGTTTCCCCAATCAGCCAAGGCTTGCTGCTCGCCCACGTCCCGGTACTCAGAAGCAGCCCTCACGCAGCCTCAGCCCTGTCCCTGGGGCTGACTTCAAGCCCTTCAGGGCCGGAGCGGGTGACCACCCCGCTACAGTATGAATGTTCCAACATTCAAATATGCGCTCTTCCTAAACCATTGAGTTATGGCATATGTCCCTGGAAAGGTTTTAGGTTTTGTCTGTTATCTTTATGTTGCCATATTACACTGCAGGCAAAGATCTGCAACTTTTTATCAATTTGGCAAATTTTAATTTACAAGGATAACCTCATTTAGCATAACTGACCTGAAGTAAATGTCTAAACTTTTATTTATTTTACACTGATTAAATCTTTTCCTTGGACAAGTCACTCCAATATTTTTAAAACAAAATGTCATCTTTCTTCTAGGGAAATAAGTAATGGCATTGAAAAACAGGGGAAGAAAAAATCAGTAGGTCGTCCACCTGGCCCATATACAAGAAAAATGATTCAAAAAATTTCAGAGCCGCCATCTTTGGTATGCGTTCAAATAATTCTCTTTCTATACTTCATAATATCATTTCTTAGGATATGACCATTAAGTTTTAAGTTGTGGTTTTTGAAAAATTGATAGTTTTCAATGGAAACGATCTGAATTTTTTCCCCTACTTCTCAGGATAAGGAACCAGTCCCAGTGCTAGAGAACCCGGCCTTGGATTTACCCTGCTCTGTTGGGTAAATGAAAAAACTAAACCATTCTAATAGCGTCTCATTTTTGCTTGTCAAATGTCAGATTAATTGATTAATGTTAGATTACTTTCATTACATGGCAACTGTGTTCTTATGTCTCAGGAGATCTGATGGAACTGCTCATTCATCCAATACCTCAGATGTGGAATCCACAGGTGCTGCCAGTACAAAAGAAACTACCTCATCTAGCATTTCCAGGCATTATAGGTAAATAGTGAATTATCCATTAAAAGGAAACATGCAGAAACCTCTCTTAATCTTTGATTTTTCTCTAGGTTAATTTTCTGAAGGAGGAAAAAGAAAATGGTGCAACAATACTTTATCATTAATTGACAAAGCAGCACTAATGTTGCAGGCATCCTACAGAGCTTGCACTTGCTGAATATTGAATTTTCTCTTTTTAAACAAAAGCTATTTTAAGGAGAAATTAGCCCAATTTCTCTTTGATTACTAGCTACTGTTTAATGTTGAGATACAGTCTGCACTTGAACCGTTTACAACAAAAGGAACAACTGTATGGCCATTTCTTCAAATTAGACTTCTAATAAATGTCAATTGATACAAAACTCAGTTTGGTAGGACTAACTTGCACCCCAAATTCATTTCACTTTAACAGCCTTTGTTTTAATAATTTCTATTAATGTTAAAGAAAATTTAAGTACCCAACTTATATAAAATTATCAAGTACAGTGTATTTTCCACTGGGATTGAATCATCTTGACACACAGATTTAATAAGTTAATCAGGTACTTAAGAAAAACGTGGCCTTCTGGATGTTCCACAAATCTGTTGGACAGTTTTCTGCCTCATATTTAATATTCCTAAAGAATCTCTGTCAAATTGAGAAACAGTTTATAAGGGTCTTGATTCATGTCTTGCAAGCTTTGTCCCCATTTTGTAATTTCGAATACATTTGATATGACTTGTCTTTTTTTTCCAGTCTAAAGCTGGCAAGTGTCTTCATCTGTGGAATGACCAGGTTTTTACACTTCTGCAGTTTATTTTTAATGTTCAAAACACACTGAATGAAATGTGTTTTTTTTTTTTTTTTTTTTTTTTTTAACAAACAAGTCACTTCATTTAAACAGTGTCTTGTGTGCACCAGTTTAGGGTCATAGCTTTATTATTTTTAACTTACCAAGTCCATATTATGTCTTAGCGCACCAGCCATTCCAGTGTGCAAAAATGTAGGTGTAAATATGCCTTTTTCAAAGGCTTAAATCTCTCACCCCTATAATATGATACTTAAACAATGCTACATCCTGTTCTTCTTCTCTAGTCATCAGTACATCTAGTCTGTGAATTTTGCGCATAGACCTTTTTTCCCCCCTGTGTGTAAAATGTCCACGAGGAGTCAGAAATATAACTCTATTGAGATTAACTACTGATAGAGGAGACCATACAAAGTTTTTGTTTGTTTTTCTTTTTTTGAAAAAAGAACTGAGGTGCACTCGATTTAGAAAATACGACGATATTTTCTGTAACTGAGGGCTTGTCTAAATGAGAGAGTAGTACCTGGTTTAGTTTACGGTGTGAATTTAAACAGATTAAGTGAAACTGGTGCAAATACCTGTGGCACCTTTATCCATTTAAAAGGGCAATTAGGAACAGATTTAAGATAAGTCAAAAGAAAAGTCACTCTTAAATAGGGTGACTAGACAGCAAGTGTGAAAAATCAGGACAGGGGGTGGGGGGTAATAGGAGCCTATATAAGAAAAAGACCCAAAAATCAGGACTGTCCCTATAAAATTGGGACATCTAGTCACCATACCCTTAAACCAAAATAAGGTGCCCATACATGGGCTTGCACCTGTTTAATTGAAGTTGGTTTTTAAACCAATTTAATTAAACTAGTGTAACTTTCTCATATAGACAAGCCCTTACATTGTAAACTCCCTGAAGCAGCCATTTATCTTCTGTATGTAAAGCACCTATCGCTCTAAATTGATATCAACAAATCATAACTAATGAGTTGTACAGATATTACTAAAATAATAAAGCAGAATAAAACTGTACACAGGAGGCAGACTTTTAAAATAAACAGTATTGCTAGGACTTAATGTTGGTGTCTTTTTTTAAGTAGCTTATCAGACTCCAGAAAAAGGACTCGTACAGGAAGAACTTGGCCTGCTGCAATACCACATTTGAGGAGAAGAGGTCGCTTTCCACGAAAAGCACTCCAGCCTCAGAATTCAGAAATTGTAAAAGATGATGACAGCAAAGAAGATTATCAATATGATGAACTCAATACAGAGATTCTTAACAATTTAGCAGATCAGGAATTGCAGCTGAATCATCTAAAGAACTCAATTACTAGTTATTTTGGTGCAGCAGGTAGAATAGCTTGTGGTGAAAAATACCGTGTTTTGGCTCGTCGGGTAACCCTTGATGGAAAGGTGCAGTATCTTGTGGAGTGGGAAGGAGCAACTGCATCCTGACTGTAGGACTGAACATGTTCACTGCACTGTCATCTGTAGGTACAGTTTATAACCCATGGCTCTGAAGGAGACATGTCTTTACTGTGTTTCTAAAAAAGAACCAATTTAGCCTTAACATGTACTTGTTAACATTACAAATATTGTGATAAAGATTTTTCTTAAAATCAGATCTGATACTTAAATTTTTTAATGTGACCATTGTTAGATTGTTTTAGGTTGGGATATTTTGAGTTACAATTGCTTATAATGTGCATGGTGTTTAAAAAAAAAAAGACTTTTTTTCTAGATAACATTCCATGGATACAGTTTTTTGTGATTAGGGAAAATACCTAGATAGCACAAATCTTTGGAGAAATCTTCGTCTGTTTTCTTACCCAGATGTTTGCAGAAATGTATTTCTATTTCAGTACACTCTAGATTTCATAAAGTGCAGTGTATATAATGCCTACTGTAAAATATTGAAATTTTCTTTCAAGCAAAGTGTAAAAAAATATATTGAGCCTGTAAATTGCTCTTTGACTAGACTTCATTGTCTTTTTAATATATTCTTTCCGTGTGTGTGTGTATAAATACGCACTATATATATACACAAGTGTGTGTGTATATATATGTGTGATTGTGACCTATGCAATACAAATTATGGGATTGGGCAGCTTCTGAGTATATGTCCCATAATTCTTTTATCAGGAATAGTTGCAGTATTTACACAGCAGCATTTCTTCTCAGGCTTTATTGGATGCTGTTGCTTTCTATGTACTAAGGAAAAGTGTCAAATCAGTGCAGTGTCTCCTGGCAATGGGTGCAGTCATTGATGTTCATATGCTCTTGCTAATACAGTCAATTATTTTCCTTGTAAATCAGCCGTTCAAAACATAAAGCAGGATTTGAAAATGTTGAACATGAACTCTATTAGAAGTAACACTTTAAAGTTTTTGTGGCACATTGATTGTAAATTTTGTCTCCCAGTTATAAAAGTAAGTCAACAGGAGCCACACACAAGATTCCTATAATGTCTGTAGTAATTGTTAGTCATGTTTGATAAATGTAGAATGAACAAAGTATTTTATTGCACAGGGTCAACAAACAGTATGTTGCCATTTGAAGTAACAGTACTGCTTTTATAACAACTTTACCTCTTTTGTTTTTATAAAATGTACCAAGTTTTAAATTGATAACTTTATTTTACTTGTAAAGAGACAGTTTCACCAGTGTTAGATGTATTTTTCTTTGTCTGCTATTTTGAGGGTTTTTAGCCAAAGAGTAAACAGAAGAATATTGTTATTTTGGTGGTTATTCACTTTACTGTCTTTCTTACACACTTGGAGTTTGCCACCGAAATAATGTTATGTAATATTTGTTAATTACATAGTGGTTTAAATGTACTCTCTGGTTTAGTACTTATTTATTCCATTACTTATTTGACTTTTTTTTAATTTACTGCCTGTCTTGAGCATCTTCAAAAGATGATTTTTCTGTCACCTTATTGCCAAAGGAAGCAGAGAAAACTTTGTTGCCCTGTGCTTGGTTCATTGTTGGCCAGGTAATAAATGAGCTTTACAAAAGTGCTAATTAAGAACTGCCACTTCTGTTTACCTTCACTAAAATGTGTTTTTTTTCTCTCACACACCCTCAGCTATTAATTTAAAGATGCCTTTCCTGTAGCTGTAATATTTTGATAAAAGCAAGTTTGTTAATTTTTTAATTTTTATATCTTGGGGTAATCCAAAATGTAAAGCCTTTGTAACCTTACTCTCACATCTGTATCTGTCTTATTTCACTTTATCCAAATCTTTTAATTCTAACTGAACACCAGCAGTATTCTCAGTAATGCTTCTTTTTGAAGATAAATATTGGAATATACATGGGGGAAGGGAGAGGGAAATAACAATTGTCACACTTACATTGTCCATAGTCTTAACTATTGTGAATGTCTTTGTTTCATTTTATTATGGTGGTTGACACAACTCTGATGTTCAGTTTGTATTTTTGGAGTTGCATTTCTTAGAATTAAAAAAGACCAACATTAAATGTGTGTATTTTTTAATAGAAGTTTTGCTTCTGTATTCACGTGAAATACATACTAGTACTTTGAATTTTTTTCCCTATGTCCTCCCTCAAACTATAGCCATCCCTCTAACTTTTTTGAGCTTGTCGCCCTGCACATACACACAGAAGCAATAGATCCCTGAAAGTGTTCCAGTACACACAGGGAATGTTTTGGTCATAAGAGTTTGCATGGTGGTACTATTTGCAACCTCCTTATGTGAATACAAATATATTTATGGTCATGGATTGTTAAAAGAAAAAGACAAAGATCACTGTTTAACAACAATTTGTGTATCAATCATTGTTTTGATTTACATGGGTCTAAGCATGAACTTTCATACCCACTGATTTTGCAGCTCTTTACCCGGGTGTCTGACTAATACTTTGTACTTATTTATTTATTCATATTACTGTAGTGCCCAGCGATCAGAGCTCCATTGTAGTAGGCTCTGTACAAACATAACAGAGGCCCATCTCTGAGATCTTACAATCTAAGTGTAAGGTGGATAAAACAGACCAGGGGAGCACAAGGACCCAGTGGAAGTATGTCGGTCACTGTGAAAAACAATGGTCATAGCAAAACAGCTGCCTAACCATTGTCAAGTTTTATGTAGGCATCTCAACAGAGAGGAGTTTCAAGGAGATCTGAAAGAGTACTTGGGGGTAACTTTGCAGATATTTAGGGGGAGTTCTTCTCATCCATAGTGGTGGTCAAAAGGGGCTTGTTGGTAAATTTTAAAAATGGGCAATCAAGGCTGGTACCATTTGTGGAATGAAGGCAGGGATTGACATCTTGCTGCCACATTAGAAATGATAGGGCAGAAATAAGTCATAAAGAGCCTTGAAAGTGAAGACATGTAGCTTGTATTTGCAGTGAAGGACAAGGAAGTGGAGGAATGCAAAGAGAAAGTTGATGTGGTTGAAGTAATAAGCTAGGAAAGATTTTTGCAGTAGCATTTTGAATGGAGATAAGTGGTGCAAAATGGGATTTGTCAAGGTTGGAAAGGAAGAGGCTGTAGTAGTCGAGGCACAGATGAGGGCTTGGACGAGAACTAGCTGTGTGCCTAGTGAGGAAAGGTTTGATCTTACAGATGTTATGTAGGATGAAGTGTCAGGCTTTAGACACAGACTAGGTATGTGGAGATGGTAGAATTAAGACAACACCCAATGTAGTAATGTAGTTACACTGACTTAAGCCCTGTTGTAGACAGCACTACGTTGACAGAAGGGCTTCTCCCGTCAATATAGCCACTGCCTCTATGGGAGGTGGAGTACCTATTCTGACAGGAGAAGCTCTCCCATCAGAGTAGGTAGTGTCTTCGCTAAGCACTACAGTGGTGTAGCTGCGCCGCAAGTGTAGACAAGCCCTAAGGGTTTTGTTTGGACAGAAGGAGACAGGTTGGGAGAAAAGAAGGTCTGAGAGTTGTCAGCATAGAGATGATACTTGAACTTGTTCTTTCAAATTAGATCACCCAAAGACTAAGTGTAAAGGAAAAAGGAGAGGGCCAGGGATGGAACTCTTTGGGACCCATTCAGAAAGTTGGAGGTTGAATGAGAAATATCCACCAAACAAAACCCTGAAAGAGCAATTAGAGAGGTAGAAAGAACCAGGAGGGAACAGAATCATGGCAGCAGAGGAAAGACAAGATTTTGAGATGAAGAGAATGGTTGAGAGTATGTGTGACAATTTGGGGAATCTCTGTAGTACAGTTTATTAATTTCGGTTGATATGAAATTGCTGTATAATGGAATCTCGGGGTCTATGAAGTCAGTCCTGTGCTGTCAGGGCTATTACATATTCCCAATACCAGGGACAGTGGAGAGCCATTTAACCTCAGTGACTGTACTCTGAAGATGGGTATGCTAACAAGAATTGCCTAATGTGGGAAACCAAGGTGACCAAGTTTGTCTGCATGACTGCGATGTATGGAGATACCCAAACAGGAGAACAAAAGTCAACTGTTAATGCTGGGTCTTAAAAACCACAGAGCTTCAGGCTGTCTACGTTTAAAATGCTTCGGCAGCATCGCTGCCGCTGTGGAGCTTCAGTGTAGATGCTACGAGGGCTTCTCCTGTCACTGTTAATCCACCTCCCTGAGAGGCAGAAGTGAAGTCATCAGAAGAATTCTTCTGTTGATTTAGCACTGTCTACTCCAGGGATTAGGTTGGTTTAACTACATCCTTTTGGGGGGGGGGGGGGGGGGGGAGGGATTTTTCACACCCCTGAGAGACATGGCTATGCTGATGAAACTTTTCAGTGTAGACCAGTCTTCAGAAGTTATGGGGTAACTCAGAGGGACTCAGACACAGGAACCTTGGACTGGAAAGAGGAAGAGACAGGCATGCTTTTGTAGCAGATGGTCTTGTTTTACTGTTGGACTACCGGAAGAAGAAGGAAGCTGGCTGCACAGAAAAGACAACTCCATGGTTTGGAGGAGAAGTCATGAGCTTTATGAGGGGGAATCCTGGATCACTTTTATCTAAGCCCCAAGAGTGCTGAAGAATGGTGAGGAAACTGAGGCAGGGCATTTTTTATTTTTTCTGGATCCATGTCGTGCTCATGCTAAGTAAAGCGTAATTGGGTTTAGAAACCTTTGAAGCCTGTGTGTGTGTGTGTGTGTGTGTGTGTGTTTAATCTATCATGTGCCCACAAGGCAAGCTTAAGAACACCAGGCTCTCTACTGGGTTGGGGACTCCAACACAGCGGCTGGTGAGTATCCAGCAGCTGGAGCTTTACCCAGGCTGCACATTACATTGGAATTTTGAACTTTGGCCAGGAAGAGGTTGTTAGAGTATAAAGAACTTGATCAGTGGAATGGAAGGAGCAGAAGCCACATTGGAGACCACCTATGATGAAATTGGAAGAGAGGAACTCCAGACATCCATTGTAGACAGCAATTGGAGGTGGAAGAAAAAAGATGGGAGTAGTAGTTAGGGCTAAGTGTGGGGAGGAGGGCGTGCACGTTAAGACAAACTTTCTTGTAGTGTGCGGGGAAGTAGTTGAGGAGAGGGAGATGTTGGGGAGGGAAAAGCTGGGGAACACTGAAGCAGATGCAGAGGCTAGAGGAGGAGACTAAATGTGAAACTTCTGCATCAATAATGGAGACGGTTAGATGGGGCTGGGAGAGGGTTGTTTGTTGTTCTGCTTGAAAAAGCAAGATTCTGTGCAGTGGAAAAAAGTGAATGGGTGGGGAGGATTTGAAAAGGGGAGAGTAGAAGATGGCAAATAATCCATTAGGAGTATGGGTGTGGGAGTCAGTCAAGGTGGAAAAGTAATTTGTCAAGGAAAATTGCAGAGTTTAAGAGACTTGTGGGGGAGGCAATCCATATGGTCATGGAACTTCTGCTTGAGATCCTCCACTGCATGAGAGCAGAAATAGATGCTGGCATGAGCAAGGCTAGGGGTTGGCAGAACAGACCTTGTGATAGGGGAGAGGGATGAATGAGTCAAGGGTGGAGGAGAGTGTAGAATGGAGTATCTACTCCTGGGGCAATTCTATGCCAGTGCATGTGTTCAGAATTCATGTCCCCCGCAGATGTGGGGGGAGGGATAGCTCAGTGGTTTGAGCATTAGCCTGCTAAACCCAGGGTTGTGAGTTCAATCCTCGAGGGGGCCACTTAGGGATCTGGGGCAAAAATCAGTACTTGGTCCAGCTAGTGAAGGCAGGGGCCTGGACTTGATGACCTTTCAGGGTCCCTTCCAGCTCTATGAGATAGGTATATCTCCATAAAAAGATGTCTTTGCTTCCCTGCAGAAAACTTACTTTCTAACAGCAAAGCAAAGGGAAGTTGCAAGAGCAGTCATGCACCACTCCCTAGCAGTGCAGGCACATTGTTTCAGGCACCCGGAACAGCTGGCAGAAAGGTAAATCACTGCAGGGCTGGGGACATGCCAGCCAGTGGCTCCTACCTTCAACTGGGATCAGCTGCTAGACCTGGCTGGGCTGGCGGCAGGAGAGGATGGGACTTCCTCTTCCCTTGCCAAGGAGTGGTTGAGACTGTCAGAGCCACCCCTAAAAACCTCCCCCAGCTGCAGGAAGCTCAGCATCCTCTCCTGCCCCCATCGCTCCTCAGCTGTGGGGGGAGCTGCTTCCCATCCGCCCAACCCCCATGCATCTGGACCTCCCATACCAACACCCCTGACAAGACTCACACCGTACACCCAGAACCTCCCTAGCCCTCCATACCCGAACCCCACCCCACTGAACCTCAACCCCTGCCTCTGGACCCCTGCCCCCAGACCACCCCCCACTGAGCTCCCTGCACTGGTAAGCCCCATCCCCCCTGCACAACCCTCAGACCCCCATGCCAGTGACCCCCAACTAGCTGCACCCAGACACCCACCCCAGCAAGCCCCATCCCCCCCCCCACATAGACCCCTCTGCTGAGTCTCAACCACCTTCACCTGGAAGCCCATGCAGAGCCCTATTGCCTGTGCACCTGGAACACCCTCCAATGAACCTCTGTGAATCCAGATGCCCCCACACCTAGTCCCCACTGAGCTGCCTGCACCCAGATTGTCCCACACCACCCCACACCTGGATACCCCCACGCTGAGCCTCTTCACACTTGGATCCTGCCTGCCCCACGCCTGGTGCAGAGCCCCAGGGTCTTTCTGGGGCATGTCCAGGCCTTGTGCTGTGTCAGGGTCGGGTGCAGCCTCACTGCTGAGTCCGTATCCCAGGGTTGGCTGCAGGGTGATCTCCCACCTTTGTGCAGCTAGGGGCCTGTGTTCCCCAATCCCTCTCTGCATTTATTTGAGTAATAAAACTTGCAGAATTTTAAAATATTGTGCACAGAATGTTTAATTTTTTGATACAGAATGCCCTCAGGAGTAAGTATCAAACAACCATGTCAATGGAAGAAATGGCCGAGAGCAGTAGAAAAAAATATTGAAATTGATTGGACTGGAAATAGCAGGAGCGGGTGGTAGATAGGCAATGTTGAAAAACAGCAGATGCTGGTCAGAGAGGGGGAACGCAGCGATGGAGAGATCACAGAGCAGTGCTTGGTCAAGACAAGATCAAACATAGCTGTTTTGGTAAGTGAGAGGATGGGGGAGTGCAGTGTTTGAGGCATGTCACCTGAGGCAGGTGTGGATTTGTATTTGTATAGGTGGGGCAGGGAGACTGGGATGGGGAGTGGGTGAGGATAAAAGAAATGGAGCTGTTGGGAGAAGCTATAATGCAAAAAGGGGTGTGGTGAGAGCTTGGTTGAATAGCAGATGGACATAATTAGGGCATGGCTACCCTGGAAACTTCAAAGCACTGTCGCGGGAGCGCTTTGAAGTGTGAGTGTGATTGCGCGTGGGAGAGCTTTCCCAGCGCTCCTGGTAATCCACCTCCATGAGGGGATTAGCTTCAAGTGCTGGGAGTGTGGCTCCCAGCGCTCGGAGCCTGTCTACACTAGTGCTTTAAAGCGCTCTGACTTGCTGTGCTCAGGGGGTTGATTTTTCCCACCCCTGAGCGAGCAAGTTAGAGCGCTATAAAATGTAAGTGTAGCCAAGCCCTTAGAAAACAGTTGAGCAAAGAATCACTAAATGGGAACCAGTTAAATCAATACACTGCTCTACAGCCAAAATGCTTTTGAAATAAATGTAGTCAAATTTTACTAATTCTGGGTCACTGAGAACGAAAATGATGCTTAAAATTGTTGATTGGCTCTAGTTTTCAAGATATGCTATTGGGTCAGTATATACGACCCTTGACTTGGGAATGGCGGAGGATAAGTGAGTTATAAAGGGAAGGGATCTCAATTTAAACCAGAAATGACTAAAATACATCTTTGACTGGATCTATGAATAAATCTATGACTGGGTTTGGACAGTACTTGCTTTTTAGGCAAAACAATGAATGATGCAATCTGAAGCTGGTATTGCGTCATACATGATATGAACTGCATCATGTTATTCCTAGAAGTCATGGATGATGCAATCATAACGAAGCTTACATCACTCTGCTGAACAAATTGCCCTATATCAGCTCTAGAAATCATACAGTGTCGTGCTCTCTTATTTGTCAGTGTTTGATTTTGCAAAGGGACACGTTTCTGTTTAGCCAAAGTGAGCAGAGATGCCTCGTACTTGTGTGAACAGTGCAGATAACTTCTGCTATGTTTGTGGTGAAGTGACTTTTGCATCACAAAAGCGCAGTATAACCACTATGGTTAAGAAAGCCTCTCACCTTTATTTTGGCTGCAAAATTGGAGATCTGGACAAGAGGTGGGTCCCACACATATGCTGCAACACTTGTGCAACAAATCTTGGCCAGTGGTTGAACAGGAAAAGGAAATCTATGCCTTTTGCAGTGCCAATGATTTGGAGAGAGCCAACAGATCATACCAGCAATTGTTACTTCTGCATGGTGCCTCCAGTTGGGAAAGGTGTGTCAAAGAAGAAAAAGTGGACTGTGCATTATCCAAACATTCCATCAGCTATACGCCCAGTACCCCACGGAGAAGGACTGCCGGTTCCTGATGCACCAGAATCATTCTCACTTGAGTCAGAAGAGGAAGAGGATGAAACTTCTGGTCCTGAACCATCAATGTCACAGGACCCCCATTTTCTCCCATCCTCCTCCTCTGAACCACACCTCATAACACAAGGTGAACTGAATGACCTTGTCAGGGATTTGGAACTACCCAAGAGTAAGGCAGAGCTGTTGGGCTCCAGACTACAGCAGTGGAATCTCCTGGCAGGTGATGTTAGGGTTTCCATGTTCCGTGACCGTCAAAAGGATCTTGTCCCATTCTTCTTCATGGAAGGTGATCTTGTAGCCTGCAACAACATCGATGGTGTGATGGCAGCCCTCAACATCGTTCACGATCCAGATGAGTGGAGACTGTTCATTGATTCATCGAAGACGAGTCTTAAAGCTGTTTTACTGCATAATGGCAATGTTTTGCCATCAATTCCAGTTGGTCATGCAGTCCATATGAAGGAAACCTATGACAACATGAAACAACTTTTGAGGTGCATAAACTATGACCAACATCAGTGGCAGCTTTGTGGCGATTTGAAGGTTGTTGCTCTCTTGCTTGGTCTGCAAACTGGATACACAAAGTACTGCTGTTTTCTCTGCGAATGGGATAGTCGTGCAAGAGATTCCCACTACATCAAGAAAGATTGGCCACTCCGACAGTCATTGGAGCCTGGGAGGAAAAGTGTTCAGCATCCACCACTTGTTGAATCAAGGAAGATTTTTGTTACCACCCTTACACATCAAGCTGGGTCTGATGAAGAACTTTGTCAAGACCATTGACAAAATACAAGCAGCTTTCAAGTACCTCCGTGGACAATTTCCAAGGTTAAGTGAAGCTAAGAGAAAGGAAGGTGTCTTTGTTGGTCCTCAGATTCGTGAACTTCTTCGAGATGATGCATTTGACCATGCACTGCGTGGCAAGGAAAAGACGGCATGGAAAGCCTTCCAGTTAGTGGCAATAAATTTACTCGGAAACAACAAGGCAGACAACTACAGGTTGTTGGTGGAAAACCTCCTCAAGGCATACAAAAGCCTTGGTTGCAACATGTCACTAAAGATACATTTTTTGCACTCTCATCTAGATTTTTTTCCACCGAACTGCGGAGCAGTGAGCGACGAGCACGGTGAGCGATTTCACCAGGACATTGCAACAATGGAGAAACGCTATCAGGGCAAATGGAGCCCATCAATGCTTGCAGACTATTGCTGGACAGTGACAAGAGATGCTCCATTTAATGAATACAAGAAACAAGCCAAGAAGCGCCGAGTAGACACTGAATAGGACTAAACTATGTACATAGTAGTTTTTTGCCTTTTGTTTCATAATACATTTTATTTATATAACCCTTTTGCTGATTTGTAAAGTGTTACATAAACAGGACAGGTGAAATATTATCATGTAAAGCAACCATAAACACATGAAAAGACCTAGGTTTACAATTTATGATTAAAACTCTACTATCTACACAATATACATAGACATAAAATGTAAAAACTTAAATATCTTAGAAACAGTAGCCAATCAGTTGTTTTAATTGTCATATTTGAATTCAGCACATCAAAATACATAATAAATAGCGCATTTTATCTCTGAAGCAGACGACTTCTCAAAAATTGTAGACCAGTGTAATGAGTCAATCTGATACAAGATTAATCAGTTAACAGCAAGCTATTTATTTAAGCAGACAGACACACAATGAGTGGAGATGCAGCGGTAGTGAGGTGGATGGCAGCCAGTGAGGAGTAGTTAGTGTTGGATGTGCAGGTTCACTGAAAGGAGGAGCTGGATGATAGCACACAGTGAGGGTTTGGAATGAAGCAGGGGAAAATTAGCAGCTGTGCATGGCCTCCATAGGGATAAGATAGGGCCTGGGTCACTAAGAACAGCCTTTAATATGGCAATGTGGCCAGTCATGTGGGGAAGTCAATGGGAGTGAAGGGAAATTAGATGCCAATCCTGAAGGTGGCAGTGAACTATGGATAGAGACCCCAGTATGCTGGGTGACTGCAATGTGTTGTCCCCATCTTGGGAAGAATGTAGATCAGGCACCAGTACCAGGAGCAAGAGAGAAGTAACTGGTGCTTGTAGAATCCCTCTCCCTCCCCCACAATCATTTACAAAATGTCGCTGCCAGAGGGTATAGAGGAGGTGTGTATATGTGTACATGAGAGACTGTGTGAGTGAATGCAGTACTGAACTATGCTCATGACACTGAGTTGTGCACCTTTCTCATTTCAATTGGATTGTGCAGTCAGTTTTCCCAGTGGCTGGCCCAGGTTTTGGCTTGATTAAGAGCTACTTGGCCAAATCCAATAATGAGGCTTTTTTCCGGTGGACAATTGCCTGTGCCATTGGCAGACTTGTTTCACTAACTCCTCCCCACCCCTCTGTTACATTTGGGCAGATTGGAAAAAGGAAACTTCTTTGCTACAAAAATAAACTGTGAATGCAAAACTTGAATTGAAATCTTAGAGAACAGACATATGCTTATACCCAACTATGCCTCTGTAAATCAATTTTTAATCTATACATACATAAATTATACTAGTCCCAGGTTGAGTAACAGTCATAACTATTTAGAATTAACTCCTGTATTGTATGATGAACTCTACAATAATGGTAGAGACATATATAGCATTGCCCTATGATGGATTTGGAGCTGCTCTGTAATAATTTATGAATACTGCATGTAGGTATATGAATACCTGTAGTTTTGGGATGTTTATGAATATATTTTAATGCAATAGGGGGCTGTTGGGGAAAACCAACAGGAAAAGAAAGAATGGTTCAAGCTCAGCCACTTCACAGCAATGGCTTGAGAGTTGTTAAGAATCACTGCCAGGACGGCAAATGGCCTATGCACACCAGAGATCAAAAGAACTCTAGCAGCTCTGAAAGGGAATCCTCTCTTGAGAGGTGGGAGTTAAACTGAAACAGAATCTGCTGTGGGTGTCTAAAGAAGTTAGGCCTGCCTAGGTTACTATTAAGGGGCAGAGGGGTGGTAGCTGAATGGTTAAGAGGCTTAGCTACAAACCTAAACATCATGACTTTAAGTCTTGCTCTGTCTCACACTGAAAGACCATCTCCAGTTCACTCAGCTGCAAAGTGGGTGCCTGATCCAGCAGGTTGGGGCAGTCAAAGGTGGTCAGATATGATATTGTGCACATGGAACTGATGTGCCTTAAGTGCCTCAGCCTGATAAGCCATAGGCTTGTGAGAAACTCTGACTTGAATGATAAGCCTTTAGGCAAGATAGACGTGCATAGACTGTTTTAAAATCCTGTTTCTCTCAATGCTTTGTTCCTGCTGTAAATTAATCAGTACTTTGTTTTTTAGAAGGCTGACTGATCACTGTGCACCATTGGTCTCAGGCCGCCAAAGGGAAGAACCACAGGTGACTGAACTCAATAGGATCTGCAGGGTAGGAACGGATGATATAGAGTACTGGTAGTCAGGGGCCCAGTCTAAGAGTAGGAGAATTGTGGAATTCTACCCCAGGCAAGGTAGAGACACAAGGCCTGACATCTGAAGGGATGCAGTCGGAGGGCCGAGGTGCAGGTAGCCCTGTAACTGCGACACCAGCCTACAGTATCTTGCCCAAAGTTAGATACAAATTTTAGGTTGACTTCCCTTTTATGTATACATTTTTTCATTAGAATAGTTTATTAATTTTAGTTGCCTGAACTCACTGCTAATTACTGTATCTAACAATATCACATAGTACCTTAATAGTAAATATATATATTCATTCTACTGGGATTCTACTCCTAGTTTACCTCTGCCTCTTTGTGACACCATCAGCCTGCAAATGTCTACTGAAGTTAATCAGTAGCTTGATGAGGATTTTTTTTTTCTTTTAACTGATGGGCAAGAAGTTAAATGTTTGTTCAGTTCCTTCAGATGTTCTCAGTGCTTTATATTCCTTCTGAGGAGAAGCTCACTAGGCAGGCAACTTAAGGCAATTGATAGCTGAAAGAATAGTGGATTATTGTTGGCATCTGGAAAATGGAATCCTCAAAATCAGCTGCTATGGAATGGCAGACATTTATAAAGTTATGAAATATCAAAATAAACATTAAAATATGTAAAATTACTTATATAGTATCACTACAAAAGCAAATTAGTTAGCAAAAATACTCCAGTGTTTATTACATACACAACGGATCAAATCCTGATGTTTAATATAGTGGTATGTCTTTAACGTTGACAGGATTTCAGATGGCCAAGCAAATAGAAACGAAAGAGGGGCACTACTTGGAAGTCTTGCTCAGCCCAGGTATCCAATGAAGATTTCTGTGGTGAGTGAATACTGCCTTATTAAAAATATCAATGAATATTAAGGAGAATCCTGGGTACAATTCCAAGTTCTGAAGGGAAATGTTCTTCAGTGTTTAGACTTTCCACCTCTGTCCCATCTGCCCGTCTCTCTCTCTCTCTCTCTCTCTCCCCCTGCCCCACATTCCAAGGATGATCCCCTCCAGACTTTGTAAGTCCTCAGAGCTCCCAAGAAGTTCTTTATGCCTTTAGTCTTATTCTACATCTGCATCCCCAGTCTTTCCCCTGCCTTCCCCAGCTCTGGGTCCCCCACCACCACTTTTGTGTAATTTTGAGGTCTCCTCTGCCACCCTCCCCAATGTCCAGTTCCAGTCCAAGGAGTCCTCCTCTATGTTGGCTCCTGTCTCCCTTTCCTCCACTCCAGCTCTGGTTTCAATCTACCTTTCTCCATGCTGCTCGCCTCTGTATTCCTGTCAAGCTTCTTCCTGCTGCTCCACCTGTCCTGGACACTAGCATTGTGGGCACTGAAAGCCCAGGAGAGACAATTTCAGTGCTCTCGCTTATGGTGCTCAGTGCCACAGTGGCCTTTGGCAACTGTCAGAAGCAATTGCAGGAAAAGTTCTGCTCTGCCCTTGAGCCCTGGGATGGAACATGCTCAGTCAGGACCTGCAAACTCTACAGGTTTTCTTTGTGGACTATGGGTTTTCAGATCCTGTATAGGTCTATGGAGAAAAGCCCAACCTAGTCTGTGGGGAATAGTCCTCTGATTCCTGTCCTTTTCCATTTTGGAGACAGTGGTGTTGGCATTAAGTTAGTGGATGTCCAGAATCTATGCTGGACTTGCACATTGCCAGATTTAGTTGATCGGGCTTGAGGAGTCCCTCTGCTACCCATGTTTCCAGACTCTGCCTGTGCCAGATGGGCATAATTTTTCCTTTCTTTTACTACTAGAGAAACCTGTACTTACAGGCAATCTAACTAACTAAAAATAAAAAGAGCTACAGAAGAAAGGAAACAGCAAATGAGGGAAGACTTGAGGACACAGCGTGTGATCCAAGCTTGTTGTTCTTTGCAGTTAAGAAAGAACGGGGAGCAAGTGGAGCTGTTCCCTTTTCATACCCTCTGTGAGGGAAGGGGAGGGTCAAATGACCCCAGTGGACACTAGTCCTAGAAGATTCCACAGCTCAGCACCTTGTGGCACCACTCTCACAACTAGGAATATGTAGAGACCACTGGAAGAATTATTCTTTTGGAAAACATTTTAGAGAGAGGATATGAGAGATTTTCCTCTCTCCTCTTGGGAACGTATTGCATCCACAGATAGGGACTTTACATTGGGCTGAACAGTATAAAGCAAGCAGTTTGACTGTGGACAAGAATCCTGATTTGGCTTGTGTAACTGACCTGGCAGGATACAGACCCTTTGTTCATACAGTCCATTAAATCCTTAATAGTGTAGGATTTTAGATATTTAAAGGTGCATCTTAGGTTTTTGGTTCCATAAGCAAAGACCAGTAGCATTTTCCAGACCAGCAGATTAGAAGCCTGCTCCCATTAACACTGCATGTATAACAGGATGTATCTACAGGCATGGCACTATAGAAAAGGCTGGGTAACAAGGCCCCATCCATGGAAGGCAATGGTTGAATGAGCCTGCCAGGATCTAAAGCAAGTTACCTAATACTCTTGAGAAAGGAGAGTTAGGGTTACCATACGTCCGGTTTTTCCCGGACATGTCCAGCTTTTTGGTAATCAAACCCCCGTCCGGGGGGAATTTCCAAAAAGCCGAACATGTCGGGGAAAAATACTCCCTGGCTTACCTTAGAGCGGGCACCGGGGGCTGCTGTGCTCCCTGACTCCTGGGCTCTGTAAGAGCCGAGCTGCCCGAGCGCTACCGGCTTCGGGCAGCCCCCATGCCTCTGGACCCTGCACCGCCAGCCGGGCACTTCCCCTCCCGGGCTCTGGGGGTGCAGGGTCCAGAGGCATGGGGGCTGCCCAAAGCCGGTAGTGCTCAGGAGTTCAGGGAGCACAGCAGCCGCCGGAGCCCAGGAGGGGAAGTGCCCGGCCGGGGGCGCAGGGTCCGGAGGCATGGGGGCTGCCTGAAGCCCGAGCGCTACCGGCTTCACTGTTTGCCGGGCAGCCTCCAGACCCTGTGCCCCCGGCTGGGCGCTTCCCCTCCTGGGCTCCAGCTGCGCTGGGGAAGCGCCGGCCGGGGGCGCAGGGTCTGGGGGCTGCCCTGCAAACCGTGAAGCGGGTAGCGCTCGGGCAGCCCTTTTCGCGTGGCTGGGAGGGAGGAGGGGGAATGCGGGCACTCAGGGGAGGGGGCGGAGTTAGGGCGGGGACTTTGGGGAAGGGGCGGAGTTGGGTGGGGAAGGGGTGGAGTTGGGGCAGGGCTAGGGGTTAGAAAGGGGCAGGGTCAGGGCCCCGTGGAGTGTCCTCATTTTTTATTTTTTAAATATGGTAACCCTAGGAGAGTAGTTTTTTGCCTCACTCTGGTAGATTATGGTGCTTTTTAACTATTACTTTCTTTTAAGTAATCTTTAGGTTTCTATGAAATCCTTTAGTCAATGGCCACGTGTTCTGGTGATATCTACTAACGAACAACCAACCTCTTTTCAGTTGCTTTCAGCTAGACACTGAGTGTGATTTCAGAAGCTTATTTATTCTTGCAAATAATTAGAAAATTGGACTAATATCTTCCTCCCTTCCCTCCCAAAAGCTGGCCTAGTCCTGCTGCCGTATGGCCCACTGATTTTTTTATGATCACATAGGACCAAATTCTGCAGTCCTCACTCAATCAACATTAAACATTTAAACATTAAATTAAATCAATTAAACATTTCAAATTGATTATAGCACCAGGAGTTTTGCCTGAATAAGAACTGTGGGATTCAGCTCTTAATTAGAAATCTGACTTTTAACAGCTCAACTGGGAATCCAGAGCTCCTTTGTCATCTTCCCCTCCCCCCCCCCCCCCCCCCAGTTCTCCCTAGAAGAGAGGCAGGTTGCTTTATGGAGGTATAAAACATTTGTTCTTGAATACAGTCTCATAACTGTATTTGCAGACTTTAAATATGTAGCCCTTTTTGTCTTACTAAGTCCACCCAGTTAAGTCTATAACACACATCCCCTGAAACTTGGCGATAAGTATTTAACAGATGGAGAATTGCCTGCTTTTGCATGCATACAAGCTCATGGCAAAGAGAAGCTAGAACAGTAGGAGAGGCATTTCCACAACAGATGGTAAATGCTATATTGCCCCTTTTTTGGAGAGAGAATGCTTTGTCAAATTCGTAGCTCATGTCAGGATGTTTCTGCATTCTTTCATGGCCAGGGGAACAGAATAAAAGGTCAGTGATTATTTCTGTTGGCACGGATTATGGTTGTGTAATGTAATAGTTTGTCAAAGTGAGATTGTATCTTGCAATAATTGAGACACATTGTGTAACCTCCATGACCACCGTATTACAGAATCATTTAGTTACGCTGGTTCTTAACTGTGTTTTGTCTGCTAGCAAACTTGAAACTAGATTAAGCCAATTGCAGTAGCATTTATGAACCTTACCATAATTTCCTTAAGATTGCACATACTATCTTTCCTAAACCCTATTCTATCCTCCTTACACGTAGTACTGAAAGCTTAGAGTTCCAAAAATTGATTGCATTTTTTCACTTTCCTTTCCCCTAAAATATTGGGGGAATTTTGTGTTCCACAGGCAGGATGAAATTAACACACACACCTGGCAACTTTCATTTCACAACATAGGCTTGCTTTCATTGTGCAGTGTATGATACCCTAGTCTTTTATGAAAAAAATATAGTGCTGCTCCTACTATTCAGTCACATGCATATGTGGAAGATTAACATTAATTAAGATGTAAATATTTAAAGCTTTAAGCATGACTACAATAGGGATTTGTAAATGATGTAGGTTCAAAACTAAGCTTCCACCCCTAATGTTTAAAGAATTAGAGGGCAGGGATCAAATTCTGATCTCACACCATTGTAACTCTGGAGTTGTGCTCACTGTCAGTTTGCTTCTGCACTAGGGTAACTGAGAGCAGAATTTCACCACTAAATTTGGAGGAGACCTCTCTTAAGGAAAGAAATGTCACAAGGGAATATTATACACTGGAGAAGAAATGTGGTATATATTTCAAGCAAGGCAGAAACTCAAAGGTCAATTGATCTTACTTGAAAATAAATTATAATAATCTTTTGCACAGGTTTCATTCCTAATCCTTTTACCATTACACTGAATTTACAGGTGTTACCATCTACGGTTATCAAGTGAAACCTGATCTCTTAAAAGAACAAGAAGTTTTGGAAATTCAGTCTTTGAATGACTTGCTTTGTGACATTGTGGAAGTCATGAAGCTTTGCTGCGTGCTACACTATCAGGCTGTGTTACAGTGCTTGCTCTTTTTATGGCTCTATCCTGCAAGATACTGAGCAGTCGTGTGACCTGTTGTGCACCCTCAAATCCTGTTGAAGTCAGTAGGAACTGAGGGTGCTTAGCCCTTTAAAGGATCAAGCCCTTAGGGTAGAGTATGCAAAGATGCAGTGGTATAATTAGAGTGCACAAACACAAGTTTAGCCTTCTTATTTATTGTAAAATCTCTGCTTCTGGCATATAATTTTATTCAACATCCACAGACCGTAACCATTTATTACTTAGCACAGAATAAAAACAGTTCATCTTACACACTAGATTTGTTTTCCTTATTTCAGTTAATATTTGATTTGTACCTTTTATACAAAACACAAGAACAATTTACTCCAACATCCCATTAAAAACGTCATTTATTGTGTCTAAGTTTGAACACCATATCCTTCACCCATGATGGCCACTGATAAATATTTTTCAGTTGACAAAATCTCATACAGCTGCATCTATAGTATATCCTGTTTGTAACTTTTTGTTATGGAGAAGAAGTTACAATAGTAAGGGTTGTTCTAATAAGCGAGCTAAGAGCAAGAATACAGTAGCCTAACATCAGAGGTAGACTTTTTAGTCACAGCTTCATGGAAAGAATGCAGCATTTCACAGCTGTGATACAGCATCACATTTGTGGTACTACATTTAAGGCTGCATCACTTCTGTCTTCTATTAAAAGGACAGAGCTCTAGGAATGGGGGTCTGCCTGAACTCAAAAAAGCCTGAGCCAAAGCCTACTGAAGTCAGCAGGAGCCATTCCACTGAACGCCTTCAATGAGCTTTGGATCAGGCCTATAGATCTTTTTACCACTTGGGTCCCGGCTCTGCAACTACTTTATATATAGGGCATTAAGACCCTGGAGAAATGGAATACCCCATGCTGCTCACCACTGCCCCACTTATCAATTAAGGGAGAGGAAGTAACTTGTTCTGAAGGGAGTCCTACCCAGAAGAATGATGTATCCCATGGTTCCCAACCAGGGATACATGTACCCCTGGGAGTACGCAGAGATCTTCTGGGGATACGTTAACTCATCTACATCAGTTTCTCAACCTGGGATTATAGTATAGGTTTAGGGGAGTTGCAAGTGCAGGGCTGGCGTTAAGGGGTGGCAAGCAGGGCAATTACCCAGGGCCTCACACAGTTAAGTTACATGTTTCAGCCCTGGGTGGCAGGGCTTGGGCTTCGGGAGTAGAGTAGTCTGGAAACGGTGAGAACCAGATGTATCCAATACTGTATGGGAGCATGTGTAATTCTGTGGACAAGTTAATGATAGGAAGGTAAGGATGGTGTAATTCAACTTGTAAAAATCTCCAGGCTCGTAAGTTCAATGGTGTCACCCTCTGCAACATGGCAGGAAGGACTCAGTACACCCCCCCCCACCCTTGGTGGAATTTTAATAATACCAAGTCATTTGAAATGGATTACGGGTTGGGTATTGTTTGAAAGCCCTTTCTCTCACGAACACAATGGTATCAACATGACAAACCTAGAACAATTATGTAGATATATATTTGAGAAAATGTTTTTAAAAAAATCAATGTTTTTTTTAATTATGCTTTAACACAGGGATGCATTGCTTAAGTAGAGATTGATCTTTGGTAATCCTAAAGGATCTACCCTTGACACTTATAACTGAAAACATTTATTCCTCAAAGTCACCATCAGTGTTGTCTCAGTCTAGGACAGCACTGCTAGACATGTCACACTGATCCTTGTCTGTGCCACTCTCACACATCTCTGTACAAGGCAGGCTGCTGGCCAAACATTTGCAGGTGGTGAGCATCTGGTCTTTGCACACAAGCATTTGATGAGCTGCAGGATTGATTTGGAAGCGCACTGTATTTCACATAACTGCTGTAAAGTGTGATTCCTAACTTGACCCATTTCCAATGACACTATGATCAAAATGTCCACCAATCGGAGGAGCTGGGAGGGGATGAACAATGAATCCTCCCTGCCACACCAAGGAGGGTAGCACCTTGAAATTATGATTCTGCAAATTTTTACAGATCAATTGCCACCTCCCTTAGACCTTTCTATCACTAACTTGCCCATCGAATGAGATTTTACTATATTATGTACCCAGACTAATAGAGGGTAGGTACAGCAGCCCCTGAAGTCATACAGTCAGCAGCACCTTTTAAAATCTTTTTTCCCTAAAAGCAATAATTTAAAAGGGTTATTGCTAGGCTTCATTCATACATCTGAAATTGAAACTAAAGTGTAATCTCTATGATAGCCCCTGCTAGAGAAAAATGCCACGACTGCATTTTAATGAGTTGGTGCACTGAAAAATGTTTTCCCATCCTCTTCTAGGGGGATAATGCTGGTCTCTCCAGCATAATGACCTTCAGACAGATGTGATCACAAAGCAGACAGTCTAGTTGTAGTGTTTCAGGTTCTTAACACCAAGTTCAAATACAGGCAGTACACTTGTTTACCTAGGCTGGAACAAATGTTTTAAATCTTTTTAAAGACAGCTGATGTGAACAGTCTTAACATGGACTTTCAGAGCTAATACAATTTCTATGGGCACTTCTACTGGCTTGGCACTTGGCTTGAATGTAGGCTGATTACAAAATACTTAAACTGCACTCAAATACTAAGGTTATGACAAAAGGAGACAAATGCACAGATGAGACATATTTTTCCACTCCCTCGGCAGAAAGAAATGGTAGGTTTGATGCAAGCCATCTGCCTTTTTATTGAGAAAGATAGCAAACTGCTTCTATGATTGAGCATTACCTTGCATAATCAGTTCATGCTCCAAATAAATCTCAAAATTTAGGGCCAACTCCAGTTTGTTTTATTTATGCAAATAGTCCCATTAATTTAATAGGACAGCTCATAGGAGTAGAATGAAAATAGTTATGTGACGACAGATTTGTTGGGGTTTTGTTGTGGGGAGGGTTTAGCTGAACAACTTTAGCTCTGAAGTTCGTGAACTGCTACAAATTGTGGCATAAACCTGCTTGACTTCAAGGAGCAAAACATCTTAGCAAAATTAGTAATATAGAAAGAATTCTGGAAGTGTATAAACACTTAATGTCAAGTTAATGTTTCCAAACAATTTTACCTAAAAACTATTAAAGGAAGACAGTCATCTGAAAAAAACCTCACTTCTGTCTGAATGTATCTACTGTTATGATATCCAAGATTACAATAACTAAAGATTAAATTATTCCATTTTATTTTGTGCATCTGACTGTACTTTGTGTGGTCAATTTCACTGTTCCAGTGGACCTTTCACACAGCAACAACCAACTAAACAGGAAAATGGGATTGTACAATCACAACAACTGACAGGAGGACTTGGACAGGTATAGTGCCTGATGCTACTTTTAATTAGTTTATAAATTGACTAAATTTTACATTAACTGTCTCTTTAAAGTGCTGATATATATAAAAGTGAAAAAATAACTTCTCATTTTAACCACTTCACAAATGTTAACCCAGTGTTTCTGTATTATGCTGTACAATAAAGACTCAAGGAAATTTTATACATTTACATTTATAGAGAACTGACAATAGCTATAGCCTACATAGGTGGGCCTCAATCCTTTGGCACATCTGTAACTTTTCTCAATGCTTATTTAAAAAATTGTAAAAAAAACCCCGAATTATTTAGGCGGACATAAAAAGGTTTAAGTGACCATGAAAAAATGACTATATGGCAGGTATTAACATTGGCTTGCATTTGATACTAGATTATGCATAATACAGAATGGTGTAAGAGTCATTACAAATGCAACAAACCAACAAATAGACACACCAGTAAGACTGTTAGTAACGCTTGCAGAGATGGAAGGACGGGGGAAAAGGTATTCTGTTCATGCTAGTAACATGTGAATCAAGAACCTGATTATAATGTCTATTCAACACAAGTGGCAAGGTAACATGTCTCTTTTGCTGTAGCAGTTTATAGCAATAACCAGAGAGGAGGGGAAAATGGAATAATCACACTAGCTGTTAAGTTCTACTTTTCCTCTTATCTTCAAAAAGACTTTTCAGCATGTAAACCTGAACAGCTGAAACCACCACCATGATTCCCAAGTTGACCATGGACCAAAAATTCACTGTGTCAAAGTTGCTTTCTTGTATATTTCGATCACGAGCTTCAAATGCTCTGAGCAGCGTCTGAATCTGGAGGCTTTTGCTTAACCTGGCTTTGACATTGTTGATGGATTCCTGGTAAGGAACAGAATAGTGTTTTTTTAGACTGTAAAATCATTTGGAAGGAAACAGAAGTACATTTTCTGCTAATATAAGTACATATCACACTTCTCACTTTAAAAAACACTATCATTTACATTGCTGGTTTTTATTTGTGCATGTGTCACTACCATTTTTTCATTTTGTAGTTAGGTAACAGTTACTTCACTTATGAATGTTACACATTATGAACTTTTCATTATTTTTTGTTAGCCTTATTGTGTTTATTTTCATGTGTTTGAATTTAAATACATAACATTTATCCCAGGCTCCGATCATCTTAACAAATCAATTAAAAAGAATCCACAACTATTTAACAAAAGAAGACCCCACCCGCTGAACAAAGAGAGACACTTAGAGCAGAATGCCCTAAAGGTAAACAAATTTGGGCTATGTCAGACCCATGTGGGACATGAAGTCCAAAGATGAGGCGCTCAAACAGCCCTCTATCTAATGACCATGTCCTATAATGTACTGTGTCAAGCAAGCATCTGATATGGCAACTACAATATTAGAGGAAAGACACCACACTGTTGTCCTCTGAAAGTTTAGATTAAATTTTCTAAACTAGCACTATACTTTGTGTAGAACTAGATGGACATAAACCAAAACTGCTATATTTAGATTTAATAAACAAAATTAGTCAAGCCATTTCACAATGTACAGCTTCAAACCAGCATCATTGCAAATCTGTAGCTTTAAGATATCCCAGTGGTCCATTATCTGTATCAGATGGCTCTTGAACAGTTCCATTCTGCACTACTGGACTGCAAAACAAAGCTAACTGTTCTCAGCTGGATTATCTGACCAAGATATCCTTTAACACAAAATGAGCTAGCATTAGCGTACAATGTTGTTTTGTATTGATTTATAAAGCACCTATTGACACAGCAGTCAAACTATGTTCAGGTAATAGGTAACTATTTCTTGAGTGTTCTTTTACTGCTTATTCTGTTGACTGTTTTCTCCTACGTATTTGTATGGCCCCCAGTTTAAAAAGGAGGACTGGCAGACTTTGTCTGAACATGAACTCACAAGCAGAAAACAGAATCTAAAAGTTGTTGGCATTAACACCCCCCCTCTGCTTCTTTATCCTCCTTTAGAAATTAAGAGTTAATATTTCTAATTATAATCTTTAACTTCTGTTGGGAAGTGAAGGGTAATCTAATTTTCAATATTTTAAAATGTATTTAAAATAAATACAGAAAGGATTTGGCATCTTAAATATTCTATTAAGTGTTGGTTTGTGTTAGGAAAAAGATCTGGTTTTCATGTATTATAGGAAATAGGACCTGATACACAAACTAGATCATTTTCTACATGGATGAGTAGTCTGTGGGACAGCAGATGGTATATAAATACATTTTTAGTGCATGCTGATTCTGCTTTTTTGGCAGGCCTCTATTTTCTCTAACTCAGTAAGTTCAGGGCTCAGTATTGTAGCCTGCTAAGAGTACTGAAACAAGCACAGGCATAGCCTTATCGTCCAGGACTCAGTATTTGCTTCAAAGTTTGTGTACAGGAACTTATACAATAGTATGAAAAAATTGGCACAGCAATGAGAGCAAGCTTCTACACCTACAGTGAACTGATTGCTGTTGCTAGGGAGGTGGAAAAGGCTATGACTGGGATGCAGGCAGTGGAGATAGCCAGTATATGGTTTTAGTGATACCACTTAAAGCAAATGATGTATGGAGTACCCGGAGTTAGGATTTTCAGTTATTCTGATTTCAAACTAGGAGCAGGCTGACTCAAGTGTGCTTATGAGTTGCTGCCGGGGGAGAGGGAGAGAAGGAGTATCAGAAGGATAGTTGGGTAGCCATGAGGGCCAGCCACTGACAGAAACATTTCCAAAGGGCTTCATGAAAATAGTATCCCTCCCAGGTAACTTCTCAATGCCTGGGGACATAGTGTGTGCATAGCATAATGTCTTTCCCAATTCAACCAACTACAGAAGCTACTCCCTGTAGTTGACTTCATTGTATTTCACCATTAACAAAATACCATGCTCATTAGCTCGACTGGTGGATTAACACTGCTCTCCCTCAACTCTCATCTGCATCCCTCCAAGGTTGAGTGCTCAGCCACTGTTTAGAAGTATGTTATCTTAAAGCTTTACTTATTCCCTCTTTCCCCATCTTTGTTAATTGCTATTTATTCCTATTATGCTATATAGTGACTAGGGCACTAAGCCAGGATGAGAACAAGAGTTATCCAACAGCATAATTATGAGACACATCAAAGGATATATCCAACAAGTGCTTATGATGCTACCACAGAGACTAAGCAGAGTAGCCCTGTGAGAGGAGTATTACCACCGTTTAGCTATTGGAGACATTGTTTGTTTGTCCCCTTTCTCATGATGGGGAGAAGAGGAGGCGGGTGGCCAGTGAAAGGACTCAGACTACTGGATACACAGTCCCTTCCAACTGTGCAAGGTGAGGCATAAACACACACTGAAAGATTTCCCACTCAATCTCTCATTTGGAAGGAAGAAAACTGTGTTGGGCCTCATGTGGCAGGGTAGTGGATGCGTACAAGTAGAAGAATCCTCAGGCCTACAGAAGATTCTTTAGATGAAACAATATGCAAAACTGATTTATCCTCTGGCAGATCGAGGACTGCATATACTTTGTGATTAACCAAAACACCACGTGGAAGAAAAACAAGGAGTACTGTGTATATAGACATATATAAGCAGAGAAATTTGTCAACATTTCAGGGCAACTTTTGGAAATAGGGGCTGGCTTATATGCACGCGAGTTTGATCACTTCTCTTCCCCTCTCTCTTTCCTGCCTAAGAATGATGATAATATGCATTTATACAGAAATTATCATCCAACCGCTTTACAGATATCAGCTAATTAAGCCTCACACTATGTTATGCAGTAAGTGGTAGGTAGTAATCACTTTGCCCATCACTGAAATGCAACCACCACTGAGATGTACAGCAGTCGCACTACTGCTGTTCCTCTAGGGAATATGTTTGCTTATCTTATGAAGAAGAGGAGGTGGCCACTTTACATTTGTGTGTGTATATATAGTTACCAAATGGGTCAGATTTATTATTTTGTTTGTGCCTTCAAGTCACTTGCTCGCTCAAAATGAGCTTGATCCCAAATTCTATATGTACATGAACACCAAGTTAATTGCTCTAGGTCAAAAATAAACCTTATGATTCACCATAAGCACAGACTCAAAACAACGAAAATACCTGCCACCATACATACACACATACACATTCTGTTTTAATAACAATAGTAATATTTTGTACTTTAGTGCCTTTCTTCCAAGGAACTTATTAAATCACATTGAGCAAAGACTCAAAGCTCCCCTATGATAGTTATTACTCACAGATGAAAGAGACACTTAGAGTATGTCTACACTGCAATTAGACACCCGCGGCTGGCCCATGCCAGCTGAGTTGGGCCCGCAGGGTTCAGGCTAAGGGACTGTTAATTGTGGTGTAGACATTTGGGCTCAGGCTGCAGTCCAAGTGCTGGGACCCTCCCACCTCACAGGGTCTGAGAGCCCAGACTCCAGCCTGAGTCCAAACACCTGCACCACAATTAAACAGCCTCTTAGCCCGAGTCAGCTAGCACCGACCAGCCACAGAGGTCTAACTGCAGTGTAGACATAACCAGTGAGGTTAAATCACTTGCCGTGGGCCACACAGGAAATCCATAGCAGAGCTGGAACTAGAATCCAGATCTTTTAATTCCCAATGCTGCTCTTTAACCACAGGCTCCCCTCAATATGGGACAGAGTGACCATAATGTCCTATGAGGAACACAGCTGATCACTCTGTTTCCCAGCTGCTCAGGCCCTCACATAGAACAAGACTAAGGCATATTCCCATGGCAGAATGATGATATGAGTTTTTCAGATACTCAAACCTCAACCATCTGATGCTGTAGAGCAGAATACTTACCAGAATATCTTCAAGTTTCATATCCAACAAGTCTGTGCCTGTAATGTACTTCTTCCAGTCCTCTTGTTCTCCTTCTCCCATATTATCTAGGATCAATTCAAAGAAAATCACCTTCTCTGAAATGGTGCTGAATGTGTTGTCAAAGCAGAACATGTAATCTCCATCTTCTGTTTCCACCCTGTATATGAGCAAACATACATCTTTAAACTACAGTGTATTTTTAATGTTGCCTCTAAACTTACATTTTTTAACATTCTTCCTTATGTGATTATGACAATTATGCAAACAGAAATAATTAGATATGCTATACATAAATACAAATAAATGAAATGCAAGGACACACTAGGGAATGATATAACACAACCAGAAATTAAAAGTTTTTCCAAGAAAACAAACTCAGATGATCTTAAATCTTAGTATGATGAGTAGTAGCTTTCCTTCACTTTATTTTTTTAAAATTAAAGCTTGAAAGATTAATGCTCACAACCACTTTTAAAAATAAGACAGCAGCCACTTCTTCTAGCTATGGAAAATAGAAATACCTTTTTAAAAGTTTAAATTGACCACTGGCTGCAAAAGGAGCAGAGGGGATAGAATCTTCATCTTTACAAATGGTCCCTGATCCACTGAAGTTAATTAATCTTAATAGTGTCAATATTGGCCCCAAATATTTGAGAAGGTAAATTTGGTATCATTGTTTAAAAAAAAAAAAAAAAAAAACCCTGGAAAGAGATCAGACTGCCAGTATGCCAAATAAACGATTACTTGAAATAGTGAACAGATTACTTTAGTACAGAGAAAATACCCTGCCCCAAAGACCTTTTGGGACTCCACAATAGGGAGTGCTTGGCGGTTGACTGCCAATAAACAGACCATGGCAAGTCAAACATCCTTCACTCCTGGAGGAACCTATCTATGAAGTATTAATAGACTAATACAAAATTAAGAGTACTTATATATGAAATATTTGTGTGCACAAGCTGCTTTGTAAAAAAGCCTATAATATAAAAATAAATTAAATAACAAGCATGGGACTTTATCAAGCATTTTACAAGCTAACAAGTTTCTTATATTCTACATTCAAGGAGTGATTTAGATTAATACAATCAGTTTTTACAAATGTTAAGAACTATGATTTTAAATACTCAATTCTAAGTTTTGTATTTGTTTGAAGCAACTATAATACTGCTGTATATAATACTGAGTTTCAAGTTTGGAGATTTTAGACTTACGTGTGGACTCCATCTGATTTTCTCTGATGAAAAACTAGGATTTCACCTTTTGGAGATTCCAAGTAAAAGTCAACATCTAATCCTGCTCCATCTAAAACCTGTGAAGTCAGCAAAAAAATAAACAAAAAAAACCACACTCTTGTCTGAGTTGTTGAAAAGAAACACTTTATGTAAAGGAATCGATACAGGGAGAATTTAAAGGGTTAATTCATCTACCCTAGAGTTCAAACCAAGTTACTTAGAACCAGGTTTTTGCCAGAAAGATGCTACACCGTTTCAAATTCCAGTATAGACATGACTAATCACGTTAGGAAAGGAATAAACTGAGCTTTTTCCTAACACTTTCTATTATTGCTTTCTCTAATGCAATTCTACCAATGGTGGTAACAGTGGGAAAACTAGTACAGACAAGGCATTGCAGGATATTTATTCACTGTGTCACCTTGACCTGCTCTGAGCAGGCTTAGAAAGCATGGTAGTAAGAATGCCAGCACATGGTCTACAGTAGCACTTCCATTATAGATATCACTGGTGGAGCTGTACCAGTGTTGGTTAAATGGTAGGAAATTTTAAGTAAAATCTCAGTGTAGATAAGGCTTTATAATATAGATCAGGGGTCAGCAACGTTTGGCACGCGGCTCGCCAGGGTAAGCACCCTGGCGGGCCGGACCAGTTTTATTTACCTGCTGACACGGCAGGTTCGGCCGATCGCGGCCCCCACTGGCCGCGGTTCGCTGTCCCAGGCCAATGGGGGCGGTGGGAAGCGGCGCGGGCGAGCGATGTGCTGGCTGCGGCTTCCCGCTGCCCCCATTGGCCCGGGACGGCGAACCGCGGACAGTGGGGGCCACGATCGGCCGAACCTGCCACGTCAGCAGGTAAATAAAACTGGCCCGGCCCGCCAGGGTGCTTACCCTGGCGAGCCGCGTGCCAAACGTTGCCGACCCCTGATATAGATCATACCTAGAACTTTTCTAACAAGAATAGTATTTAAAGATGTTTCTGTCTAACAAGGTTTCAACTCATGTAGAAACATCCTAAGGGCTTTGTTGTTGGAGGATCAGAGATTGTAGTGCAGGAGACATGCACACTCACCACGCTAGTTACAGCCATAGAAAAGGGGATTCCAGTGGTTTTCTGCCTGTCAGGGAAATACTGCAGATTTAGGATCCCAATCCAGCAAGATGCTGAGCATTCTCATCTCTCATTAAAGTTAAAAGGAATTGAAGGCATTTAGCAGTCACAGGATCAAACCCTTTGAGCTGGTCAACACCAAAAAGTTGTACTGCTTTAACTATACCAGTATGGATGCAGTTATATTGGTATAAAGGTGCTCTTTATACTGATATAGCTATTCCCACATGAGAAGGAAAATAAATATACTGGTATAAGTTATCTTTATACTAATATTACTGGTCCATACTAGGGCTTTTATCATTATAACTATTTTGGTTTACCAAAAAAACCCACCCCAAACAAAACAAAAAACGCCATCTTACTCAAAACAGTTAAACTGGTACAACTTTTAAGTGCAGACTAGGCCTTCCTCACTCAGGACCCAATCCTGCTCCTACTGAAGTAAATGGCAAAACTTGCAATGACCTCAGTAGGTGCAAGATTGGAGGTTTACTGAAAGGGAGGAGGAAGAAAATAATTAAGGAAAAAGATGACAAGAATGAAGAGATAAGTAGTGATTTAACTTTGATATACAGTAGCAATATGATCTGAGCACACTGTATCAGACTCTCAATTTCATATTGTTTTACTATATTGTGAACATGTCTTTGGGGAATTTCAGTCAGAAAGAAACTATTCTTGTCCTTTATCCATTTATTGTGTCAATGCATCTGAAAAAATATAGAAATCTGAAGGCAGGTGAGAGGATTGTGTGAGTTTTTTCACATTTCAACGTACCTTTGTATATAGAAGTTTGCAAATCTAATTAAAAATAAGCAGTCCTATCTATACAGAAGAATTGTGTTAGCCTGAATTGCAGCCTGGCATTTGTGTGATAGCAAGGTTAAAAGATGGCACAACCACACAGTTAGGAATTACCTACTCGTGAGTTGTGGGTGGACATAAACACTGTGTAAGGAGTCAACTGTGTTAGTTAGAACCTAGTTGCAAACATGGTAAAAATCTGTTGTGTAAACAGACCCTATAAGTCAACAGCTAATTTAGTATAAAACCAGTGACTGGCAAGTTATAAAGGTGATCATACTGATGGCTGGGGGGAGGAAAAAAAACCAATAGAAATGGAGCGAGAACAGAGAACACTACATATTCGCATGGAATTGCAGGAAGCAGATTACTTATTTTAACTCTGCTGGACTATAGATCCCAATCTGCTCCTAAAACAGACCCTATCATTGTTTTGCAACAACAAACTTTTAGACTCAGACTTTAAGGTCAGAAGGGACCACAATAATCATCTAGTCTGACCTCCAAACATAATTGCCTCATCAGCATAAAACGGACCTTAACTTTTTGCCTGCCTGCTACCATCTGCTCGGTCCTTCAAAATCTGGAAGACAGACATAATTAGGTGGGGAAGTTTGTTGTGTGAGGATCTTTTGCATAACATTTGAACCTGAGCTCCTGGCAGTCCTGTGTGGACATTAGAGGCCCATCTAGCATTTTCCATGATTTTGCCCCTTGGCCAAAAGTTTCCATGCTGTGGTGGGGGTTGGTTTCCAGACGCACCTCTGAGATCGCTGAACTAGGGTTGCCAGTTTTGGTTGGACTTATTCCTGGAGGTTTCATCTCATGATATAGTCTTTAATTCCTACAGACTCCAGGACAATCCTGGAGGGATAAAACTCTAGGCAGAACCTCACTGTTCACTCTGCCTTTCCCAGGCCTATTTGCCCACCCAGCGCACTGAGTAATTTCAGTGACAGGCAGGAAAACTCCTGCGTTCCCCCTTCCCGTTACTGCCAATCGCTGGGGTGCGCGGTCCGGAAACGAGCTTTATGCCCGGCTAATAAATCTTCTTGACAATGGAGCCAGGTGGCCTCTACAGGCCGCACTGCGAGAGCACCCAGCCCTGCTGAGCCTCCCGGCTGTGCATGCGGGCAGGGCCCGCTCCCGCCTGGCGCCGCGGGAGGCTGCTGCAGCGAAGGCGGCACATCGAGAAGGCCGGGCGGGAAAGCGGATCTCCGCCACGCGCGCAGCGGAGGATGCAGGGCCGGCTCCGCCCACTGTCGCTAGCCCCGAGCCAGGTCCCCTCACCTGGTACTCGACCTCCAGCGAGGCCCCGTGCCGCATGGGCTGGAAGAAGCACTCCTTGCGGCCGGCGGGCAGCGTGAAGGTGAAGTCGCTGTCCAGGGAGGGAGCGAATCCGAAGGCGCCGGGCGGCAGCAGCAGCAGGTTGTGGAGAAGGAGGAGCAGGCGGGACGCTGTCCCCATCCCCGCGGGCAGTGCTGGGCCTGGCACGGCGCGCTCCGGCTCTGCCCGGCCGACGGGAACAGGATGTTCTCACGGACACGGAGGCGGGTGACTCCAGCCTGTCAGAGCGCCAGCGGGGTGGCTGCGGGCGAGAGCAGCCGGCCCTGGGGAGGAGCAGCAGCCCGAGCCCCCAGCCCAATGGCATAGCAGCAGCCACGCCCCGGAAGCGTTCTCAGCATCGCCCGGCTAGTGCACACACCTCCACCGCCCCATAATGCTCCAGCAGCCGGGAAGAAGGTAGTGCACTGCCAGTAGGAAAAGGAAGGGATGATTTTCTTCAGGGACTGCCCCGAACGTTCATTTTTCGGGGTATGGTGGGAAATGTAGTTCGATTCCGGTAGCAGTGGGCGGATGTGCCCAGACATCAGACTACCATTCCCAGGGGGCCAAGAGGGGAGGAAAAGGTAGGGGGACGGGACAGTGAAATGCGCATGCGTAGTAGGAGAATTAGGGCTGTTGCTGTCTCTGGAATTCAACGGCCCGCGCAGTTCGAACGAACGGGCGCGGACGGGGCGCCTTTCGGGACAGCTTTAGAGCGCGAAGTACCCTCGATAGAGATCAGCTGCGCGCCCCGAGGGGTGCGCGAAGAAGCTGCTCTACGGGTCTTTCCTGGCGGTGAGCCAACCCCCTCACTTGGGGAAGGTAGGCGGCGGGCTCTGGGCTGCACGGTCACGGAGCTCCCGCAAGATGGGCCCGGGTCGCACTCTGCGGCAGTTCTGAGGGGACAGTGCCAGCCCGGCTCGGCGGGATCCCAGGCAGGGCCGGCGGCGGCGCCGCTCTTGCTCCCGCCTAGCCGGGGGCTGCACTGGGAAGTGGAGAGCTGCGTTGCTGAGCAACGCGAAGTGCTGTTCCCCGTGGCCGGGATAGGTTTCCGGCTGGTATCTGACTGGCTTGGCTGGTTTTTTAATGGATGTGCCCGAAAAATAATGTAATCTGCAGGGCTTTTCCCGTGGGTGTAAAGATTGGCATTATTAGCACAATACACTGCGATAGCTAATGTTAAAAGTTCCGGTGTCCAGCTAAGGATGCTGCAGTGTTCTCACTTCTGCAGTTTAAGCGATAACAGATGGTAATTGTTGATAATACTGTAGCTGTGGGCCCACCAGCACGCAAGCCCACCGTGTGTGTGTGTGTGAGAGAGAGAGAGGGTTTGAGTTAGCTAGAGTGAGGAGACTGGGATCTTATCAATCTTATTTATGTGTTATCTCTTTAGATACTATAAGTGGCTGTTGAGGCAGGGGTTGCAGAGTTGCCCTGTGGTTGAGGGTTGAGGTTGCAGCAGGCTTGCCTTGTAGTGGGGGTGCTGGGTTTTTTGCATTTGAAAGGTGGTAAACTTACGGCAGTGGTCACCAACCGATCCGGGGCTAAGGCAGGCTCCCTGCCTGCCCATACCCCACACTGCTCCCGGAAGCAGCTAGCATATCCCTGCATGATGGGGGTAAGGGGTCTCCATGCGCAGCTCCTGCCTGTAGGCACCACCCGCGCAGCTCCCATTGGCTGGGAATGGGGAACTGGGGCCAATGGGAGCTGCGGGGGTGGTGCCTGCAGGGAGGGGCAGCGCACAGAGATATGTGCCTGACCCCCCAGGGGCCCCAGGGATGTGCTGGCAGCTTCCAGGACTGGCATTGGGCCAGGACAGGCAGGGAGCCTGCCTTAGCCCTGCTGCCTGAGGTAAGTGCCGCCCAACGGGAGCCCACACCCCAACTCCCTGTCCCAGCCTTTAGCCCCCTCCCGGAGCCTGCAACCCAAGCCCCCTCCCACACCCCAACCTCCTGCCCCATCCCAGAGCCCCTTCCTGCACCCAAACTTCCTCCCAGAGCTTGCACCCCCTCATCCTGCCCTGCACCCCTGCCCCAGGCTCAGCCCGGAGCCCCCTCCACACTCCAAACCGCTTGGCCCCAGCCCAGAGCCTGCACCCTCCCCTGAAACCCCTGCCCCAGCCCGGTGAAACTGTGAGAGGGTGTGCGAGCGAACGACGGAGGGAGGGGGGGATGGAGGGAGCGAGGCAGGGCGTCAGGGAAGGGGCAGGGTAGATCCTGGGTTGCACTTAAATTCAAAAAGTGATCTTGTGCTTAAAAAAATCTCTATGGGCTGGGTAGGAGGGGTTCAGTCCTAGAGGCAGGGCTGGCACTGGGAGCAGAAGATAAGGGACGGGACACAAGGGTAAAGAAAGCACCAGGCCAAATTAAAACAAAATCTTTGTGTGAAAAACCAAGTGCTAATCTGATCTGAAAAGAGGTCATTGGAAACTCAAGCAACAGCCAGCACTGTGCAAGAACGTTTCTCTCCTCTCTGTTGCTGTTGCAGATACTTGTATGAATAAAGTTTTCTTCCTCCTCACCCACCTGCTTCTGTTTGCCTGTGTAATCTGTGTGTATGTGTAGTAGCACTGGGCATGCTCGCTGGTGAAATGCGCAAGCCTATTGGAATAGGGGAGAGTGAAGGCCCCTCTCCCCAGAATTCCCTGCCAATGTATCTTGAGCCTGACTGGGAGGAGCCACTTTAAGGGTGAGATGAGAGTTCAGTCCCCTATACCCATTCAGTGCTCTTTGCAGCAATGGTTAAAGGTGATGTTTGTGATAAGGATAACTGTCCATTAGCTGAAGAACTCATTAAGTGTAGGCCATCAAACAGCTAATCTGGGCTGTATTTGAACTGTGAGTCACAAATCCATGCTGTAAACCAAAGAAATCCCATGGATTTTACTGGGAGTTGTGCCTATTTGCTTACTAACAGGTTAGGTGAGAACATGTATTTAAATACTGCTAGCAGATTTGGGCGTGAACATTGCTTAAATGTAAAATTCCACTCTCACATGAAGCTCAGTCCAGGCATGATTGAAGTGTTGCTGGCACAAGATCCAACTAGAGAAGGAGGAAGATGTAATAATCTGCTCCTTCTGTTACAGGAGTATAATGTTTGCTTATTGTTAATTCAGTTCACAAGGTGGGGGTCCTCTTGATCCTAAAATTTAAGTAGCAGCAGTAGCTGAATCTGTCTCCAAGGGAACAGTCTTTCCTTTTGAGATGGGGACCTCATTTTGCCCTGGACTACACTGGTGCACTCTGTGTGGGGCTACTATTGAAGATCACATGGAAACTTCAGCTAGTGGAGAATATGACATCTTGTTCCATAGTGGTGGTGTTAGGTGTGGTGGTACCTGGGTGATAAAAGCATCGTTAAATATACTTGCATGAGAGACACATAACAATTGTACTGTGTAGACTGTACTTGCTATTAGTTTTTTTTCTGGTCTCAATGTAATGCATGGGTCTTCACTTATAAACTCCTATGTGGTTTGGGTTCTGGCTATCTTTTTAGATGATTCTCTCCTTGTGTACCATTCTGACCATTGAAAGTAGTTGCTAACTTGCTAATGGTCCCCCATCTGAATTGTGAGAGCTCAGGGCATTGTGTTTTCTATATGGGAGGTCTAGGTTCTGAAATTCACTTCTGCCTTTGATCAAAAAAAATTAGGGCACCTCGCAGTGTCCATGTTCACTCAGGCCTTTCCTAAGTAAGTGAGATGCACTGACAGTTAAATATTTGTTATTTCTATTGTGCAGTGGTTCTTTAATTGAAAAGAGCAGATGTGCCTAATGACTATCAACAGTACATATTTTATAGATCATAAATAAGCCAGTTCTTCATTCTGTACTATTCCTATTCTATTTCTTTTATAGAAAATAAACCTATTCTTCAGCTATTTGTACATAGTAACCCTAATATGCTTATTCCCGTGACTTCTCAGGTATAGGAAAGATGTGCTTATTAAAACACAAATATTTGTTAACAAAGAGACTAAAGAAATAGCCAAGTAAAAGCAACTGTATATAGCTATGCTTTCAAGTTTTTATTGGTATGAAAGGAGGCAATAAGTGAGACTTTGCATGTATGTAAGGAAAACAAACATACATAAAACCTTTTAAAATGTTGAAAAAATATCTGCTACTTTCTAGAAATAGTGTACAATGATGTTAAACTAAATTTTAATATTAGAAACTTATTTTAGACAAATGTAGAGTACCAATGGAATCCAACTTATGGATTTACCATAAAAAAGATGATGATGATGATGAAGAACTCTTGCTTGCAAATGTAGAGGCATTAAGGAATCAACTGAGGAAAACCGAGAGAAATTTACAAAATCTAGGGGAAGAGCTTTCCAGGTATGTGTGTATTTAAAAGTAAGAAGAGAACTAGGCCTTAAGTCAGGGACGGGCAAACTTTTTGGCTTGAGGGGCGCATCAGGTTTCGTAAATTGTATGGAGGGCTGGTTGGGGAGGGGGTCGTGGCCTGGCCCCCACCTCCTATCTGCCCACCCTAGGACTCCTGCCCCATCCAACCCACCCTGTTCCCTGATGGCTCCTCTGGGACCCCTGCCCCATCCATACACCCCCGTTCCCTGTCCCCTGACCGTCCCCAGACCCCCGCCGCCCCATCCAACCCCTCCTCTCATTCCTGATGGCCCCCCCCGGGACCCCTTCCCCATCCAACCACCCCTTCTCCCTGTCCCCTGACTGCCTCCGGAACCCCTGCCCCTGACTGCCCCCTCATCCAACCCCCCCTCCTTCCTGACTGCCCCCCGGGACCCCTGCCCCCATTCAACCCCCTGTTCCCCCCCCCGACCACCATCCACACCCCCGCCCCCTGACCACCACCCCGAACTCCCCTGCCCCCTTACTGCGCTGCCTGGAGCACCGGTGGCTGGTGGCGCTACAGTCGCGCCGCCCGGCTGGAGCCGGGCCACACCACCGCCACCTCAGCCTCCACCATGCAGCACAGAGGACCGGGTCAGGCCGGGCTCTGCAGCTGCGCTGCCCCAGGAGCTCACAGCTCCGCTGCCCAGAGCATTGCACCGGCGGCGGAGTGAGTGAGCTGAGGCTGTGGACAAGGGGGAACAGCAGGGGAGGAGCTTGGGGGCTGGGCAGGACGGTCCCACGGGCCGGATGTGGCCCGTGGGCCGTAGTTTGCCCACCCCTGCCTTAAGTCTTTCCAGTTGTTTAAATCTATATTATTCACTATATTATTATAACTCATTGTCTTTATTTGTGTTTTGTTTCTGGTATATTTGGTAAGAACACTACTGGAGGGGGGAATGCTTATTATTGTTTTGTTTTGTATCCTAGTACTAGTTCGAGTGAGCAATCTGTCCACAGCTCTCATTTCAATGAGTTTGTCGGACTAACACTGGAAGATCTTGTTGAGCCGAGTTGCACTGAATTTCAAAATTATTTCGCTTATAAGAGTGCTGGTAAAATGTCCCACCAGAGCAGGGATTCTCAAAGAAAATCCCAAACCAAGGTATTTATTTATTTATTTGTTGCAATGTTTGTTTTACACACTTGTGATTATGAACGTTTGACTTTATCCTTTCATTTGTAGGCTTCTCAGCTAATATGTAGTAAGCACTGGGGAGTTAGGCATGGTAACACATTATTTCTATGATTTAAGTAAGATTGACTTACAAAGATGCATTGTTGATATACATATATTTTTTTACCTCAAGGCTTACCCAGTGTCCACTCCTTTTAATAAAAGTATGGAACAAGAAAATGAGCATCTTAGAGAGAAGCTGAACACGCTTCGAGATCAAAATGCATCTTTGACTTCCCAGAACCACTGTCTAATGAATAAAATTGAAACTATCAACTTTGAACTGACTCAGTCAAAAACAAGAGTAAGTATCGTAGAAAGATTACTTCTGAGGAAATTCTGCACCAAAAAATTAAAAATTGTGTATGATATTTTAAAATTCTGCAAATTTTATTTGTCAAATAAAAGTGGCTCCAGCATGGCAGTGGGGAGCACAGGCCACTGGCTGCACTGAGGTGGGAGATCACCCTGTACCCTCCACCTCCCCCAGTACAGGGACTCGGCAGTGAGGCTGCACCTGATACAGCACAAGGGCTGGACCTGCCCCAGAAACACCTTGGGGCTCTGTGCCAGGTGTGGGTGGGCAGTCTCAGCCCATCAGGATTCAAGTGTGGAGGGGCTTAGTGTGTGGGGGATCCAGGTGTGGGGTGAGAGGTTTCTATGCGGGGCAGTCTGGGTGCGGGTGGCTCAGTGGGAGATCTGGATGCACAGGGGCTCACTGGGAGGTTCCGGGTGCAGGGACAATGGGACTCTGCAGGGGATCCAGGTGAAGGTGGTTGGGGCTCAGCTGGGGGGTCGGTGTGGAGAGATGGGGCTTGGTGTGGGGGGCTCTGTGGGAGGATCCGGATACTGGGGGAGTGTGACTTGATAGGGTGGGGGTCCAGGTGCAGCTGGTTGGGGATCAGTCGAGTGGGGGTCTGGATGTGGAGGGTTTGTTAGAGGAGTCCAGGTGTAGGGGGGTAGGGTTTGTCAGGATGAGGGTTCGATGGGTCTGCTTAAGGGGGGAGCCTCAGCTGCCTACTGAGGAGATGCTGCATGCCGGGCTCCCACTTCCCCCCCATGATTCCCCTATCCCCTTTACTTCTCCACCCCCCTGCCCTCGCTCCCATATTCCCTTCCTTCTGCCCTATTCCACCCTCTCTTCCTTCCCCACTGCCTCTCCCCCTCCCCCCAACCTCCATTCCCTCACTTCCTCCAGTCCCGCTTACCTGGCCCCACCGTGGGCACTCACTGTTGCACAGAAAACAGGGAGACGCCCAGCACGCAGAAGGGGAGCACGACTGGCACTAGGAACCAGGAGTTGGCGTTCAGCCGCAGAGTCTGGAGCGGAGAGGCATCCTCCTTCAGCTGGGCAGCTCTGCACTTGCAGAAATGGGGGGGGGGGGCAGTGGCACACAACCCTGTGTGGGCCCCCCCATGCCTCCCCCCCCCAAAAAAGTCTGTGCCTATGGTTGTCCCCCATATCCCCCGCATGCGGCTTCCCGGCTGTTTTCTGCAGGGAAGCACAGGAAGGGGGGGGGAGGGGGGGTTGCGGATTTTCTGCAGGCACCTAGTCACGTAGAATCCCTCCAGGAGTAAAGGATGAATATGTGGTCTCTAGCAACACAAAATATCTTAGAAAAATAAATCCCTGGTAACTGTATTGTAGTTTTGAGTAGAATATGTCTGTTCACCTTGGATTAATCTATTTAAAATCTATAAATAATCATATTATTATTCTTATTTTTAATTATTATTTATTTGTATAGTAGTAGCACCTAGGAACCCTAGTCATGTACCCATTGTTCTAAATGCTGTACAAACAGAACAAAATGATACTCTGCCCCTAAAAGCTTACAATCTAAGTATAGTAATAAAGATGCCCTGTAACCTATACAAGAAGTAACTTGGTAAATTTTTTGGCATTATACATAAATATATATTCAGTACATCTGCCTGAGATAAATTGGGCTCCTGTATACATATTAACAATGAGAACTGAAGAAGTCTGGTCTTATTTCCAAATAAAGAGCAATATGTCTGATATGTAGAGAAAGTGAAGATGAGTTATGAGGGCATATTGCAGACCATGGAGAGAGGTAGACTGTTAATATAATTTACACATATATTTTAAAAATACAGGTACTTGAATTCAAGAAATATTGTTTTGCTTGTTTTTAGTTTACACAGAATCTTACTAAAATCTTTGCAAACTACAGCACTGCAGGAATAGCGTGAAACGCAGTTACTGAGAAGTAAGCCACTCTATTGTGTGCATGTTGGTCTGCAGAATAAAGATTATAGTATATTATAATTTGCAACAGTGTTTCTCAGACTCCATCCAGAGGACAAGTGATGTTGGAGAAAAAACAAAGAAGAGATGACAGCTAGTGGGGGTGAGAGGGCAAAGAACAAACTCCCGTACAAGCCAGAAAAATGAGTAAAAATGGAGGAATATTAATTTTTGGAGGAAAAAATTGAGACAACTGTAAACAAATTCTTTTTTAACATACCAAAACAGAGTGGAATGATACCTATGACACTGGCAATGTGCCAACCCAAAGGGAAAGCTTGAAGTCAGTGAATGTGGTGTGGAAATGTCCTGGCAATTTCTACAGCAGGGTTAGGCAGACAAGGTCATTCAATTATGCAACAGACCTTTTGGCACAATTCATTTTAGGGTATGTTTGCAAATTTTAATGAAGTCCCAAATATGTTTATATTTCAGATCTCTTTTCTTGAATCAGCTCTAGGTACCCATTCAGTCAGTATTCCTATGTTAGAAGAACAGATTGCAAATTTGGAAGCAGAAGTTGCAGCTCAAGATAAAGTCCTGAGGTAATAAATGTACTTTTCCCCTCCCTTATAAACCTTTTGGTCTACTTGTTTAATTCACAGTTTTTCCCAGGAACGGGAAATATGGATTGCTTCCAAATCTAGTGCTTTTCATCAGAACTATTACGAAGTTTTGAAATCTGTCCTTGAGAAGTTGCCGATTATGTGTGTTATATTGGTGTTTTATATTAGTGTATGTAAGATATGATGATAATGTGTTCTAAGAATTTAAAGTAATTGATGAAGATTTGGTAAAATAAACAAACTAAAGAATTCTAAAATAAATAACTAGTTTATAACATGGGGTAAACATAAATGATTATATATACATTGCAGAAATATAGACATTTGTACCCATTGTACAACGAGCAAACTTTTTGTCTTCTCAAATATATCCACTTACTACACTAGAATCAATCATGGCTGTCCAAATAAAGCTTACCCCCAAAAGTTGTCTGTCACTAAAGCTGACAGCCGTACACCAGTCCACACGTTGACTTACATGCTTCATTTGCTTAGTTATACTGTAAGAGCTTTATCTCCCCACCGAAACAGAATTATCATTGTCTGTGTAAGTAGCATTTGATTTAGCCCTTTTGGACACACGTGTAATCTTCAAGACCATAGAATACTTTAAAAAACAAACAAAATTTCTCCTGGCAAACAAATACAAAAAGTACTCCACTTTTGCAATAATATTTTCATCTTGTCATCCACGTGAAACAGACCTGCTTAAGCAGAGAGATACACAGCTGCTGCATACCCTGTTAGGGAAGCAAGTTGAAACGCTTTCTTCGCAAATATATTTTACATTAGTTAAAAAGACCCACAGATATATAAAACAATGTAATGATTCATGATAGAGCACTAAGATCTCCTTTGCACTTAGGGTGGCAGGAATAGCACAAGAATACACTCAGTCCTCTGTCCCCTGCATTGCTAAGGATAAAACAGATATTCCACTGGTCACTACTATGTACCTCTATAATGATTATATACAAATGAAGGCAGTGTCTTATAAATAGATTTGGAAGGATCCGATTTTTATCGATAAATGTTGGTAAACATCAATTTCACTATACACACACAAACTACCAAAAAAATATTTCCATAGATGATGATTGAAATTTACTGATAGGCAAAGTAAGAAAAATGTTGCTTGAGAACTTAGAGTCAAAATCCAGTGATTTAGACATTTGAATTAGGCTTGTTAGAAATGGACTAGCAAATGAATAGTAAAAACAGGTATGATTTGTTGAGTTAAGGATATTTGACATGTGACGTTGACAGTTTGTGTGTTTAATGGTTTATAAAACTTTAACTTTTGAATCTCAATGTCTTCTGTCGTTAAATAATTGTCTGACCTCCTCCACGTAATTTTCTGCGACTGTGAAAATTTAAATAAATAAAAATTTAAGAAAGTGCTTAAATATTTATATTATCCCTAAAAATTATAATCAAATATTGAATTCTGCCAAGCCTGCTTATAAATTCTGACTCTGAATTTTGTGTAAGGTGACTTTCCTGATTATTATTTTATTATATATTTGTATTGTGGTGGCACCCAGAGCCCTGGACCAGGGTAGGGCCCCACTGTGCTGGATAGTACAAACAGATAGTAAACAAAAATTCCTACCCCATATTGATTAAAATGTCAATACACAGTTTAATAAGGATGAAAATAGGCAAAACTTGCTTTACAAAATAAGTAACTTTATTAATTTTAATATCTTTAATTGGTTTAGTCCTTATTGTATTAGCTCAAATACAGGATTGTCTCTTTCTTTGGATAGAGGCTGGCAAAATGATTTCCCATATATCAGACTAGCTAGTCCTCCTATTGAACTTCATATATGGAAAAGAAAAAAAATGCTATTTGATATCTATCCACCAAACCAAATGCTTCTGATATAAAAGCTCCCTGCTAATTTAAAAAAAAGTTGTGGTCTAATAATTCTTAATTTCTTTTTCTAGAGATGCAGAAGATAAATTAGAGCAAAGCCAGAAAATGGTGGTAGAAAAAGAACACGTTTTGCAAAGGTTTAAAGAAGAATATAAAAAATTGAAAACGGATTTAATTGAACGAAGCAAGCAAGGGAAGAGGTGATTATATAATTAAAAACAAACCTTTTTTAGTAGAAAATATTTTACTAATGAGTGACAGAGTCCTGTGACACTTTATAGACTAACAGAAGTATTGGAGCATGCGTCTGACCAAGTGGGCATTCACCCACGAAAGCTCATGCTCCAATACTTCTGTTAGGGTACGTCTATACTACCCGTCTCGTCTAGACGCGATAAATCGATCCCTGAATTGATGCCTGTACTCCACCTCGGCAGGAGGAGTAAGTGGAGTTGACGGGGGAGCCGCAGCAGTCGACTCGCTGCCATGAGGACGGCCAGGTAAGTCGAACTAAGATACTTTGACTTCAGCGACGCGAATAGCGTTGCAGAAGTTGCGTATCTTAGTTCGACCCCTCCCCCCGCTAGTGTAGCCCAGGCCTTAGTCTATAAGGTGCCACAGGACTCTTTGTCGCTTTTTACAGATCTAGACTAACATGGCTACCCTCTGATACTTTACTAATGAATAAATATCTCTCTCCCATTATTGAATATTATTTTGTGCCACCGAGTTGTCTTTTCTTTATGGGTGTATTGTAAAAGAAAAAGGGAGGAAAATCAAGTTTGTTTAAAGGTGACCTGCAAGATTTTTTTTTTTTTTTTAAAAATTGGAGCAGTGTCCTTATTTATTTATTTATTTATTTTTGATCCTGGCAATATCCAATGATCCCTGTTCCAGTATCACACATTAAAATACACCTTTATTTGGCTGTGATAGGTTAGCTAAATAAACCTTTTTTTCCCCCCTGTACATATAAAAAAAAAAAATCCTGACGATGCAATGCTAAGGTTGAGATTTGAAATGCATGTTCAAAGTCTTTTTTTGCTACAATAATATTAACTCATCCACTGCATTTCTATGGAAGCATAAATGTAAAAACATAGGCCCTGAGCTTGCAGAGACTTATGCATCTGCTTAACTTTACACACTCAGAGTAGTCCCAGTGAAGTCATTAGGACTACTCACAATGCATAAAGTTATTTACATATGTAAATCTTTGCCAGATTGGGATCATAAAGAGTAATCAAAAATACCACTTAAGTGTAATGTGACAGTCAGTCTTGCTGTGGGTATAATATCTTTTGAATTTCCAGAGGTTTGGAAGCATCTCTCAGGCTTAACAGTGCAGTAATAGTATTTTGGTTTTTAAAGACAAAAGAGAGGAAGAAATAAAACAGGTAGGCACTAATCTGTTTATATAATTGCACGTTCACAATCAAAGATGTATTTGAATTTAATGTAGTGGATGCCAGCTGGACCCAGGAGAGGGCTTGAGAGGGTTCAGCAGTGATTTTGCTTTTAAATTCATAGCCTTATTATTGCTTGGATGTAGCTTATTTAAAAAAAAAAGGCACATCTGCAAATATTTTAAATATGAAGCAGTAATTCATATGATTAAATAAAATGGACTTAACTTAAAAGTTGTATCTAAAACAACTGGAAAGTTGAAAGGCAGGTCAGTTACCCTATGCTATTAATTTATTCTTTGTATTTCAAGTTTGCGTAATTTGGGGAGATAGTTATACCACATTTGTTCTGTATTTAAAAATATGGCACTTTTTTGTAGAGCTGAACAACAAAGAAATGAGGCTCTGTTTAATGCTGAAGAGCTGACGAAAGCTTTTAAAAAATACAGAGAGAAAATAACTGAAAAACTTGAAAAGGTAAGACTTGATTATCTATAGTTTTTGGCCACACAATTAGGATTTAAAATGGAAACTGGAATCCATTTGGTCATATCTAAATGCTAAATGTCAACAGTCTTGGTTCTATTATATTAGAAATGGGGTAGAAGGAAGCTACTGTACCTTATTTTTACTTATTCACACACTTCAGAAATGTTGGCTAAAACATATTTGTAGCCAGCCCCACATTCGAAGTGTTAGCAGAAGAAATCTTTATTTATATTTTTTTAATCACAAAGGCTTCTTAAGTGAATTTGCTGCATCACTGTACCCATGGTAGAGACAGATGATTAGAATAGATATTCTGTGCCATGACTACAATGGGAAAACAACTCTCATAAGCAGCATTAACAGCATATAGGGAGGTTTGGGAAAAAATTAAGTATTGTTGCCCCTTTTGACCCAAGTGACTAGCAAAGTTTGGGGCCCTGTGGATTGTTCCAGTTGGGTGGAGAAATTGACAATGGTCTGGTGCCTTTGATGTAATCTTGTTTATTTACAAAGAATGTCCAAAGTCCTGTTTCTCTCAACACCGGAGGAACAAAATAAATGAGATGGCGTCTTTGCTCATAGCACCAGACTCTTTCAGACAGCTTGTTCAGGCTGTCTGTGTCTGGATTTCTTTCTGCTTCTCTCTGTGGTCCTTCAGTTTGACGAGTGTGTGTGTGTGTGTCTCCCTTCCCCCCACCTATCCCCTTAGTCAGAGACTATATGGAGCCCTTCATTCACTACGTTCGCTTACTGTGTGGGCTCATGTACCCCCTTTGTCTTAGTTGGAGCTTCATAGCTGTCTTTCACAGGTATCTTAAATGAGGGGTGGCTGTCACAACAATTCAGATGAGGTTTAAACCATCAGCAACCGTATCCTACAAATATATTATCACACACAACTCATCTTTTCTCCTTTTTAGCTATAAAATAAGTTCTGAACTCTTGCAATCAAGCTTTTTCTTTTTGTTTCAAGAATATGCCTTGAAAATTCTAAGGAGATCAGTGCAAAATTAGGATGAAGGGAAACCTAGGCTTGACTGATCCATCCCATGCCTCCAACAGGAATACCTACTTATTCATTATATAGCTTCCATAGATAGATTATATGTCCACGGTGTGTTTTTAAATTAAAAAATAGTGAGTATGGCCATCTTGCTAGGTAGTCTATTCCTCATGTGGTATCTGCTGGCTGAAAACCCCTTTTATCTGACATGTAAACAAAACTATCTTATTCACGTTCCCTCCATTCTCGTAGCTGGGAGTACTAAATTAGGGTAGCCACTTTTTAGTCCCTCCTGGTTGTCTATAAATCATCCAGAGGAACCCATGCCGGGAGCAAAGTTGGGGAGAAATTGAGCAAGCACTGTTTTTCCCAGTTTTATTTTTCACAGCTATTACGGTGTAAGTCTGTAACTTTTTCTCTTGGGTAGGAAAAAGAGTCAAGGAATCACATAAGCCTTCAGCAGTTGCCCCGGAAGGTGAATTTGCCACTGGTTAAGCTTCTTTGGTCATGGAGATTGGCAAGACTGTACTGCATACCTTGACATCACTGCTGACCAAAAGTAGGCCCTAAAATACCAAAGAGATTCTTACTTTTTATTCTTGTTAACTAAAGAAAAAGCTTTTTCCCTGCTCTCCCATGCCTCAGAACAGCAGTCAGTATGGTTACCTTTCTGTGTACTATAAAGGAAGTGAGATAGTAGCAATCTTTGCAATATAAAGCAACTTAATTTGTTTATTCTTTGTCAGAATACTCTTTGACTATTTGCAGCTTAAATAATTGTTTTCATCATTATACAACAACGTGTTTTTAAGGTTCAAGCTGAAGAAGAAACTTTAGAGAAAAATCTAATTAATTGTGTAAAAGAAAAAGAAAAGTTGCATGAAAAATGTGTTGCCTATAGAAATGAACTTGAAATCACAAAGGAACAATTAAGGTAAAAGTGTTTTTTTTTTTTTTTTTTTTTTTAATTTATATATCTTGTTCCTGGATTTCTCTATCTTCAGAATAGTTACAGTGGCATTGGCATATCTCTCAGCACCCTGACAACATTTCAGCCTTTAACTGGAGGGACCAATCCTAAGAACGAGAGGATAATTTAGTCTCCATGTTGTTTTAGTCCTTAGTTTCTCTGCTTTTGACACTGAGAAAAGGCTACTAAGAAGTTAGTCTCTTTTAGACTCCCAGATGAACCAAGATAATTAATCAATTTTTGTGGGGGCTGCCTTTCTGCCAGTATATCTGATAGCCAAAGTCCTACCAAAACTCCAACCTCCTAGAGTTTTTGTTGAACTAGCCTTTAGATTGTATATATTTGTTTGTTTGTTTGTTTTTGTAGACAATTAAAGGATGAGAACCGTAGTGCAAAAGAAGAGATGAGGAGTCTAGAGGCAAAAAACACTGAAATTGTGTCACAGCTAACACAGTCTGAACAGAAGATCCTGAAGCTTGAGAGTGAACTTAATGACAAAGTAGTAGTACTTAAAGAGAAAAATGCCCTAGTAAGTGAAAATGCAGAGCTAAAAGCACTTATTGCACAGCAAAACGATCGCCTAAAATTATGTCATCAAGAAATTGAGGATTCAAGAGAAGAACTGAGCACCTTGGAAACTATTATCTCCCAGTTGTCGCTAGGTACATCTAAAGAGGTACAATAATTGATACATCATAATAAATTTCGCACCTTGTAGAATCCTAACCAGGTACTATCTGGAAATGTTTCTTAGCTTATTAGTATACGGGTCTGTCTCATCTTATGCGGGGGTTCCGTTCCGCGGTTAGCACGTAAAGCGAAAACCGCGTATAGCCAAAACCCCATTGAGTTCAATGGCAGGCGGAATTGCCCGCACTACAGGTACAGTATTAAAATTGTTATTTTTCTTTTTTGTTTTGTTTTTGTTTTTGCCGACCGCGTAAAGCTGAAATCGCGCATGTTAAATGTGCGTAAGATGTACATAAACAGACCTGTACTGTTTTTGCTGCTTCCAAAATGCACTGATGAAGATACAGTAATGTTTAATTAAACATTTTACTTTATCTGAATCAAGAACGTGTGTGTGTGTGTGTGTGTGTGTGTGTGTGTGTGAACTCTCAAGAATGTAAAAACTGCAGTACTGGAGCAGATTAATAAATGTTCATCTAATTTTGTACCCTGCCTCCCTCTGTGGCCTGCATTGATTCTTCAGAGGCAGACTTACTTTCCAAAACACCACTAAGTAATATAGTGTGATACTGGGGCTCCTGTCTGTTGAACAGCATGAGGTTTACCAGATGGTGAAGGTACAACCACTGTAATAGTCTCAGCAGGGGGCATGGAGCAGTGAGAGCAAGGGAGAGACTTGCTGACAGAGCCTGTAGCTACATTTTCTGAATGGCAAACTTCTGGTGTCTGCGCCTTGTCATGGCGGGACAGCTTGCGTGCTCTAACAATCCTCCGCATATGTGTCGGGAGGGACGTTTTGCTCTTGGTAGGTTCAACCATGCTGGATTGGTCTGTGGGGGAGGAGCCAGACAAAACAGACACCCTGGTCCTCCGGGTTGGGTGTTAGGCACAGGGCTAACAACCCTGTCCCGCAAAAAAACAAAATGTTATGGAAATAGCGATGGAGAAATTGAATATTACTGTGTATGATGGCCTTCAGGAATCAATGACCCGTATGACTACCGGTGGTGAAAGCCAAAAGGAAGCCACTGGCACGAAGACTGAAGTGCTCAACACCAAAACAAAAACCAAATTTGATTTTTGGAACTTACGGACAATGTATGAAATAGGGAAGCTAGCTCAGGTCACCGCAGAGATGAGATGCTACAGCTTACGCATTTTGGGTGTCAGCGAGAGCAGACGGATGGGATCAGGAAGATTAACAACAGCCTCGGGAGAAACTTTGCTGTATTCTGGATGGGATGATGGACAACACCATGGGAGTGTAGCATTCCCTGCTTGAATGGAAGTCCATCAGCAGCAGACTTATGAGAGCCAGACTGAAAGGGAAACACAATAATATATCCCTGATTCAGTGCTATGCTCCGACAAATGACAGTGATGAAGAAGCAAAGGACAAATTCTAACTTGCATTACAGGTGGAGTTAGAGAGAGTACCACGCCATGACCTAACTATCGTCAAGGGAGACCTGAATGCCGAGGTCGGTAAGGACAACACAAACAACGACAGAGCAATGGGAAGACATGGGTATGACACCATGAATGGAAACGGAGAGAGGCTTGTTGATTTCTGTAATATGAATAACCTAGACATCAGCGAAACTCATTTCAACATCGTGAAATTCACAAGCTGACATGGTGTTCTCCAAATGGCAGAGATAAGAACCAGATTGACCATATGATGATAAATGGTGACACTCACTGACAGATGTGAAAGTGAGAAGGGGTGCAGATGTTGGCAGTGACCACCATCTTGTGATAGCCTCCATCAAGCCAAAACTGAGAAGTGTGGGTCCACCAAACAAGGGACATAAATGTTATGACATTGACAAGTTAAAGTCCTCTGAAACGCAGAAAGCCTTCGTTCTGCAGTTAAACAACAGGTTTCAGGCACTTGCAGACCTTGATGAAAAGGAGGGGAATACAGATGAGATGATCAACAAGAAGTGGGATAAAGTAACAGCAATTTATAAACAGAGCAGTGAAGCCTATCTAGGCTACAGGCAGAAGGAAGGAGTGGATTACACCCAGCACGTGGAATGCCATAGAAACCAGACGAGCCCTGAAGAAAAAGGTTTTTAGACACAAAATCCCAGAAGCTAAAGGACAGATACCGCGAGCAGTATAGCAGGGCACACTGGGAGGTCAAATGCCTTGTGAGAGCGGACAAACGGCATTATATTGATAATCTGGCAACACAAGCAGAGGATGCAGCTGCTTGTGGTGAACAAGGAACCGTCTATAAATGATGTGGCTTATTAGAGGTAAATGGCAGACACCACCAAACACTCTCTTCATGGACAAACAAGGCCACATACTAACAACAGAAAAAGAACTAGAAATGCACTGGACTGAGCATTTAAAAGAATTGCTGAACAGGGAGCCACCTAAAGAGGAAGCAAACATCCGAGGCAGAAGAAGATCTTGATATCCGCACAGACACCCCAACTAAGCAAGAGATCATTCAAGCCATCAAATCCTTAAAAAATGAGAGTGCTCCTGGCAAGGGTAACTTGAATGCAGAATTGTTCAAGGTAAATCCTGAGTTAGCAGCATCTATCCTGGCCCCTCTATTTACATCAGTCTGGGAAAGGGAAAAAGTGTTGGATAAGTGGACCAATGGGGTTATAGTGAAGACACCAAAGAAAGGAACGATCAGTGATTGTAATAACTGGCGTGGTATCACATTTTTATCTGTGCCAAGCAAAGTATTGTGTAAGATCATAGTCCAGCATATATCAGAGGCAGTTGATAGCGTTCTCAGAAAAGAGCAAGCTAGTTTTCAGAAAGGACGTGGATGCACAGACCAGATCTTCACTCTATGAAAAATAATTGAACAATGCTTAGAATGGCAACGGCAACTCTGCATACATTTCATTGACTTTGAGAAGGCTTTCAATAGCATTCACAGGACCAGCCTATGGTGCATTCTGCAGGCATATGGAATCCCTCTCCATATAATCAACATAATTAAAAGCTTTTATTTCAATTTTACATGTGTTGATCACAGTGAGCTCAGTTTTGAAGTCAAAACAGGAGTATGTCAGGGGTGTGTCATGTCTGCAATCCTTCTCAACATTGCCGTCGACTGGGTAATGCAGCGTACAACAGAAGCCGTGCCAAGAGGCATTAAATGGATACCCTTCTAATCCCTTGAAGACCTGGACTTCGCAGATGATCTCGCTCTCCGATCACATACCCAACACCATATACAAGAAAAAACAACTCGACTCAGTGCATTCACACAGCAAATTGGACTGAGAATCAACCGCAATAAGACAGATATTATGACCTTTAATATTGCCTCACCATCACCAATATGGACAGAGAATTATGTTCTCACCAATTTAGAAACATTCACATACTTGGGCAGCACCATCAGCCAGGATGGTGGAACAAGCCAGGACATCCGGAACAAAATCAGTAAAGCCAGGAACATCTTCAGGAGCTTAAATACAGTCTGGAAATCATCAAAATACAACACCAAAATCAAACTCAAGATTTATCACAGCTGCGTACTTTCAACATTACTTTATAGTGCAGAATGCTGGGGAATGAGACAGTATGACATGTCCAAAGTCCTCCATATCTTTTGGTCGAGAACAATCTCAAACCAGGATCTATTGACACAGTGCAGCCAAAAGGATCTGAGCACTATCATTTCCAGGAGGCGTTGGGGATGGATTGGCTATGTGCTGCAGATGGAAACTGGTTCTATCACCAGAGTAGCAATAAGATGGACACCTGAAGGCAAGTGAAAACTAGGTTGCCCGAAAACAACATGGTGAAGAGCCGTGGAAGCTGAGCTGAAAAACCTGGGGCACAGCTGGTGAATCATTGAAAGACTTGCCAGAAACACACAGGATTGGAGGAGCTTTGTCGCTGCCCTAAACGCCAGAGGCATAATGGGAACATGATGATGATGAAACTTCATATGGGTCACCATATGAAGTCCATCAAACTGGGACTTGCATTTGTGAACTTTATCAGGTCTGCAAGAAATTTGGTGGGTAGAGCATGGATGGGAAGGAGTCACAAAGAAATCCAAGATCAGGTGCTGTATGGAGGGTAACTTTGATGAGCAGAGCTAGGGAGGTGGACTGGGTAGCAGGGCCAGAGAGGCAGCATTGGAGAGCAGGAGTACATGGTGGATGTTGATCTCTCCATCTGCTTTTCGTTCCATAAATGTACAGGGTTATTAGGAAAGTTGAATAACACTGTTTGTAATTTTTGAAGCTCCAAAGTGGGCTCTCAGAAATGTTGTAATCATGCCAATTTCAAACTGAGTGGATTTTAATCGATTTCCCCCCCCCTTCCCTGCCCCCCCCCCAGGAAAGTTAGTAATTATTTTATCCAAATAATTTAATAGAAAATTCTGATGTCCTCTCAACTGTAATTGAAAAATTGGGAGATGAAATTCACTCATGGAAATAAAGCAGAATTAACGTTCCTTTAAGTGAAAAGTTCAAAACAAGCTGGCAGGAGAGAGATCACTGGATCATTACCTGTTAGGTTCACTCCCTCTGGGGCACCCGGCATTGGCCACTGTCGGTAGACAGGATACTGGGCTAGATGGACCTTTGGTCTGACCCAGTACGGCTGTTCTTATGTTCTTAGGCTCAGCTTTGGAGTCATTACTGATACTTCATAAGTGTGATATTTAATGGCTAAAATTTTCAAATTTGAGTGTCTAAATTTAAATTTAGGCATCTAAAAGTATATGACCTGAGTTTCAAGGTGCCCATTGCCCACAGCTCCATTTGATGGGACCTCTGATGCTTACCCCCTCCAAACGTCACTTTTTTTTTTTTTTTAGGACTGTATATATAGGTACCCACTCAGGCCAGGATGTTCAAATCTTTGTGCCTTGAAAAACATTCTGCTTGTACAGTATGTGAATTTATCATAGAAAAAGTTGATATTTTCATTAGTTCTTTTTTCTTAACTTGCAGTTTAAATTGCATCCCTCGAAACGTCAGATGGCCAGTTCCTCTGCAAAGGAAGCTATGTATGCCTCTTGTTGCGAATCAAACAAATCCCTGATTGCAGACTTAAGGTATATTTTTAAGGGTCCTGAACTCTAGCAAGACTTTAGAATAGTATTTAGGAGGTATTGCTACTGGCAAAGAGAGAAAAATACTTTCCCGTAACATTTTATATCTTTTTCTTTGTGCTAGAATCAAACTGGCAATGAAAGAAGCAGAAATTCAAAAGCTTCAGGCAAACCTAACTGTCAGTAAAGTAGCTCAACATCTTTCTAATGATTATGAGGGACAAGAAAGTGGCAGATTACATGGCCTAGAAACAGAACCTGTAAAATTGATTGGAAATCAAACAGGTGAGCATGGTGAAAAATAGTGCACTTAAAAACTATAAAATGCTTTCTGACATAGTCATTTAAAAATGACTGCAGAATGCGAGTTAACATTTTTGTGGGTTTTAATTTTGCTATTTTAATATTTTCTGTAATAAGATAACAGATGTCCTTATGGAGAGCAAGGGTTTAGCTACTTTGGTATTTATCATAGTCTTGAGTCTCAATGTGCATTTTAATTTTTATGTACACCTCTACCCCGATATAACGCGACCCGATATAACACGAATTCGGATATAACGCGGTAAAGCAGCGCTCTGGGGGCAGGGTTGCGCGCTCCGGCGGGTCAGCGTGTCTGGCTGAGCGGCGTGTTAAGGGTGGGAGGGAGGCGGGTGGGCAAGCGGGGTGAGGAGGCGAATAGGGAGGTGAGCGGCAGACAGGAGGGGGGTGAGGTGGCAGGTGGGCGGGAAGATGGCGAGCAGGAGAGCGGCTGTTGGGCGGATGTGGGGAGGCGCACTGGACAGATGGTGAGACTAGCAGGGAGGCGAGCGGCGGGCAGGCGGGCGGGTAGGTGGGGTGAGGAGGCAAGTGGCAGCCGGGCAGGTGGGAGCGCTGGGCGGACGGTGAGGAGACTAGCGGGGAGGCTGATTTGTCCCGGGTCCCGCACCCCTCTAGGGACAGCTCCAACATGCTGCTTTGAGCGGCGTGTTAAGGGTGCCGGGCCAGGGCCGAGGGGTTGGATAAGGGGCAGAGGGTCTCGGGGTGTGGTCAGGGGACAAGGAGCCTTCCCTACCAGATCTAACGCGGTTTCACCTATAACGTGGTAAGATATTTTTGGCTCCCGAGGACCGTGTTATATCGGGGTAGAGGTGTATTTATTTATTTATTTATTTATTTTAATGGGCTCTCCATGGCTTGCCCTGGCCCCAGACTCAAAATATGTTAAAAATGGAAAACTGAGGTTTCTCCCTTTTCTGGTATGATGAGGTCTCCAGTTATTCATTTTTTCCTTTGTTCTTTTTCTACCGTCATTAGGGCACTTCAGTGCTAGAAAAGTAGGGTTGTAGATTTCTGATTGCCCTCAGTGCTGCACAATAAAGTGACTTCAGGTGTACATTCATAGCAGTGCATTTTGTGCTTTTTCTCCCAAAGCCTAAATGTAACCTCCACAACAGGCATTGACTTCTGAGGGCAAATTTTTCTGAGGTTACTTTTGAGCCCTGGGGCTCATGTGGTAGCTTAATATGCTGCTGTCAAACTACTCCTTGTCTTCATCAGGCATGTCTTTTTACAACTTGATTATCTCTAATTTTAATTGTCATCTATAAATAAAACTTTTGTTTAAAAAAGAAGAGAGAAAATGTCAACAATTGGAGCTCATCAGTAAACAGTTTGAAAAGGAGCGTCGAAGATTCACAAGAGAGATAGAAGAGTTCCGTGCTAAGCTGTCAAAAGCAGAAGAGGAGAATTCTTCTTTAAAGACCAGCATGGCCCAGAGAGCCAGTCAATTTCAAATTATACAGGAAGAACTACTGGAGAAGGCTGCAAAAACTACTAACTTAGAGCGAGAAGTAAGTTGTTAAGAGGGCTGAAAAGTGTATAATCTTTGATCACGGAATTAAATGCAATAGTTGACACAATTCCCCTTTTTCGAAAACTTTCCTTGCCATGTTTGTTTTCTGATGCAAGACTATTAGGAGAGAATATGAATTAGTAAATTTATTGGGGGTCCAGGAAAATCTGAAGGTAAAACTCAGACCTTAATATGTTAATAACATCAGAAATCCCAGGTTATAAAGCTGCTGTGTAAATTGCTGCTATTTAGATTGTCAGTGTGTGCCCTCTTGTGGTAGGGGGGTGTGTGTGTGTGTGTGTGTGTGTGTGTGTGTGTGTGTGTGT
>NW_020664561.1:35564151-35589451 GCF_002925995.2 Terrapene triunguis | reverse complement strand
GGGGGGGGGGGGGGGGGGGGGGGGGGGGGGACCTACTAGTGCAGGGGCGGGCAAACTTTTTGGCCTGAGGGCCACATCGGGTTTCCAAAATTGTATGGAGGGCTGGTTGGGGAGGCTGTGCTGCCCCAAACAGCCAGGCGTGGCCTGGTCCCGCCCCCTATCCAACCCCTCCCCCCCCGCTTACAGCCCCCCCTGGACTCCTGCCCCATCCACCCCCTCCCCTGTTCCCTTACTTCCCCTGAACCCCCTGCTGCCCCATCCAACCCCTCCTCTGATTCCTGACTGCCCCATCCAACCACCCCTTCTCCCTGACCGCTCCTGGAACCCCTGCCCCTGACTGCCCCCTGCCACCCCTTCCAACCCCCCATCTCCTTCCTGACTGCCTTCCCCCCTCCGTCCCTCCCCCCCGGTACCCATGCCACCATGTTCCCTGCCCCGACCCCTATCCACACCCCTGCCTCCTGACCACCCTCAAACTCCCCCGCCCTCTATCCAACCCCCCCGCTCCCTGCCCCCTTACCGCGCTGCCTGGAGCGCCGGTGGCTGGTGGCGCTACAGCCGTGCCGCCCAGAGCACCAGGACAGGCAGCTGCGCTACGGTGCAGCTCAGAGAACCGGTTCAGGCAGCAGCTCTGCAGCTGCGCTGCCTTGCCGCATAGAGCATTGTGCCGGTGGCGCGGTGTGCTGAGGCTGCGGGGGAGGAGGAACAGCAGGGAGGGGCTGGGGGTTAGCCTCCCGGGCCAGGAGCTCAGGGGCCGGGCAGGAGGGTCCCGCGGGCCAGATGTGGCCCACAGGCCATAGTTTGCCCACCTCTGTACTAGTGGATACCCAAATGCTGAGTATGTATTTAATGAGAAATATGCTGTATATTTGCCAGAGACCAGAACTATTACTGGATAATCACAAGAGAAATTAAGGCAATGAAAGCTATAACTCACCAATGGCATTAAACTGCATTAGCATTCAAATTCCTAACATGTATATCCAGTTTCAGCATAATTTGTTTTACAATGGCTGTTTTAATGACCCCAAATATTATAGATGTCTAACATTTGACTCACTGTTGTGGCATAGTAATTTATGGTAAATTGCACACATTGAAGATAAGTTGCCTTAAAATTTCTTTTCTCTGTAACTAATAAAAAGTAATAGTTAATAACAAGTCAGTTTTCAAGAAAGCATTCACAAATAATTGAACAAATCTTAAATCAGTTGTCCTACATAATCTTTACCTACCATACTGCTCTTAGCAGGCTGTACTTACACTACATATGCACCATTATATAAACATCACAGTTAGGAAAATATACACATGCATAGGTCTTTATAATCTTATGTTTAGGAAAGAAAAATAATCTCTTTTAATGGTTTATATTCTGTTTATTTTCAGATAACAAAGAAATCCTCTCAGCTTTCAGTACTTGAAAAGCAGTTGGAAGAAAAGACAGTTGCTTATTCTGCTGCTGCTGCAAGATGTTCTGAGCTGGATCAGGAGCTCATAGTAAGAAATTTTCATTGAGAAGTCATAATTGTGTAAAATCACACAATTTTGGTGGGTTACTATATATTTTTAGTTATTGTGCTGGCACTATACATGTACAAACCAGATAGAGTGCAAGATCTCTTAGTACAGATCACACAATTTTAATAACCCAAATAATCTTGCTTTAAACAGAAGATCCTGGAATTTTTTACCCTTGAACACCCATAAAAATTCTTAAATGGATATAAATAGTTTTCTTTATATTACATATGGAATGAAATCCAGGCCCCACTGAAGTCCATGATGGTTTTGCCCATTACTTCAGTAGGGCCAGAATTTTACTCATATTTTTTAAATCCAAGAAGCAGTCACTTTTGTAAGTATATAGAAATATTTTTTTTAAATTGTCTTTCTACAGTTTTTTGCAGTATAGGAAAATATTTGTCAGTTAGAAATATTTAATGATTGAAAATCCAGCTCTTCCCTGTACTGTTACATTTGAAAAAGAATAACTGTGCAAAGTATTAAAATATTTTAGTTTTTACACTCTTAAGATTGCTCTCTTCACTTCCTTCATATTTAATATTCACTGCGGTAAAATTACTTTATTTTCCTTTCATGGCCTCATGACATTTCTTGTAAGAGTAGGGGTTTGCCTTGGTGTCCTTGGCCAACATTTTCCTTCACTCACTACTGTGTGCTGTCATCTGTGCCAGCTGTCCATCTGACAGCTGCCCCTCCATGTCTGAGATGTCTGCATTTCAGTGGTGCTCCATGTTTACACTGTACTTTGTAAAATGCTTTGAGATTTTACAGGGTGAAAGATGCTATATAAATGTAAAATATTAATATTAAATTCCAATTTTATCTATTGTTCTTATGAGTCTGAGGCTTTCATACTTCCTTATTGGTTACTCAAAAAATAACTCGTTACCTGATATCAAAAGATCTATATATTCCGATTAAGGATTTTAAAAAATATTTCCAGGAAAAGAATGGCCAGATTCGCAACTTGGAAGCAAATATCAATGAAGAACATGAGCAAGTAACTATAGCTTTTGAAAAAGCAAAGTTAATTCATCTTGAACAGCACAAAGAGATGGAAAAACAGATTGAAATAGTAAGAGATTATGCACTAATGTGTGTGTCATATATATCTCTAATGTTTTCTATGTAAATTTAATTTCCATATCTTCATTCCTCAGTAATTCTGGGGTTAAAAAGTTCATGGTATCTCCTCCATACACTCCCTCTCTTTTAGCATTATAAAGACTGTCCCCTGGAGACTTGTGACTCTCTTCTCTGCCATATAGAAGTGAAAGTCAGACACCTCTATAACACCATCACCCCACTTCTCTGGACCCCAGGGTCCTTAATGTGGGGAGAAAGTGGAGACTGACTTGAGCATCTCTCCTCTGGCCATGAGGAGAATCCCCAGCCAAAATAATACAGCCCCAGGCAGTATTTTCTTTCCCACTGAGACAGGGTGATCTTAGATAACGTTCCTCCAATTTTTTTAGAAACATTTAATAACTTTCAGATGACCTTTTTTGAAACTGAAACCCTTACTGCTTGCAATCATGGAAGATTTCATGTCATATTTTGCAAAAGTAGATTTGTATGTCTTGTTGTCTTGACCAATTTCAGCATGCAAAGTAACTATATTCTGCCTATGTTCTCCGGTTGCTTTAATCAGTCATATATTTTTTATACCTGTTCCTAGGTTGTACAGTGTTGCTGATGGCATCAATATGATCATTTTGTGTTCACTCTAGAGGTGACTGCTTTTTGGTGGTAAATGAACCAAATGGAACCATATGTGTAGATGGTTTTTAAATCTCAAAAGAGGCTTGTATAAGAAACTACATTAAAACAATAAATAATGGGTTTTTTTTGTGTGTATAGCTTCAGACTCAGCTGGCTATGAAACACCAGCAAATTAATGAGCTAGAGAAGACAATGTCTGTTTTACAAGAAGATATTGTATGTAAACAGCGTCACCTTGAATCATTGGATCGGCTGCTGATCGAAAGCAGAGAGGTAATATTGACTATTAATTCTATCTAATAGCAAACCAAATGTTGATTGACTCGTTTTTAGAGATGAAGGGCCGGGTTCTCTCTCTTTTAATTTTGCTGGGTACAGGAAAGATAGGGGTAGACAAAAGTGGGTGGGGTTTTTTCTTTGTTTTTGTTTTTTAAAGCCATCTTTGCCTGCTCCCTAATTCTGGCCTCTGTACCTGTTGCAACCTAGACCAGTCGCAGAGCTGCTCTAAATTGCCCTGACTTTAATGACCCTCCATGGCTTTTATTCCAGCACAGAATAGCACTTGGGTCACATCCTGGCGTGCATCTCAATATGCCACCTCCTCTAGGGACAAGGAAGGAGGCCAGCATAGAGCCTTACATCTGCTCTGTCAGGTGGAGAACTATCCTATAATTAAGGCCATATGTAACTTGCGATGTTGCGGATTCTACAATATTAGGCTTCCATTGCACTTTTGACAGTGGGAGCCTGGCCACTCCGGGGCTGAGAGCAGGAGCCCCTGCTGTCAGCCCAGGGTGGCCGCTGTCAGCCCCAGGCCCCTGCTCTCAGATCTGGGTGGCCAACAGCGGGAGTGCCCACTCTCAGCTGACAATGGAAAATTGCAGAACAGTAATAATGGGCTTTATTATTGCAAATAATAAGGTCCATTATTACTTTTCCGCAATTTTCCGTGGCTTGTCTGCAACTCAGCTGCAATATTTTTGACTATCATCCTGCAATTCAAGTAGGGCCTTACCTATAATGAGAATATTCTGCAGGAGCAGCCTACACTCTCTTTATAGCCGCTTTCTGCCATTGGGGAAGTGTAAAGGGACCACAACGTGACAGAATCAGGGCCAAATTCACTTAGAAGTAAAATGCAGGTTAATACAATATAAAGACAAATATTTTTGTCACTAACCAAATATTTTTTCGTTTTCTAGTATGCTGGCTTCCAGTAGTATAACTTTTATATATGCAGTTATATTCACAGCTTGTCTCCTTTGGCAATCAGGAAATGGAAAAGCAAAATACCAAGAAAGAAGAAGCTTTGAAAATGTTGCAAAGCCAATTAACGGAAGAAACAATCAAAGTAAGTGTGATTTTTGTTGTTTTTGATTAATACCTTTTTCTTTTTTGAATTGCTGTATTTATGTAGCTCTTTTCTATTCCCTCTGATTGAGACACCTCCAAGTTACTTATAGAGCTCATGTAAATATTCCAAAAGGTGTCATTACCTTCCAGTCCTTCTTTCATCCTTCATTTAAGAATGAACAAACGAAAGAGAAATATTACAGTGAAACCTGCTTTAAGTGACTGCTGTAAGACAAAAATCATTTGCCTGGCTAAGATGCTCTCGTAGTACAAGTGGAGCAGAATTGGAATCACTACATTTGGAGATAGTTTGGGGAGTCTCTACAGACAAGAGAGTGACGAATAAGGGTCTCTTTTTTTTTTTTTTTTTTTTTTTCCTTTTTTTTCCCCAGGTTTCACTATAGATGCAATATTTATTTTAGGCTAAATAGTAATTGTAAAAGTAAACTGACTTCTTCAAACTCTTTAGCCCGTCTACTTCTCCTACTAGTGTCTGTCTGGCAAGCGTCTTCAATGCAGTACTGGCAACAGTAGTTTTGCCAAGCAATGCCATCTTGTGCTGTAATAACATCTGAATTCATAACCTAAGATTGGTTGGGATGAGACGCCATCCAAGTATCGTCTAGGTCAGGGGTTGGCAACGTTCGGCTCGCCAGGGTAAGCACCCTAGCGGGCCGAGCCAGTTTATTTACCTGCTGACGCGGCAGGTTCGGCCGATTGCAGCCCCCACTCGCCGCGGTTCGCCGTCCCGGGCCAATGGGGGCGGCGGGAAGCCACAGCCAGCACATCCCTCGGCCCGCGCCGCTTCCCGCCGCCCCCATTGGCCCAGGATGGCGAACCGCGGCGAGTGGGGGCCGCGATCGGCCGAACCTGCCACGTCAGCAGGTAAATAAACTGGCCCTGCCCGCTAGGGTGCTTACCCTGGCGAGCCGCGTGCCGAATGTTGCCGACCCCTGGTCTAGGTGCTTTAGGAAGTGGCATTGGTGATTCAGTAGGTGGCTTGCTTCCGTCTGAGTTTGTACTGAATCAGTGGGCTGTTATAGTGTTACAGGGTACTGCTGCCAGTGGTGTTTTTCAGGTGAAATATAAAATGAAAGTCCCTGACTACTTCTAATCAGAGATAACTTGAAACTTTTTTTCCCCTCCCTTTTTTTTTTTTTTTTTTTTAAAGTGTGTGTGTTAACCTCATGGTCTAGTAAAATTCTAGTGTGGAAAACTGCAGACTGCCTATCTAAATTTTCCACTGCTGTGGTAATTTGATATGGAAATCTTCACTTCCTGCCCAACGCTGTTTAATGTTACAATTGCTGCATTTCACCCCAGAGATAGTTGCGCTTCAGTGTGTGTGGGGGAGAGGTCCCTAGTTATTGTTGTCTATAAATTGTATATCTAAGTTTGTGATTTCAGGGTGCAAGTCCAAATTGGTAGTAATGTAAATGTAAAATACATTTGTTAAATTGTCAACATCATCATCATGCTATGTTGTTTTATGTTTACCTTGTCCTTTCCCTCCTGATGAAACTCAGGAGCTGCAGTCTCAATGCAGAAAATAAAAGTGGATCTGCTATTTTGTAATAGCACAATAAAATATTTTGGTTTTAGATATGAATCTACTTTTTTGAGTGTTGACTTTGTCATAATTTACATAAGAATGTATCATTCTCAACCTTATGAAGGTATCCCATACATAAAGCTGGAATTTTATAGCCTTTTTATCACTTTCTCTGTAAATGATGCGTAAGTGAATAAATATATATATTTGTATGTCCTTAAATTGTAGCTGATGACAGGTATTGTAATGTCTTTGCATAATTGATAATCTCTTATGACTTAAAAGCATAAATTTTGTAAGTTTTTGTATGAATATTTTTCATTATTTAAACGTTATGTTAAAAGTAAATTTCAGAGAAATTAAAGAATGTTTTTTTTAATCCATATTTGTAGTTATATCACACACAATGGCAGAATTAACAAGCAGGTTTTAATGAATTATTTTAGACTTCTTGACCAATTCTGAACAACTAGTCATTACTTATTTTAAATGGTCTCTTACACCTAACTAGGTCCGACAACTAGAGTCGGCACTAGACATTTGTAAGGAGGAACTTAGATTGTATCTGAGTCAACTAGAAGAAAATAAGGAGTCATTTGAAAAGCAGCTAAAGAAGAAGTCTGAAGAGGTAAACTTTAATTTGTTTTATCAACTTAGTTTTTCTCTGTTACAGAGAAAACTGGTGTTATCCATTATGAAATATTAGAATTTGTGTCTAAAAGAAGGTTATAGTAGGCAAGGAGAGAGGTGAACAAAATTTTAGCAGTAGGGATGGTGAAAAGGGGCAAATTTTTGTGACAAAGAGGGAGAAGCAATAGGACTTTGAGAGTGAATGTGGTAGGTGAAAAGTAGTAGTATCCAGTATAAGGGAGTTGTTAATAAAGCCAGAGAAGCAGGATCAGGAGGAAGGATACATTCAGTTATGGAATGACACAGATTGAGAGGGCTATGGCGGTTATGTTAATGTTTAGCTAATCAAAAAGAAGTTAGTGAAGTGACTTGATTGTGGTATAGGGGTACCTTCATGGGGGGAAAAAACAGGTACTAAATGGCTCTTTAATTTTGTGGTGAAAAGCATAACAAGAACCAGTCATTGGAAATTAAAGCCAGACAAATTCAAATTAGAAATAAAGCACAAAATATTACCAGTGAGTGATTAATTATTGGATCAAACTGCCAAGAGAAGTGATGGATTCCCTATCTCTTGGATGCCTTTCTGGAAAATACGCTTTAGCTAAACACATGTTATTTGGCTCAGGATAAGAATAACTGGATGAAATTTTATGGCTTGTGATACACAGGATGTCAGACTAGATGGTCTACTCATCCCTTCTGCCCTTAAAATCTATAACTGATAGTTAGAGATGGGGAGTCTGGATAGTGGGGCAAGGTTAAAGGTAAAGATTGGTAATCATGGCCAAGATATTCATCAGTGACTGGTGATAATGGGTGCCTCCATTTTTGGGTGTGCAACTTGAGATGCTTTAAAGGGGCATGACTTTTCAGAAAATGTTGAGCATCCACCCCCTGAAAATTAGGCTCCTTCAACGTGTCTCAAGTTAGGTACCGAAAGTCACTAATCACTGTTGAAAATCTTGGCTCATTTGCATATAGGTGGTAATTGAAGGAGAGGGGAACAGATTGAGGTTACAAAAATAGAGAAGAGCAGAGGAACCAGGACAGAATGTGGAGGGGAGAATGAGCCGCTGAAGGAGTAGGATAGGAAGAGAACCAGGAACCACAAAATTGCAAAGCCAAGAGAGAATAGGAAGCGGAAGAAGAGTGATCAACTGTTAATTTTACATTACCTCTTTTTTTTATATAGGAAAGATAACCTATAGATAAGACTCTGTGGAAATCACAGATTTTTTTTTTTTAAATTCACAGCAGTGTCACGGGTAAGTGTTTTGAATTTCATGGAATGTGTACAACTGCCACGCCTCCTGCTGCCCCTGAGAATTGCTGCAATTTTTCCCCAACAGCAGGGAGGCAGAAGTGGCCATCTCAACTTCCACTTCCCTGCTAAGGCTGCTTGTGGAGGGTTAGCAGGCTGGGAGGTGGCGGTGCCAGTCCTATCCTTGGGAGTAGGAGGGATGGTAAGCCAGAGGGCGTTGGGGGGGGGTATCTCATCAGATGGCGCCAGACATCTGGCCCAGTGTGGTCCAGGGCATGGATTGTAAACCTGGCTCGCTCTGCACTCAGTTCTCACCCAGGCTTCTGCTGCTGCTTCCTGGCTGGCTGACTGGTGGGGAGAAAGGGGCAGGACGGACAAAGTGCAGTACTTTTTCGAGTGATTGCTCATGTTTATTCCACAGTAGGTGTGCGTGCTCGCCATGTGCACCGGTGCTGGAAGTTTTCCCCCTAGCAGTACCCGTAGGGGAGCGCTCCTAGCGACCCCTGGAGTGGCGCCTCTATGGTGCGGTATAAGGGGCGCTGCGCACACCCCCCACCCTTCGTTCCTTCTTCCACAGTGAAGGTGCATCAGAACTGCTCTGCTCCAGCTTGTCTGCAGCTTTCCTCTAGAACTCTTGTTCGTTCGTAGTAGTAGTACCTGTAGTTGAAGTAGTTTAGATGAGTGTTAGTTTAGTTTAGTGCACCCGGGTCGGGGCATGCCCCGGGCTTTAAGTCGTGCGACACTTGCAGGTGGCCGATGCCAGTGAATGATCTGCACGCGGACTGTTTACGCTGCCTGGGGGAAACCCATTTCCGTGATCGCTGCAATATTTGCAGATCTTTCAAGCCTCGGACCAAGAAAGAAAGAGACATTCGGCTCTGAGCCATTCTGATGGAGTTGGCATTGACCCCGACTCCAGTGCGCCGCTTTGAGTCGGCACCGGGCATTGCGGTGTCGGTGCACGGCGAACCTTCGGTGCCTTCCACCAGTCGGCACCGCTCCCTGTCCGCGGGGCACACCTAGAAGGCTAAGAAGAGGTCTTCTCTGCCGAGGCACCGGAGCAAGACCGGGGGAGAGACTAGACCCACGTTGGCCAGTTCTCAGTCCCCATCAGCCTCCAGGCCTCCAACTCAGGTTGAGCGGAGTAGCCTGGCCCAGTCAGCACAGGCTTCCCCGGATGTCCGGGTGCCCTCCACACCCTCCCTGCAAGCGGCCTGGGACATTATGTCCCTACCGGTACCAGGGGCACTGCCACCGTTGGCTCCCTGGTCCAGAGGCAAGCCACTGCTTGGATCGCTGCAGTTGCCTCCTGGTCAGTACCGTTCGCGGGAATGTTTCCGACACTGTTCGCCTCTCAGTGACCGTCCAGTGCCTAGTCCACACTGGTCACCATCGACCCCCAGCAGGTTGCCTGCCTGGGTTCTGACTGACGGGGGTTCCAGACACCGCTCTGCCTCGAAGGACCATAGACCTTGCGAAGGGAGTGGGCCCCGTTGAGACCGAGACAGACAGCACCAGGGGTCCTCGCCTGTGAGAGGCTACCGTAGCCCGTCATGATATGGGCATCGATGCCGTTCCTGTTTGTCGTCTCGCTCCAGGACCCCGCTGTGGCACCGCTCCCATAGTCCCAGGCGTCGATCGCTGGCGCCCGCCAGAGCCGATTGTGGAGCAGCTGCTACCAGCGGTACTGTTCCTCCATGTTGGGATCATGGTCTCATGGTCGGCACTGTTCCTGACGCCACTGCTCCTTCCGGTCCAGGGACAGCGGCAGATGGTACACTAGCCCGGCCTCCCTTCGTAGTCATCAGTCAATGGAACAGGCTAGTCAGGCTGAACAGTGGCACTGGGCTCCTTGGCCAGCACCGTGGTACCAGTAGGCCCCGTGGACCCCGACGCAGCCCCCGGTGGGGGCTCGCTTGGTGGCCGGAGCATCGGAACGACCATCGGCCTCCCTTTCCCAGCATCCCAGAAAGGAGTCGGTGGGACGTGCATTTTCGGTTCCGTGCCCAGAGGGTGACCAAGTGGTGGGACCTCCAGTACCGGTCGGTACGCAGAGTACCATGCCTGCATCCTCACCCTCCCCTGATGAGGTGATTACGACCTCTCTTCCCTCTGTTCCACAGGAGGACTCTAAGGCCCACCAGGAGCTATTGAAAAGAGTGGCATCAAGTCTCAACCTTCAGGCCGAGGAGGTGGAGGAACCCTCGACTCCCTCTTCAATGTCCTATTGGCCTTGGTACCGGGCAGGGTGGCCCTTCCACTCTACGAAGGGGTGGCAAAAATTTCAAATGCCTTCTGACAAATGCTGGCTTCCTTGCTCCCCGTCTCTAAGAGGGCAGAATGGAAGTACTTTGTGCCTGCCAAGGGGCATGAATACCTGTACACCCACCCTGCCCCCAACTCCCTGGTGGTCAAGTCGGTCAACCACAGGGAGAGGCAGGGCCAACCAGCCCCCACTCTGAAAAATAAAGACTCAAGGAGGCTGGACTTCTTTGGGAGAAAGGTTTATTCGTCCTCAAGTTTCCAGTTAAGGGTGGCGAACCATCAGGCTCTCCTGGGTTGGTATGAGTTCAATTTGTGGGGCTCTCTACCCAAATTCGAGGACTCCATCCAGGAGCGTGATAGGAAGGAGTTCAAAGCTCTGGTGGAGGAGGGTACAGCGGCTACCAGGGCAACCCTGCAGGCAGCGTCGGATGCTGCGGATACAGGTGGAGGGTCCATGGCCTCTGCAGTGTCCATGAGGAGGGCGTCGTGGCTCCTGCTGTCTGGGCTGTCCAGTGAGGCGCAGAACTCCTTTCAGGACCTCCTGTTCGACGGCAAGGCTCTGTTTGCGGAACAGACGGATGTGAAACTGCACGGCCTGAAAGATTCCCGCACTACGCTTAAGACACTTGGCCTCTATGTCCCAGCTCCGGCTAGGCCCAAGTTTAAGCCGCAGCAGGCTCCCACCTAGGCCACCCACTCTAAATATGAGCCCCCTTATAAAAAGTCATGGGACTATAAGAAATGCCCGCAGAGGCAGTCCTGGTCTGCCCCCCAGCCTGGGTCCTCCAAGGATAAACGGGTGGGGAAACGTCAGTTTTGACGGGACGCCCAGGGGCGACCTACGAGTTCACATCAGGGATCCACCCGCAATAAAGCTTCCCTTCACTAACCGGTTGTGTGCTTTTCTCCCAGAGTGGTCTTGTCTGACTTTGGACCGTTGGGTCCTCAACACCATCTCCCGGGGCTACACCCTCCAGTTTACCTCTACCGCACCCAACCACGCTCCGCCCCCGTCCCACCTGGGGGACCCCTCTCATGAGGCTCTGCTAGAGCAGGAGGTGGGGCGGCTTCTTGGCTTAGGAGTGGTGGAAGTGGTGCTAGCAGAGTCCAGATGCAAGGGGTACTACTACTGCTATTTCCTTATCCCGAAGGCCAAAGGGGGGCTCAGGCCCATCCTGCACCTGCAAAGCCTGAACCAGTACATGGTAAAGTTCAAGTTTTGCATGGGCTCTCTGGCCTCCATCATCCCCTGGATCCCGGGGACTGGTACGCTGCCCTTGATCTGCAGGATGCATACTTCCACATTCATATTCGAGGGGCACAGGCACTTCCTCCGTTTCACGTTTGGGTGAGAGCACTACCAATTGACGGTCCTCCCTTTTGGCCTGTCCACTGCTCCCAGGGTATTCACAAAGTGCATGTCTGTTGTGACGGCCTACCTCAGGCATCCGGGGTCCAAATCTTTCCCTATCTGGATGACTGGCTGGTCAAGGGCAGCTCCTGATCGCAGGTGCGGGATCATGTCCACGTTAGTCCCGGTACAGCGCATAGAGTTCATCGGGGCAGTCCTGTACGTGACGTTGGCCAGGGCCTCCCTCCCACTGGACAGATTCAAGACCCTGAAAGGGCTCGTCGACACAGTCACAAAGTTTCCCGTGATGACAGCCAGAGTATGTCTCCAGCTCCTTGGTCACTTGTCGGCGTGCACATATGTGGTTCGCCACACCAGACTCAGGATGAGGCCCCCTCCAGCTCTGGTTGGCCTCGGTGTTCTCCCAGGCCAGGGACAGGATGGACAAGGTCCTCACTGTGCCCGAGCCAGTGATCACCTCCCTACAATGGTGGTCCTCCCCGGAGAACATGCTCCACGGGGTCCCATTCAGGGGCATGCCCCCGTCGGTGGAGCTGGTGTCGGACGCCTCGGACCTGGGTGAGGAGCCCATGTGCGGGACATTCAGATCCAAGGTCTGTGGTCTGTGCAGGACCTTGCCCTGCATATAAACGTCAAGGAACTCAGGGTGGTCCGGCTGGCGTGCGTGGCCTTCCGCTCGCACCTGGAGGGCAGAGTGGTCAGGGTCCTCAGACAACACGGCCTCGATGTTTTACATCAACAGGCAAGGCGGGGCCTGCTCCTCTGCCAGGAAACCCTCAGGCTGTGGGACTTCTGTATAGCCCACAACATTTGCCTACAGGCCTACCACCTACTGGGCGTTCAGAACTCGCAGGCGAATCGTCTGAGCCGAGACTTCTCCTCTCAGCACGCGTGGCCTCTACACACAGAGGTGGTGCACAGATTTTCCAAGAGTGGGGAACTCCCCAGGTGAACCTGTTCGCGACTTGGCAGAACCGCCAGTGTTCCCAGTTCTGCTCCGGGCGGTGAGGCGGGCGGCTGGGAGTGGGCGCTATCTCCGATGCCTTCCTCCTATCCTGGTCAGGCCAACTTCTCTATGCCTTCCCCCCCGATCCCGCTGATCATCAAGGTCCTGGAAAAGATAAAGATGGACAGGGCCCGGGTCCTCCTGATTGCCCCGGCATGGCCCAGACAACATTGGTACAGGACCCTCACGAGCCTGGCAGTCGCCCCGCCGTGGCCAGTTGCCGTCCTGCCCAGACCTGCTCTCCGAGGACCAGGGCCGCTTCCTCCACCCCAACCTAGTGGTGCTCCACACAGCGGTGCCTCACACTGTGGCTGCTCAATGGCTAGGCCGAGAGGAAAGGATGTACTCGGAAGGGGTTCAGTGTGTCCTCTTGGAAAGCAGGCAACCCTCCATGTGTCGCGCCTACTTGGCAAAGTGGTCTCGGTTTTCCTGATGGGCGGCTGAGCAGGACGTTTCCCCCGTGGCTGCCCCGATCCAGTTCATTTTTAGACTATCTCCTTCACCTTAGAGCCCAAGGCCTGGCGCCCTCGTCCATCAAGCTGCACTTGGCGGCCATATTGCCCTTCCACCCGCCGATGCAGAGGCACACGGTATTCTCCCATGCTATGACTGGCCGATTCCTTAAGGGATTGGATTGTCTCTTCCTGTACGTTAGGCCCCCAGTCCCGCAGTGGGACCTGAACTTGGTGCTGGTCTGGTTGACGGGTCCCCCCTTTGAGCCGTTAGCTACGTGCTCCTGATCGCACCTCTCGTGGAAGGTAGCCTTCCTGGTGCAATCACGTCAGCTAGACAGCTCTCGGAACTCAAGGCCCTGACCTCCGAGCCCCCGTACGCTATTTCATAAGGATAAGGTCCAGCTCCGCCCACATCCTTCGTTCCTCCTGAAGGTGGTCTCCGCCTACTACATGGATCAGGACATTTTCCTGCCGGTCCTCTGCCCCAAGCCCCATGCGTCCAGTGGGGAGCACCGTCTCCAAATGCTGGATGTGAGATGGACTCTGTCCTTTTACCTGGAACAGACTAGGCAGTTCAGAAAGCCTTTGCAGCTGTTTGTTGCCTCAGCTGAACGCATGAGGGGTCGGCCAATCTCCACTCAGCGGCTCTTCAACTGGATTATCTCGTGTATCTGTTCCTGATACGACTTGGCGGGAATTCCCCCTTCATTGATTGTGAGGGCACACTCGACTAGGGCGCAGGCCTCGTCGGGTGCCTTTTTAGCCCATGCCCCCATTCAGGACATTTGTAGGGCTGCCAGATGATCTTCAGTTCACCTTGCATTATGTGATTGTCTCCCAGAGCAGGGAAGACGCCGGGTTCAGCAGGGCTGTGCTCCGTCCCGAGAGTTTGTGAACTCCTACCCATCTCCAACAGATATAGCTTGGAATCATCTACTGTGGAATACACATGAGCAATCACTCGAAGAAGAAAAGACAGTTACCTTTTCTGTAACTGGTGTTCTTAGAGATGTGTTGCTCATGTCTATTTTACATCCCACCCTCCTTCCCCGCTGTCGGAGTTGTCTGGCAAGAAGGAACTGAGGGTGGGGGGAGCACACAGCACCCCTTATACCGTGCCATAGAGGTGCCACTCCAGGGGTCATTAGGGACGCTCCCCTACGGGTACTACTAGGGGAAAAACTTCCGGCACTGTTGCATATGGTGAGCATGCACACCTACTGTGGAATAGACATGAGCAACACATCTCGAAGAACACCAGTTATGGAAAAGGTAACTGTCTTTTATTAGGAGCCTTGGATTCCCTTTCCCCCCACCCTTCCCCGGCCCAATAGTCACCAGCAGGTCCAGGGGAAACACTGTAGGGCTGGCTGGTGAGGAGCTGAGAGAAGAATCCACTGCTTGGCACACAAGCAGGTGTGTGAGAGGGCCATGTCCTGGTGCAGGGATCGGATGTGAAGGATCCGTTTCCCCCCCCCACCCTGATCCCACACATCTGCCCATGCTCCAAGCAACAGATGCCAGTCTCAGCTCTTTGCCAGCCAGTGCTACAGTGTCTCCCTGTTATTCCTCATAATAGATTTCAGTAGAGTTGAGAGCTTTTTTTTTTTTTGTATGTTTGTTTTTGCATTATGGGTCTGATCATCCTCTCACGAAGAACAATCGGATGACTGACTTAAATGGAAGCAAGATAAGGCATAAATATCTTTGTTTCATTGTAAAGAAAATTAATGTATTTTCAGGTGCACCGGTTACAAAAAGAAATAAAACAAAGAAATCATAATCTTCAGGACACCACTGAACAAAATGTCCTCCTACAGCAAACTCTGCAGCAGCAGCAGCAAATGTTACAGCAGGAGACAATTAGAAATGGAGAGCTAGAGGATAGCCAAATTAAGCTTGAAAAACAGGTAAAGTACATTCATAATGAGAAGAATTAAATAGTATAGGTAAGCATAAATATTTAAATGTATTTATATGGAATTGCAATATCTGTCTATTTGATAGCTTACTTTGTTTATAATCTTTTAATTATCAGATGTAATTGATATAATTATTATAGTAGCCTGAGTGAATAATGAAATGAAATGCCACTTAATTTCAGGTGAAGTTGTGGATGCTCAGTACTTTGAAAATCAGGCTGTAGATGTATAATTAAAAAGTAATACATCATAATAAGAAATTTTGCGTCTAGTTACTTTTGTAGCACTTATTAAACTGATAAGAAATAATTTGTTCTCTAAAAGTACCTTTGCAGATTTCTATTTGATTTTTATGTGCAATTTTAGGATCTAACCAAAGAAATTAAATATTTTTAACCCTTTCATATGTGATTTTTCAAGAGGGAGATTTATATTCTTTTATATATATTTTAACAGTATAGATATTAAATACAACTTTAAATAGGTATCAAAACTGGAGCAAGAGCTTCAAAAACAGAAAGAAAACTCCGAAGAAGAGTTGAGAAAGGCAGAAGGGAAGCTCCGTATAGCCTCTCAGGAAGCAGATTTAAAAAGACAGAAGGTGGCTGAACTTACTAGCACAATTGGGTATGTGTAGAACATTTTTTTCATTTTGGTGTATTGTGAAGATCCAATATTGTAAAACTACTAAAAAATTGTATTACAAAATGTGATGCTTTTATTGAAAGGAGTATGTTTTACAGGTACATGTAGCTTTAGAATAGTACTTTGGTCCTGATTCAGCTGGTCCTGATTCATACTTGAATATTTGCCTATTTGTAAACATGTTAATAATCCCATATACCTTGTTGAATTCAGGCCTTTATTTCTAGCTTAAGGACACTTCTATTTTTTGTTAATTTACAAACAGATATCCAGGCTTAGTCCTTCTATATGCCTCTATTCAGGAAAACATCCTTATTCAGGAAGAGTGCATAAACACACTAACTTCAGTTTTATGCCTGAAGTTAAGCATGTTCCTAAGTGCTTTCATGAAATTGGGGCTTGAGTTAGTTTAAAAAATAATCATGTTGATGGTTTTGCTCTTGGGATTGACCACTCTCCATGCCAAAAATACTCTTGTCAACTTCAGAGAAGCAGAAAAGCCTTACAAATAATTTAAGGATTTTTAAAATCTATTTCTTTCAGTTTGTACAGCTTTAAAAGATCCCTATCAGAAAAAATATTTTTACAAAAATTAATATCAACAGTGTCCCTTTTAAAATGTGGCTTTTTTCTGAATAATGTCTGTGAAAAGGCATCAGTAGGTTCCCCCCTACTGTTTTTCATTGATTCCATACCAATGTGCTCAATTTACAAATACAAGTACACCGCTACCTCGATATAAAACGAATTCGGATATAACGCGGTAAAGCAGTGCTCTGGGGGGTGGGGCTGCACACTCCGGTGGATCAAAGCAAGTTCAATATAACGCGGTTTCACCTATAACGCGGTAAGATTTTTTTGGCTCCCGAGGACAGCGTTATATCGAGGTATAGGTGTATAAGGATGAAATAAAATGAACTTGTTAATTTTCTTTCGGGGAAACTATACTGAACTATTACCTGAAATGCAATTAAAATAATACAGTATGTTAAATTGATTTGTTTAACATAGTACTGTTGAAATGGTATCCAGCTCATAGAGAGTTGATATGCCTCAGCCTTTGTATAAATTTCTCTGCTTGTGTTCATTGCATACACAAAGCATTGAACCAGGTATGAAAATAGCAATCTGTCCACGGTAACTGGCCCTTTCTAGGGAAGATGGGCTCAGCTTCACCTCTGGGTTATCAGCTACCTTCCAACTGAGGCTTTGGGATAACGAATCAGGTGATAGTCTGAAGAGCACCTGCTCCTTATAAAGGCAGCCAGAGCTCAGTTGAGCTGGTGAACTGCAGGTTGTAGATAGGTTCCTGTAGGAGGAGCAGGGGAAAGAACCCAGCTATTTGGTGACTCCTAGGCATATGGCCTAGTCAGTGAGAACTGCAGGGAGCAAGAAGGCTCCTGCAGGAGTCTCTGGGGTAGGGCAAGGACCTGGAGGGGCACAAAGAGGTGAGGGAAATGTTGTCTTTATTATTCCAATTGTGATTTGTTAATTCTGTTTCCTTTTGTGTTTTGTTCAGGCAGATTAAGCTGGAGATGGATCAGTGCAAGGATGAGCTAATTGGTATGGAGAAAGAACTAATGCATTTAAGACGAGATGGTGAAACTAAAACAGTGCAGCTAAGTCACTTAGAAATGACTTTGGAGCACACTCAGTCAGAACTAAATAAAAAATCACAACAAGGTAAATGATTTACTATGTGTAAAAAATTTCATCTTTAAGGCTTATTTGCTTATGCTTTATGTATTAAAATGGATTGTCCCCTCTCCCCCCACCCCACTTGTTTTGTAGTTAGTTGCAAGGGACTCAACGTATGACTATTTTGACTTTTCATAATCTTGCAATTTGAAAAGATCTGGGTAGTAAAATGTTACTTGGGCTTCTTCATTTTAGATGGCCTCTACATATTCCCACTTGTGGGGTGTGCCCTTCCCCCATGGAGCCTCGGTTACATTGAGAATCAGTGTCACCAATTATCAGGCTATCATGGCCTAATATCAGCTTCAAATTCTTTCTCATTCCAATAAAGAAATTCCGTCATGGACATGAAGATACTGAACAATTACATCAGAAAGTTCAAATTCCTACCGTATCCCTGTAAGACTGGCTCAGGTCTCTCGTCACAATCTTGGTCCAGTCTCATTCTCCGGATGGACACCAGTTTCTTATGATTGTGTCCAACTGCTGAATCCCACGTGCTTCTATGCCCCCTTCATCTGAGTAATGACTGATCACTGCTTGTAGCTCTGGGTCGCAGGCAGTCCCAGGTGCCTACCCATGACTGACACACTTCTTGGGCAGTGGTACCCCACACTCTGGCTAGACCCTGTAACCAGTGCTGCAGCCCACCTGAGCCCCCATTTGCTTAGACATATTCTCCCCCAGAGTTCGACTGCCTGTGGGACCTCTGGTTTCCTAGTTACACCCTTCAGGGGCAACATAGTAGTAAAGCAAGGCACACAGACTAAACAATGGAATTTTTATCAACAAACACTTTGCTCTTAAAAAAGGACAAGAGGGCAATAGATAGGTGGAAAACAACAAACACTTAAATGCAATCCATCTCAGTTGATTTTATCACCCTTGTAAATCCTGGGTGTGGTCTGAGTACTTAGGCCAGGCAGCCCTTCTGGCCTTCTTGGCCTGACTATCTTGCTTCTGGATTTCCTTAGAGAATGACCACTTCTTAAAACTGACTGACTGTGTGCCCTGAGTCCCCATGTGCTGCAAGCTTGGGATGGGGAGACTCCAGCTCCCACCCCAATCAGCTTTTGCGTAAAGAGATAAATATTCTAAATCAATGGCCCTGCTGGTAGAAAACCCATTGTTCCTTTAGGGAAGAGCCGTTCAATGTCAATGGCACTTGACTGCTCTGTCACAGTGTCCCACAGCTTCTTTGATCTGTCCACTAGGTATCAAATCTCAGCTACAAAATGGATGCTTTAGTCCACAGTGAAGGTTACACTCATAAATGGCATTCACAAAACAGAATGGAATTCATAAAGTATATGTGGGGTTTTTTTGTTTGTTTTTTTTATGTGGGAGAAAATCACTACCAATGCAAAGTCTCATCTTTAGATTTCTATACAACATTGTTAGGGTTAACTGAGACATTTAGGAAGGCACCTAAACTGTTTGTAACCATTGAGGATCAGTGTGAGGGGAATGCCATTTCCACTTAGTATCTGTCAAAATGGATTAGATTATGTACCAAGATGTGTTGGGCTAGAGGACATAGGATTCACTCTGTTAAGATGGTATTAATAGCCTGCTTCTGTAATACTGTCATCATAGAAATCTGCAGGAAATTTTGTTGACACATTTATGCAATACTGCATACTCAACAGCTTGGTATTTAGATCAGATACATGCTTTGGGAGAGTAATTCTGGAGCTCCTGCTTAATTAGAACTTCTGAGCCTGCCTTCTTAAGGGTTATACTGTTTACTAAACTCTCACATTTAGGAATATGCAGAGGCCAACTCAAAGAAAGCTAGATTTCTTAACAATAACTGGTGATTCTTTTGAGTGTCCATGTGGGTCCCACTGTAGGGGCGTATGAGCCTATGTACACAAGCTCAGAACCTTTTGAAGAGAATGTCCATCACGGCCATCCATGCATCCTATTCCTTCTCATGCCAGGGCATAAAGGGCAGTGCAGCTGTGACCCTCCCTCAGGTCTGGTCTACACTACACAGTTAGGTTGACATAGGGCCGCTTATGTCAATCTAATTATGTCAGTATATACACTACAGCCTTGCTCCCACCGATGTAAGTGCCCTACTGCGCCAACATAATAACTCCACCTCTACAAGAGGCATAGGGCTTGTGTTGGTGTAGTTAGGGCAACACAGAATCTGTGTAGATGCTGTGTTCCTTACATCAGCTATTGGTGATCTTGTCAATTTCATGGCAGTAGCCATGAATGACAAGAAAGCCAAGCTGCCCCCCATTCCCCTGGAGAGTTGGGCAGCTGGACCCCCCTCTGGGGTGAGAAGCCCTGGCAGTTGGATCCCTGCCCGGGAGCTGGGCAGCCTTGTCAGCTTCATGGCTTCTGGAGTCATGAAATTGACACGGCTGCCCACCTCCCACTCCCCAGGGGTGAGAAGCCTCGGGCAGCTTCCCCCCTGCTCTCGGCAGGGAATGGGGAGTGGGTTGGGGGCAGTCTTCTGGGAGCCTGTGGGGCAGCTGGCCTCCCGGAAGGGAGCTGCCAGCGGAGCTGAGAGACCAGGCTCCCAGCTCTGCACACTCCCCCTCTTTGGATGGTGGAAGCGCTTCTGGTGAGGACGTGCACCACACACCCAAGGAGAGTAGTGTGGACGTGCACCACTGTAGTAATTATTGCGGTAGATGTAAGTCGACCTAATGAAAGGTAAGTCAACCTACTAGTGTAGACATACCCTCTGTTCCCTCTTACTGCCTGTGGCATCAAGATGGCACATTGAGTCTGCTCTTCTGTTTCAAATGCAATCTTTTTGTGAAGAAATCCTCTTCACCCTATTATTAAAAATTATTTTCTTGTTATTTTAATTGGATAGTCTGTCCCTCTGCCCCCCAAAAAAGAAAAGAAAGATGGAGGAGACACCCTCCCATATTTCCTTGAACAGTTGAGCAAAGCACTTAGTTAGTAATGGCAGACTCTAAACCCACAGGGTTTATAACCTGTCCTTTGTGTGATGCTCTTAAGCCCTTAATTGATGGGCACAACAGATCTCTTTTCTCCCTCAGGGAAGGACATATCCCTAATAGATACTTTTGGAGCATTCTTTTGAAGGTAGCATCTGATCCCAGAGAAAAGAGATCCTCCAAGCTGGAGTCAAGGAGACTATCTTTAATAACTGTCCCGGTAACTGGGTAACAAGGCACCATATCTCTGGTTCTACCAGGGAGAAGAAGCCTAAAAAGTGCCAGCATCATTGGCACTGGTGTTGGCGTTCTCTCTGACAACCTCATCAGCACCAATGACCTCAGTGCCAGCACCGACCCCAGGACAGAGAAACCTTATGCCATCCACTTTGGATGCCAAAAGACATACAGTAACTCCTCACTTAACGTTGTAGTTATGTTCCTGAAAAATGCAACTTTAAGTGAAACGATGTTAAACGAATCCAATTTTCCCATAATATTTAATGTAAATGCGGGGAGTTAGGTTCCAAGGAAAAAAATGTTGGCCAGACAAAAGGCATTATATACTGTACAGTACTGTACTGTGGTTGGGAAGTGCCCCTGGCTTACCCCACACAGGCACAGCCCGCTGCATGCAAGGACGCTAAGAAGCACCTTTGCAGCAGCAGTGGCAGCTTCCCCGGAGAAGAACAGGCGCCGACTTTGCCAGGAATGTTCCAGGCCTGCCTCTTCCTGTCCCCACTCCACTCCAGGCCCACCTCTTCCCACCCCCACACCACCTCCTCTCTGGAGCATGCCGCATCCCCACTCCTTCCCGCCCCCCGAAAGTCCTAAGCGCCACCAAACAGTTGTTTAGCAGCGCTTAGGACTTTCTGGGAGGGAGGAGGAGCGGAGACGCGGTGCTTCCCCACTCATCCCCCTTCCTCCCAGCACTTGTTTGGCGGCGCTTAGGACTTTCTGGGAGGGTGGGGGAGGAGTGGAAACGCAGCACTTCCCCGCTCGTCCCCTCCCTCCCAGGAAGTCCTAAGTGCCGCATCGCTGGAAGGGAGGAGGAGGAGGCGGAGAAGAGGAACTTGTGCAATGCTCCCTTGTAAAGTCACTGCTCTTCCACAGAATCTTACAAGCAGTGGACAGAGCAGGCAGCCAAACGACGTTATAAGGGAGCATTGCACAACTTTAAACGAGCATGTTCCCTAATTGAGCAGCGACGTAACTTTGAAACAGTGTTAAGCGGGAGGACGTTAAGTGAGGAGTTACTGTACCTGCACCATGTGTAAACGCAGCTCAGAGCAGAAAATGCACCCGTTCCTCAAGGAGGGCTTGAAGTTTTTTCCCTCTTTGATATCAAGAAATCTTTTATGCTCTTTTACAGGAGCACAAGGAGCCACTGGGCACAGGTGGCCCCCAAAGCCCCAGAACATTACTATTTAAAATATTCTGTGTTTGCACACAAGACATGCGCACCGACAGTGGGATCCACACCTACTACAACATCTCTGTCAATAGAATAACCATTCTTTCTTTGAGTGTTGCCTCTTCATTTTCCCACTATTCACCTACTTTCACTTCTTCCTCAGAATTCAACTCTCTTAAAGACCAAGTTTAGCAAAAAGAAGTGAGGAGGTTGGGGAGTGCACAACCTTCATAATGTCACAGAGGGATTGGTCATGCAGTCTTGAATGGGACTCTGCTTTTCTAGAATGTCCTCAAAGCTAGTGACATTGGGGGTGGGTGCATACTGCAAGTAATAATATGTAGAGGCGACACTTAAAGAACCAGTTACCAGTGAGTACCCTTTCTTTTCAATTTCTATTCACATAACAGTGAGTGATCTGGAAGATAAACTGCTTCAGAGTGAGACTGGGCAAAAGGATGCTTTACACAGAATAGAAGAGCTAGAGGCTGAACTACAAAATGCCCATGGAGAATTAAAAATCACTTTGAGACAATTACAGGAACTGCGAGATGTGCTACAGAACGCACAGTTTTCTCTGGAGGAGAAGTATGCTGCTATCAAGGATCTAACAGCTGAACTTAGGTGAGCTAACTCCTATTCAGGTCTTGAAGACTTAATCCCAGTGATTTTTTGTTTGTTTTAGGAACAGTGAAGCATGTTTCTTGGTTTTGATGGTGCTTTCCACCTTTTAGCAGCCCCCTATAATCTGGTGGAGATAAATATCTATCTATCTATCTATCTATCTATCTATCTATCTAGATAATTAATTCATGGTCCTTGGATAACTTAAAGTAGCTCTTCAGTTTATTTTGTTTAGTTTCTAAAAGCGAAAATACTAACATTAAAGTATTTTTTTGGGAATGCCTTAAAAATAATAGTATAGACGCTCCCCAACTTATGCAAGCGTTCCGTTCCAGAACGTCTTGCATAACTCGAATTTTGCGTAAGTCGGAAACGTATACCCAACAATTACGCAAAAACCCCCCCAAACCTCCGATTTCTAGCTTACGGAACTTTTTCCGTAAGTGCGCCTTTGCGTAAGTCAGGTTTGCGTAACCCGGGGGGCGTCTGTAATAAAAAAAACTGTTAATATGTTGCCTAAGTCCAAAGCTGTTAAATGACAGTAAAAAGAACGACTGTCTTGTACAGTACAACTGTTTAACCTTTACTATAGCAAATTAATGAAACTTTCTAATATACACTTTTTATTGCAATGTAGTTCTGATAATGAGTGAAATAATTTTAATAGAAAAGTTACTGTGAAATCTCCATTCTGAAGATGGTCATGAAATGCATTCAGGTTTTTTTACTCAGTTCAAAGTTTACCTATATTTTAAAATAATTAAGCTTGTAATAAAGCACAGAGGCCAACATTTTTAAATGTGTGTGCTTAAAGTTACACACCTAAATCCACATTTAAGCACCTACAACATAAGTGGCCATATTTTCAGAGTTGCTAAGTAGCCAAAGCATCCGCTGAAGTAAGTGTCCAGCACTCTGAAAATCAGGCCACTTACGTTTTAGGTTCTTAAATGCAGAATTAGTTACCTAACTTTAGATAACCAAGTTGCAAAATTTTGGCTGGCATGGTGTATATTCAAAGAAAACTTAATTCAGTTTGCTCAGTCAAGCACTCTAAATGCTTCTATAGCTAAGAAGTGTGTCACACCACGAGTACACTATAAAATGTATTTTAAAATAAAGTTTTAAATTGACAGCTGTAATTTCAAATTCCTGGTTGAGAAAGCGTCTGCCTGGGAGTTGCTTTGCTGATATAGAAGGTAACACTTACAGCAGCACTACTCTCTGTCTGCCGCTAGGGGAAGGAGCCTTTCATTTCCTGAGGTACCTACTCTTTCCATCTGTTTATCTATCACAGTTGTGGCTTGTAAAGGCTTTACTTAATTGTTTTCCATGTAAACTGCTCTTCCACTCCCCCCATTGGACCATTTGCTGCTGCATGCTCCATCCTTTTTCTTATCTCCTCTCCACTGACCCAGACAAACCATATGAAAGCAGGAGTGGAGCATGCAACAGCACCTGACACCAGTTTGGGGATAAGGAGGCTGGTAAGTAAAGCCTGAAGAAGCTACCATTAGGGCAGGCAACAGGGAGAAGCAGGGGCCTCAAGAGATAAGGAAGCTCCAGATAAGGCAGTGGTGGGATCACTCTCTTCTTTTTCAAGTATCCATGTGTCGCACCCACTTTCAGATTTCTCCCCTCCAAGATGTACAGTCAGAAGCAGGGAGTGCCCTATGTTATCAGAGCATCACCGAAGCAGAAACTGTTCAACCAGGAAGTTGGGATTGAGAACGCTAAGTATGATCAAAATTAAATTAACAAACATTTTAAAAGAAAAAACATTTGGAGTTTTAGAATATAATGTTTATCAGATTTATGAAAACTTGATTTTTTGGAATCTAGATCTAGCTTTATAAAGGAGAGAGAACATCTACATTGTTTGTTTGTTTGTTTGTTATATGGAAATTGCAGGCATTGTAAGGATGAAATTGAGGACAGAAAGCAAGAACTTCTTGACATGGACCAGGCATTGAAAGAAAGGAACTGGGAACTGAAACACAGAGCAGCTCAGGTTAGATCTTTCTAAGCATATTACCAGAATATCCTATTGAGTGTTTGTTTAAAGTATAACAAGTCCAGCATTTACTAATGCTCAAATGATCACTAAGACCGCTTGCTACATTTCAAGAAATGAGGACTTTTTCAATATAGTTCATTTATCCTAGCTGCATATTGTGTTCCAGTTCAAGGGATTCTATATCTGTTTGCCTACCATTGAGGCATTTGTAAAGGATATGTCTAAATTTTTTCTGTTTGCCTTTGTGAGGCTTCAACCTAGTGCTGACCAAGCTGATGGACTCTCTATTAGAGCCTGTGGAGGAATTTTCTCTCTGTCACCTGCCCCAAAGACTGTTTATCATGGCAGTTAGATCAGCTAAAATGGTCTGTGAGCTTGAAGCTTAAATGGTTTGACTTTCCTCACCCAACTTTATATGAGGATAAGGTGGTATTGTATACTCCTCCCATATTCATTCCTAAAGTGGTCACTTTCCTCAAGCTACACCCGTTACCAGGGGATGGTCAGATGACACACTTTGGCTGCGAAGAGGGCCCATAACTACTACTTTAATAGAACAAAACTCTTCTGTAAATACCCAAGACTTTTTTACATTTATAGTAATAAGGTTATGGCACAGGCAGCTTCCTGTCAGAATTTGATAAACTGGATTAAGATCTGCATTGAAAAATGCTATCAGTTAACCGGTATCCCTGTCCTCAATAGTATCTGAGCACGTTTGACTAGATCAGGGGTTCCCAAACTTGGTTCGCGGCTTGTTCAGGGTAAGCCCCTGGTGGGCTGCGAGACACTTTGTTTACCTGAGCATCCACAGGTACGGCCACTCGCAGCTCCCAGTGGGCGTGGTTCGCCGTTTCTGGCCAATGGGAGCTGCGGGAAGCGGCTCAGGCCTGGCCACCGCTTCCCG
>NW_020664561.1:35508061-35563751 GCF_002925995.2 Terrapene triunguis | reverse complement strand
GAGCTGGGAGCGGTCGTACCTGCGGACGCTCAGGTAAACAAAGTGTCTTGTTGCGGCCCGTCAGGGGCATACGCTGAACAAGCTGCGAACCAAGTTTGGGAACCCCCTGGACTAGATCTAAGGCAGTCTCTGAACATGCTTTTGTAATGTTCCTATTGTAGAAATTTGTAGAGCTGCTGATTGCAGGTCAGTCCATATTTTTTCACAACTTTAGTCTTGATCTGCCTTCAAGATCTGATACCCAGTTTTGGAGGGCAGTCCTACCGTCATTGTTTAAATAGTCTTCTCAAAGCCTTCTCTTTAGAGAGTTGTTATTGCCTGTCATTCTTCCAAAAGTGGAGATTTTTACTGACAGTACTCAAAGGAGAAAAAGAAGGGTTACTGCAGAGTTTCAGCTGGAATCTGAAGAAGTTGAAGGAACTGAGGGTGCATGAAGGCCATGCATAATATTACCTGAAAAGCTCTGTAGCTTGAGATGAAGTCCATATGGCTCCTAGTAATCAAAGCATTTTTTGCTTTAGTGCTTTATGCAGGCACATTCCAAGAAAGAGGATCTATACTGACAGTCTACTCAAATAACTCAGTGTAAAGCCGAGTAACCATTCTGTCTTGTGTTCTCTGTGTTGAGGTATGGGCAAGATGTGTGAAATTATGGAATTAGAATTGTTTTTCCCTTTTCTCTATGTACTTGGCCTCTAAGAATAGATTTCTAAAGGCCAGACCTCTAATCCATTCTTAGGTCAGTTTTACTGATTATACTTGGGACCACATTCTCAGGGCCAAAAGGGATTAGTTTCATTAGGTGTGTTGAATTCTTTTATATTCCATAAAATAATGTTTCTAAAATTCTAAATACTATTTCAAAACAGTGTTTTTTTGTTTTTTTTTTATTTCTTGTATTTAGGTTACCCAGTTGGATATGACTATTCGTGAACACAGGGGAGAAATGGAACAAAAAATAATTAGATTAGAAGGTAGTTTGGAGAAAACTGAGTTAGAAATTAAAGAACGCAATAAACAGGTATTTTTATTAATGATTTAAAATAAAATCCGGCTAGCATGGTAGAATGAATAACCTAGTGTGTGCATGAGATTGGGGAATGGATGCAAGCAAGAGCTGGCCTAGGATAAGACCAAAGTGATGTTAATAGTTGGGGGGTTTCTTAGTTTTTTGGGTGTTGGTTTTTTTACCAGAGAAATTATTTAGAGTTCACCAATTAAAACCTAAAAAATGGGAGGGGGAAAAAAAAAAAAAAAAAAAAGCTCTATAGTAAGAAAAGCCAGCCTTGTTGATTCCTAAAATGTGCACCTTAAATCATTCTTTAAAATAGGAAAATGTGTTGGTAAAATTATCAATTGGTAAGGGAACTCAATGGCAGATGTAGTATCTAAACTACTTCTAACTTTTGAATTTGTCAGGATTTCATGGTGTCCCTTAAGAAAAATAAAAAAAAAGCTGTTCTTCTGACTTTAAATGTATTTTGTATTTAGATTGAGAGCTTAGATTGCAAGCTACAGCATTCTAAAGATGAGCTTCGTGAAAAAGAGTTTGAATTGCTCCAGAGAGATCAAGAAATAGATCAACTAAAAAAGGAAATTGAAAGAAAACAACATAGAATAACAGATATTGAAAAAGTAAGTTGTTTTCTTGGATAAATGTGTTTTTCCAATTAATTATTGGTTTACTAACTGAACATTCTTTGTCTCCAGTCTAATGGATTGTTTGGTTTACTAAGCAATAAACAGCGGAAGAAAGTTGTCTTCTCATTTAATGTAATGCTTTTAAGAAAGTATGTTTTTTTTCATACTGAAATTACTTGCTGGAGTTCTTGGCTGAAGTTTATTATATTTTCATTATTGGATTGTGATGGTATTGGTGTAACCAGTTGTTTATAAACAGTTGTGTATAGATCTTCCTTGTCTCCCTTCAAAAATAGGGTTCTATACTTTTCTCCTGGTATTTGTCTGCAGAATCATGAATCCCATAAATTAAACCAGGATTCCAAAGCGCACACTCTAACTTTGCATTATGTGGGAGTTTTAAGCCAATCTTGCTGCTTGTTTTAGGCTCTAGTAACCTTCAGACTTAGCTAGGGAAATGGGTTTCATTGAAATGCAATTGAAAAGGCAAAACGTAAAAATAAAAAATATTACTTTTTACATGCTGCATAATTAGCTTGTGGAACTCATTGCCACAAGATATCAATGAAACCAAGAGCTATATTCAGAAAAAAATATACATTTATATGGATAATGAGAACACAAATATTGTATCCTATCTAATTTATTTTACAAGGGATATAAACTATTATGCTTCAGGGTATAAACCAAGCACTAACTGATGTGAGTGAGAAAGAAGCTTCTATTATGGGCAAGTTACTTCATAAATGTTCACTGTAGGTTTTCTTGTACCTTCCTCTGAAGATCTGGTACTGGCCATTATCGGAGAGTCAGTACTGGAATAGATAAGACTTGCCATAGCAGATCAGAACTGTGGTCTATCTTCTTTTGTAATCTCCAAGAATCAATAGAGTCAAAAAGGGTTGCTGCATTGATTTTTTTTTTTAATAAAAAAAAGAGGAGGGGGAGGAATACAAATCATTCAATAACTGTTTTCTTTAAGAATTTAAATTATTTACCTATTACAGACAGTGAAAGATCAGGAGAAGTGCATTGCAGACCAGTACAAGGAAGCATTAGATTTAGGTCAGCAGTTGAGGCTAGAACGAGAACAGATGCAGCACATTCATTTGGAGCTTTTGGAGACTCGCCGGCTGTTGGTTCAAGCTCAAAGAGAAACGGACAGACTCTCGCAAGAACTGGAAGAAATGAACCATCTGTCTCGAGAAAAGGTGACCAAACATATAACGTACTCAAAATAGCTTTGGTTTTAAGTGGCAGTGGAATTACCATTGACAAATGTTGATTTTTGAGAGTGGACTATACTGTTTATTTGGTGTATATAGTTGTCAGCACAGATGCACATATTTAGTTTTGGATTGACAAGGAAGTATTGTGATAATTTTTATTATAAAATTAAGAAAAAAGACAGATTGTTTAGTTGTGTTTCAATTCCAAAAAACATACTTTCAATAAGATTTCAAATATGGGTGTCTGTGAACCCCAAATTCCCTAATTTAAAAATACCAATGACTGGAGATTTTTTTTGTAAAATCTAAAATCTAGGTCTCTTTGGTACACAGAACAAAAAGGAAGTAACTGGAATATTTACATATGGAAACTAGCTACTAGGAAGTAGATTGAGGCCGACTCTTGCAGTAGAGCCTTTGACCCATCTTCCTCCTCTTTTTTTTTTTTTAATTCTCCCTGCACAGAAATCAAACTCAGATACAGTTCCTGAACTCTCTTGAACACGATATTGGTCCCTCTTAGTGCCCCAAGGGTATTAGCCACCTCAAGGTGGGTGGGGAAGAGGGGCGTGCATGCTGTATCCTCCTAAGAGGTAGTCATGCACCATGTATATTCCCCTCCCTCACTCCCACCATGCTCCAGAGGGATTGTGCTTCACTTAAGCACATTAGCATCCTTCTGCTCCTTAATCACTGTGTCTTGCTTTGCAATAAAACTATAAAAAAAACTTACTGTATGTGCATGAGGCTGAGTTATAACTTTTAGCCTCTGCCCCACACTGAGGACAATTCAGGAAGGGATTATTCTAAAAGCTATAACTGAGCATTGGGTATACAATAGAGGTTTTTTGTAACTTTACTACAAAGCAAGACACAGCAATTAAAGAGGCGAAGGAGCTCTTGTGCTTGAGATGTGCTGAGATTCAGGAGATCTGGATTCTGTTCCTGAATCTTGCCTGTGAACTTCATCTCTCTTCCCCATTTGTAAAATGAGTATAATGTTTACCTACCTCATAAGGATGTTGTGAAGATAAATATATCAGTGTTTGAGAGATGCTCAGATACTACAGTGATGGTGGCCATAGAAATACCAAGAGAGAGTGAACCTTACAGGTCATGATGAAATATTTGCAACAAACGTGACATTTAATTTACTCCTATGCTAGTCATTAGTCTCTGGCAATAACTACTTGCACAGCCACACTGTTTTAGCTGAATCTATTACCACCGCTTTGGATGAACAGTAACACAAGAATTTTTTAAAAAAAAGTTAATTTGTAAAGAAACTGATTTGAATAATAAATAAAACCTAGTTTCTAATGACTTAATAATCGTTTGGGGGTACTGGCCATGGTGACACATAATGTGACCACTTTTATTACAAATAAATCCTAGTCAAATGAATATAAATATATTCTGGTACTATTCAATTGGCTTGGATTTGCTTTAGAAACTACCGGTAGCTAAAAAGAAATTGGTTGTGGCTTTCTGGCTCCTGGTTCTGTTTCTTGCTCTGCTACTGACTCAGTGTGGACAAATAAGGTAAATGTTTAAACTTTTCACTGCATAAAATGGGAAAATAACATTCAGTCTTAATTCATATGTTTGGATGTAAGATGCCATATAAGTGCAAAGTGCCATTAACATTATTTATTATATACTGTCTTACAGGAAGCTCGTGCAAACTGTTTGGCAGAAGAACTGGGTGCTGCCCAAGCACGTGAAGCTCAGTTACAAGCAAAAATGCAAGCAGAGATAAAAAAGCTTTCATCAGAAATAGACTCATTAAAGGATGCTTATGAGCAGGAGGTAAAAGATAAAACTGAACTGACCCTAGCATTTTTACTGTATTGTGCTACATGGGTGTTTTCCTCCACTCAGTCCAGACTAACTACACCCTCTCCATGCAAATATCAAAGGCAGTTGAAATTTGTCCCAGGCCTCTGTGGCTTGGCCATGTCCTTTCTCCCAGTCTTCTGCATCCAGCAGTGCAGACAGAGCAGCAATTTGGCACTCCCACCGTACTTGTGCTCAACAGCTTATTTTAGAACAGTAGTGAATAATCATCCAACCACCAATGCACACATTATTTCCAACTTTTTCTATCCATCTTGGGGCATTTTCTGAATGGTACCACTTATGGAACTGCTGAGTAGCCACTTTCTCCCCCTCATATTGGAGTAAGCAAAAGAAAAACCTAAGCTAAAATGGTATTCCATTAGAGAATAAGCATTCTCTGGAGCTGCAGATGGGGAACTTTGCCACAACTGCTCCCAATCTGGTGATCCTTGCTTAGCCAGGGGAAGAGGTTCTGAGTCTGGAAGGCAGGTTTTGGCCTCTGTTCCTTGGCATATGAGCTGAGACTCCCCTGGAGATGCCTCCAAAACCAAGTAAGTCCTTTACAGTACTCAACAGGCAGGTCCATCTAAGTTCCCAAGGAAGTCTTCACGGGTATTCAGGATATCCCCTCAAACCCTAAGGCCTAGCCCTGGTCTAAAAGGGAAATCTGAAGGGATCCCTTCTCACATACTTTAATGAGTAATTGAGTCATTGGTGAAAGAATCCAACATACTATCAGACTTCTATACCTTTTGGGAATAAGAAGTGAATCCTTATGAAGACATTTTCTTGCAATATCTCTCAAAATATATTTTTGATAAAGGGGAAGATTTAAAGACGCTCACTTAGATTAGACCTTACAATTGAAAAGCCTTAACCAGAAAAAGGGGATACTGTTTCCAGAAAGGAAGATCCCTCCAAAAGTCCAAAGAAAAGTAAAGAATCCAAAGCACAGGAAAAAAAAAAAAAAACCACTAAGAAAATGTCCAAGAGACCAACTAGGTCCTCTCTCCCTTTCCTCCTATTCTCTCTTCTGGGAAGCATGGTACAAAAACCAAAGATAATACTTATCACTCCTAATTGTCAGGGAAGGCTGTTTTCTCTTTACAGGGCCTACCCAGTACATCTTCCCTGCCAGCAGGATCTCCTATCACAGGGTCTGCTCTGACATCCAAACCCAACTTAATTGACCCTGACAGCCTGTGTATTAAAAATCTAACCCAGATGAATACTCTTCCAAGGTGATTAAATACTGTCGTCCTCTCCTACAGCCCATCCACCTGGTCTATCTACACAAGTCTGGACAAAGTGCTCTTGGTAGTTGTTAAGAAACAGAAATTAACTCAAAGAAACCAGGCATTTCAGTTCATTTAGATTTTCTTTTTCGATAGTCTGGACTTGAGTCACCGTGATGTCTCAGATCTTGAGATTTGACAGTGTTATAAATACAGGCTTATTCAAATCACTAGTGGACCATCTCTGGGGGTCCAGTTTTGTGAACCTATCCAAAACATCAGTCAGATCTATGCTTCTGGAATTCACCCTCCAGACTATAAGCCCTTGCACCTCATCCCTTTTAGCTAGAGACATCAGTCTCTTTATCATTCTTACCTAATAAAAACTGCTTCCTAATAGGAATCACATCAACAAGGCAAGTCTCAGAAATCTGTCCTACTAAGATATAAACCCTGCTACATATTCCATAAGGACAAGATTGTGTTTCATACTCACAAATCATTCTTAGCTGGAGGCAATACAGGCTTTCATACCACACAGGAAATCACACTGCCATCACTTTTGCCCAAACCCCAACACCAGAAAGAGAAAACATGGCACAAAATTGATGTGAGGAAAGCAATGAAGATATACTTGAAGTGAAAAAACCAATTCAGGAAATCATCCTCTGTGTCCTTTCATCACAAATTTCTCGATTTTAAAAAAAAAAAATTAATTCCACTCTTGCAATATGAATAAAATATGGCATCACAGAAACATTCTCAGCAATAGGGAAAGCTATTTTAGAGAGGATCTGAGCCCATTCAAAACTTTCTATGGCTGCTGCTTGGTCTGAAAGAATATCAACCACCATAAAAGAAATCAATTAATACCTCCATTAATATGGCTGTCAGATACTGCAAACTGATTTGATATTCCACAGAGCCACCCTTTGGCAAGAAGCTGCCAAGTGGGGATTCCTAAATAATCTGTTTTACTATGTTTGAGGAAAGGGATTTTTGTGTCTGTCTTATCCTTCTCGCCATACTACTTTTTCCTAATTGCTCACTACATCCCACATAGACTGGGCTGGGGAAGAGATCTGGATGCAGAGTGGGAAGTTGACTTCTTTTTCCCACCCAATCCACCCTACCCAGAATACATTTTCTGAGGACGGGTAAAATCATCAGGTAACAATTTTTCCTTTTTAATTATTATTGCTTCTTTCTCTATGGAGGTTGGTGAAGGTCTAGCTACAATTGTTAGAAAAATAGTTCCATGCAGAAATGAGGAAATATGGGACTGCAGTTAAAGTTAAAGGGTTGAAAAAAAAAAAAACTTGAAGAAAACTCAGAATGGCTTATTTATTTTTTCTGAAAATGTGAAAGGGGTTCTAAAATACAGATTGGCAGACTTAGCTTAAATTCCAAAAGTAGATTGCATACTACTAGTATGAAACCTTCATATCCCTAGTTTCTTCTTTTTTTTCTTCTGATTGCACATGTGTACCCTGAGCACAGTTGCTCAAATTTTTTTCCCTCAGTGGTACCCATTGTGGCTGCTTGAGTGCCCTCTGCTGCTGCTGCACGCTGATAGCACCGGTATAAAGCACCCAGCTGACCCCGCGCCCCCTCAGTTTCTTCTTACCGCCCGTGACGGTTGCTGGAACCGCTATCCTTGTTTTTGCAAGCTTTCTCAGTTGTCTTTTCTTCTTTCTGTATCTAGTTAGTTAGTTTTAGTCAGTTTTAGCTAATTTTAATGAAGTTCTGTAACTTTGTGTTGTCCATTCCCCTATGCTGAGGCATGCTTTGATGACTGGGCTTTACGCTCTGCACCTCCTGCAACTAGGCATATGCCCCTGCTCTCAAGCTGCCTGAAGTGCCTGGGAAAAGCTCACTTTGGGAACTGTTGCCAGATCTGGAAGAACTTTAAGCCTTGCACGAAGAAGGACCATGAGGCCAGGCTAAAATTTTTGCTCATGGAGGCAGCCCTGAGACCTCCATCTGAGCCAGGGCGGTCAGACTTGGCACCAAGTGGCTTGCCATTGGTAAGGAGTGCGCCTCCTACCATATTGGAGTCCCGGCACTGAAGATGGCCAGGCATGGGGATTAGAGTAGAATGCAATCTAAACCAAATACTCTTCTGTCTTGGTACCGCAGAAGTTAGCACCATTGATTCTGGCACCTATGCAGGCACTGTCAAGTCCAGTACTGGAAGAGTTGTTTACATCTGTGGCACAGCACAGTACTGATACTACCTCGGTACCAACCACATGGCGTGTGCTGCTGCCAGAGAATTTCTTTTGCTGTTGGTACTGGTATTACCGGCAATACAAGATTCAGTGTTGTTGGTTCCTAATGGACAGGAGGGAACCTGCTGGATCCTGTCATCGTTTGGTACCATGCCCTTCAGTACTGTCAAAAGGGAAACCATGGCACCGGTCTCTGGCACTGGTAGGAATGGCACCACCATGGTCACTGGAGAGAGAGACTGAATCGGAGGTTGGGTCTTACTCCTCCAAGAAGCCTCTCTCTAGCTACTCCTCCAGGCATTTCCATCCTTCCATGCATCCAGACACAGGAGTACCATCGAGTGCATGGTCAGGAGGTCACTGGGGACCTACGCCAGTCCAGTGGTCCTTTTGGAACCCTGGGGTTTTCCCCAGTTTCCAGGGCTTATTCCAGGGGCACCTGTTGGTTGACCTCGGAAAGAAGGGCGTTCTCATCCTCTTGGACAGCGCCTGGTCTGGACTCTGGTACTGACCCCGGAGCCAAACTGCATGAACCAGCTCAACCAGATCCTGCTGAGGAAGAAAGAGAAGAAGAGCTTCCACAGCTGGTGCTGGCCTCCTCCCCTGATGAAGCAGTCTCAGGAGAAGGTGTGTTGCCTCCCCTGGATGACGATAAGGCTCACCAAGAGTTATTGAAGAGGGTGGCCTTAAGTCTGGGTATACAGGTGGAGGTAGAGAAAGTCCTCCCATAGCCTGGTTGACACTTTAGCCACTGCGGGCCCCTCAAAAGTAGCTCTGCCTCTCAATGAGGCCATTATGAAACCTGTTAAGACCTGGTGGCAGACCCCCATGTCCCTTCCCCCCACGTCAAAAAGGGCTGAACAAAAATACTTTGTTCCTGCCCAGGGTTATGAGTTCCTGTACACGCATCCCCCGCCCAGGATCCCTGATGGTAGCTGCTGTCAATGAGAGAGAAAGGCAGGGTCAACAGGGTGCAACCTCAAAAATTAAAAGACTCAAAGAAATTAAACTTGTTCAGTAGGAAAGTTTATTCTCCTGGGGGGTTACAACTCAGAACTGCAAACCAGTAGGCGCTGCTGGGCAGGTATGATTTTAATATGTAGGACTCCTTGCAGAAATTCAAGAACTTGCTCCCAAAAGAGACTATGCAAGAGTTCTCACTGGTGGACAAGGGGAAAAAATCAGTGGTGAGGACCTTGTTGTAAGCTGCTTTGGATGCGGCTGACTCAGCAGCCAGGTCCATGGCTTTGGCAGTGGTCACGTGCAGGAGTTCATGGCTACAGTCCTCAGGACTCCAACAGGACCTATCTTTCGAAGGAGCTTCACTCTTTTCAGAATACACTGATGCGAAACGGCATGGTCTGAAAGACTCTAGGGCGACCCTTAAATCCCTTGGATTATTCACACCTGCTCCTTCAAGGAAGCCCTACAGACCTCAACAGCCATCTGGTATGACAGCCTTGGCTGTCTGTCATGATCTGCAGAGAGAGAGAAGCAGAGATTTTAGGCATAGGCCACCACCCCCTTCTACCTCAATGTCAATGCCTGCCCCACCCAGTCATCCAGGGGGTTCTAAGCAGGCATTTTGATGGGATGCTCGAGGACGCCATACCAGTTCCCGTGATGGCAGACCCTGTTTCGCCTTTATTTGCCAATTGCCTTTTCCACTTTCTCAGTGCTTGGTCCCGTATCGTCACGGACCATTGGGTGTTGAGCACTGTGGGACTGTGATGCACCCTCCAGTTTATTTCTACCCTTCCTTCCCACCTCCCTCCCTGTCTCTTCAGGGACCCCTCTCACGAAGAGCTTCTGGTTTGGGAGGTTCAATCTCTCCTTCGGGTGGCTGAGGTGTGGAATTTAAGAGTGAAGGGGTTCTATTCCTGTTATTTCCTAATCCCAAAAGCCAAGGGCAGTCTCAAACCCATTTTAGACCTGTGGCAGCTCAACAACTATCTCAAGAAAATAAAGTTCTGCATGGTCACCCTGGTATCCATTATCCCCTCCCTGAACCCCAGGGATTGGTACGCCGCCCTTAGGAGATGTCTATTTTCATATATTTATATACCAAGGACACAATGTTCCTCAGATTCGTAGCAAACCACGCACACTACCAATTCACAGTTCTCCCATTCGGTCTGTCTGCAGCTCAGCAGGTGTTCACAAAATGCATGGTGGTAGTGTCAGCTTTCCTCAGGAAGTTAGGGGTGCAGGTCTACTCTTATCTAAATTATTGACTAGTTTAAGGGCCAGTCCAGGGCTCAGGTAATGTCCAACGTTCAACTCATTCAGTCAACCTCAGTCCCTAGAAAAATCATGCAGCAGGTCCTCAAGGAATTCAGTTTGAAGCACTTGGAGGAGAGGAAAGTGATCAGGAACAGTCAACATGGATTCACCAAGGGCAAGTCATGTCTGACCAACCTGATTGCCTTCTATGATGAGATAACTAGCTCTGTGGATATGGGGAAGGTGGTGGACGTGATATACCTTGACTTTAGCAAAGCTTTTGCTACGGTTTCCCACAGTATTCTTGTCAGCAAGTTTAAAAAAAAGTATGGATTGGATGAATGGACTATAAGGTGGATAGGAAGCTGGCTAGATCGTCTGGCTTAACGGGTAGTGATCAATGGCTCGGTCTAGTTGGCAGCCAGTATCAAGCAGAGTGCCCCAGGGGTCGGTCCTGGGGCCAATTTTGTTCATTATCTTCATTAATGATCTGGATGATGGGATGGATTGCACCCTCAGCAAGTTCGCGGATGACACTAAGCTGGGGGGAGAGTTAGATACACTGGAGGGTAGGGATAGGGTCCAGAGTGACCTAGACAAACTGGAGGATTGGGCCAAAAGAAATCTGATGAAGTGCAACAAGGATAAGTGCAGAGTCCTGCACTTAAGATGGAAGAATCCCATGCACTGCTACAGGCTGGGGACTGACTGACTAAGCGGCAGTTCTGCAGAAAAGGACCTGGGGATTACAATGGACAAGGAGTTGGATAGGAATCAACAGTGTGCTCTTGTTGCCAAAAAGACTAACAGCATATTGGGCTGCATTAGGAGTATTGTCAGCAGATTGAGGGAAGTGATTATTCCGCTCTATTCGGCACTGGTGAGGCCACATCTGGAGTATTGCGTCCAGTTTTGGGCCCCCCACTGCAGAAAGGATGTGGACAAATTGAAGAGAGTCCAGCTGAGGGCAATGAAAATGATTAGGGGGCAGGGGCACATGACTTATGAGGAGAGGCTGAGGGAACTGGGCTTATTTAGTCAGCAGAAAAGAAGAGTGAGGGGGGAGTTGATGGTAGCCTTCAACAACCTGAAGGGGGGTTCCAGAGAGGATGGAGCTAGTCTGTTCTCAGTGGTGGCAGATGACAGAACAAGGAGCAATGGTCCCAAATTGCAGTGGGGGAGGCCTAAATTGGCTATTAGGAAACACTATTTCACTAGGAGGGTGGTGAAGCACTGGAATGGGTTACCTAGGGAGGTGGTGGAATCTCCATCCTGAGAGGTTTTTAAGGCCCGGCTTGACAAAGCCCTGGCTGGGATGATTTAGTTGGGGTTGGTCCTGCTTTGAGTAGGGGGTTGAACTAGATGACTTCCTGAGATCTCTCCCAACTCTAATCTTCTATGATTCTATGAACATTCAAGGCCGTATGGCTTGTGATAAATGCAGAAAAATCTACCTTCACTCCGGTGCAGAGGATAGAGTTCATTGGGGCAGTGTTTGACTCCACTCAAACCAGGATCTCCCTCCCAGAAACTTGGCTGTTCTCACAGACAACACTGCAGCCATGTTTTACGTCAACTGGTCAGGAGGAGCTCGCTCTTCCCTCTTCTGTCATGAAGCAATGCAGCTATGGGACTTTTGCATAGCCCACTCAATCAACCTCGAAGCCTCTTACCTTCCGGGAATGCAAAATGAGTTGGCAGATCACCTCAGTGGGTCTTTTCCAGCCACTAGATGTAGTCTCTGTGCCCAGATATGGCAAGAGACATTTTCCAGCAGTGGGGGACTAAGACAGGTCTATTTGCGAACAGGTACAACAGGAGTTGTCCCCAATTGTGCTCCTTATAGGAACACAGTCCAGGTTCTATCACGGATTCCTTTCTACTATCATAGATGGAACATCTTTATTATGTGTTCCCCCCCTTTTCCGCTGGTGCACAGAGCTTTGCTAAAGATTAAGCAAGACCAGGTTATTCAAATAGCCCCAGCATGGGCACGCCAACACTGGTTCTCCACTCTTCTAGATCTCTCAGTGGCAACTCCAATTGTGCTTCTGTTTCACCTGGACCTGATTTCCCAGGACCATGGTCAGCTGCTCCACCCGAACCTGAACTTTCTTCATCTAATGGCTTGAAAGCTTCATGGCTAAATCCCAGAGAGCGGGATTGCTCAGAGCAAGTTTGTCAGGTCCTACTAGGTAGTAGAAAGCCCTCCAACAGAGCTACTTAACCTCTTGAAGTGGAAACGATTCGCTGTTTGGGCGTCCCAACATAGTGTCTTACCCACGCGTTCGTCCAAACAAGACATACTTGAGTATCTACTGCACCTGAAACAGCAAGGCTTAGCAATCTCCTTTATCAAGGTTCACCTTGCAGCAATATCCGCTTTCCACCTGCAGGTGGATAACAGGTCCGTTTTTGTTTTTCAAATGACATGTCTGTTCGATTCCTCAAAGGCCTAGAAAGGTTATACTCTCAAGTAAGAGAGCCCATTCTTCACTAGGACCTGAACTCGGTCTCATGAAAGCTTATGAGACCGCCATTTGAACCTTTGGCAACATGCTCCTTATTATATCTCTCCTGGAAAGTGGTTTTCTTAGTGGCCAGCACTTCAGCCAGAAGGGTCTCAGAACTCTATGCCCTCACATCGGAGCTTCTGTACTGTCTTCTTTAAAAATAAGATGTATTTATGTCCTCACCTCAGTTGCCCCCCAAAAGTGTTTTTGCAATTTCATAGCAATCCGGCAGTCTGTCTACCTGATTCTACCCGAAGCTTGACATTAGACAAGCCTTAGCATTCTACATAAAAAGAACTACACCATTCGGAAAGTCTACCCAACTGTTCATAGCTGTGGCTGACAGGATGAAAGGCATCCCAATCTCTTCACAGAGAATTTTATCCTGGATTATTTAATGTATTTGTTCTTGTTACAATCAGGCAGATGTTTCGCCAACAGCTGTCCTGACTGCTCATTCCACAAGGTCGCAAGCATCCTCCGCAGCATTCATATTTCAGATCCCTATTCAGGACATTTGTAAAGCAGTGACCTGGTTATTGGTGTGCACACATTCTCCTCCCAGTACACCATCACTCAGCATTCCAGAGATGATGCCAAATTTGGCCAAGCTGTTCTGGGGGGGCGGTGAGTGAACTCTGATTCCTCCACCTATTCAACTGCTTGGGAGACACCTAGTGTGAAATGCATGTGCAGTCACTCGAAGGGGGGCAAAAAAAAGTTACTAACCTTCCATAACTGTTGTGTTTCAAGATGTGTTGCACATGCACATTCCATGACCTGCCCTCTACATTGGAGTTTTCCAGAAAGAAGGAACTGAGGGGGCATGGAGTCAGCTGGGCGCTTTTATACTGGCACTAACAGCACGCAGCAGCAGAAGGCGTTCAAGCTGCCCTGACCAGTACCACTGAGGGGGAAAAAATTTCTGGCAACTGCTCGGGGCATGCACCTACCTAGAGTGGAATGAACATGTGCAACACATTTTAAAGAACAACAGTTAATGAAGGTTAGTAACCATTTTTTCTTAGTCAAATCCTGAAGGTATGTCAAACACCCTGATGTATTAATGGTGATGAGTTTTGAAATTGTTACTTGGACCCCTTCCAGTCTATACATATATTATGTGAAATGAGAGAGAATAGTATTAAAGTTGGCATAAAACAAAATCTGTATAATGTTTTCACTTTATTTCTTAAAACTTCTAGAAACTTGAACATCAGACAAATCAGGAAAGGTGGCAGATGTCCACAGACAGCCAGAAATCTGGCTCTCATCATCTAAGTGGACAATTGCAGCAGCTGAAGCAGGAGTTAGAAGAGGCTCAGGACACTGTCAATAATCTTCAGCAACAACTTCAGGCTAGAAATGAAATGGTTCAAGCTGCAAATGAAGCACTGCTTGTGAAGGTGGGTTAACACAGCAATGTGTTGTACGTGAGACATTTTAAGGCGTCTGGGGGCAAAAACAAAGGCTTCCTTATGCCAACAAATTAATTACCCTCTTTTGCCTCATGTTTGTTTTTACAAGGAATGAGAAGTACCTAAAAGAGTTATCTTATAGGTCTAGAGTTTTACTCTGCCATGTGGAAGAACTGGATTTGAGAGCAGCAGGTGGATTACACAATGCTGTATGAGTGGATTGTGTCAGAGTAGTTCAGTCCACAATGAATTAATATACATCTACATATCTTATAACTCAGCCATTTTGTTTTATGCAAAAATGTCTTTATAAAAGACCAATTTTGTGTTTTACAAATGGAAAAATCCTTAAGGAAATACAGTATTGTGAATATATACTGTAATAATAATAGTCCATGTAACCCTGTGACAGGGTGCGACTCACCATTGCGGCGCCTCTTGTTGGCTGTCTTGGGAATTAGCTCTGTGCCCTCTTCTGGTGGCGTCTTGCCCCCATCACTTCTGCTGCGGGGACCCAGATGACTCCCAGGTCCGCAGCATCTTCTTCATGACACAGCCCTCTGGCTGTGCCGCACTAGCTTCTGCCCCCTTCTGGGGGAACGGCAGTCCGTTGTGAAGCTACTTCCTGGGGACAAGGGGGGACCTGGGCCCGCCCACTACTCCAGGTCCCGGCTCAGGGACCCTGTAGATGACAGCCATGTGCTGCATCCCCTCCAACCTCTGTCTATTTCTCTGGGTCACTTCCCCACAGTCTTAGCACCTTATCCGCCGTTGTCTCAGGGCCTCAGCATGCCAGCAGTCAGCTGGGAACTCACTCTCGCTCCCCTGACCCCGCCCAGCACTGCTCTGTCCAAGATATTCGCTTTCTTCCTCCTGCAAGGCAGCCAGTCCTCCCTCCTTGAGCTACAGGGAGCTACTGAAGCTGCTCTTTTCTGCAGTCCTCCTTATATGGGCCAGCCTGGCCCTGACTGGCTGCTCCTCGCAGCCCCTCTCTGATTGGCTGACTCCTGTGCAGCCTCCCAAGGGCTCTATTAACCCCTTATGGGCCAGTCTGGGCTAGATGCCCAATCACAAACCCCCATTTCTTTTAATTAGCTATAAAAAGATCATACAGGGTGTGTCTACACTACGAAATTAGGTCGATTTTTTTAGAAATCGATTTTATACTGTCAATTGTGTGTGTCCCTACTAAGCGCATTAAGTCGGCGGAGTGCATCCACAGTACAGAGGCTAACGTTGACTTTCGGAGTGTTGCATTGTGGGTAGCTATCCCACAGTTCCCGCAGTCTCCGCTGCCCATTGGAATTCTGGGTTGAGCTCCCAATGCCTGATGGGGCAGAAACATTGTCGCGGGTGGCTTTGGGTACATGTTGTCAGGCCCCCCTCCCTCCGTGAAAGCAATGGCGAACAATCGTTTTTTTTCCTGGGTTACCCGTGCAGACGACATACCATGGCAAGCATGGAGCCCACTCAGCTCACCATTACCGTATGTCTCCTGGGTGCTGCTGGCAGACGCGGTACTGCATTGCTACACAGCAGCAGCTCCTTGCCTTCACGGCAGCAGACGGTGCAGTACGACTGCTAGCCGTTGTCGTCGTCTCCTGGGTGCCTGGGCAGACATGGGGGCTCCTGGCAGACCTCAGTGAAGTTGGTCAGGGGCGCCTGGACATAAATGGGAGTGACTTTAGGTCATTCTCTTCAAGTTTCGTCTCATGGAGATTCAGTCCTGCCTGGAATATCATACAAGCTGGAGGCTTCTGCTTCAGGCTGCTCTCTCAGCCTGCAGCACCGCACAGTCGCACCTACCCCAGCCTACCCCTTGCTCCCATGGCTCATGAAGCCTGTCAGTAGTAAGGAACAGTTCAACTATAGGCTGAGCAAGTGCAGAATGGTGGTAGAATGTGCCTTTGGACGTTTAAAAGCTCGCTGGCACTGTTTGCTGACTAGGCTGTTTGCGATTAGAAGAGCGAGCAAGGTGCACTGCGCATCACAGAGGCTTTGAAAACCAGTTTCATGACTGGCCAGGCTTCGGTGTGACAGTTCTGTGTGTGTTTCTCCTTGATGCAAACCTGCCCCCTTTGTTGGTTTTTAATTCCCTGTAAGCCAACCCTGTAAGCCATGTCATCACTCACGCCTCCCTCTGTGAGAGCAACGGCAGACAATCATTTTACACCTTTTTTCCGCGCAGACGCCATACCACGGCAAGCGTGCAGCCCGCTCAGCTCAGCCGCCGCTATTGTGTCCTGGGTGCTGCTGGCAGCAGACGGTGCAGTAGGACTGCAAACTGTCGTCATCGAACGACCGCTTCCACTGCCACTCTGCTCTCCTGCAGACGCCATACCACGGCAAGCATGGAGCCCGCTCAGATCACCACAGCAGTTATGAGCACTGTAAACACCACTCGCATTATCCTGCAGTATATGCAGCACCAGAAACTTCAAAAGCAGGCGAGGAGGCAACGGCAGCGCGGTGACGAGAGTGATGAGGACATGGACACAGACTTCTCTCAAAGCACGGGCCCCGGCAATTTGGACATCATGGTGGTAATAGGGCAGGTTCATGCTGTGGAACGCCGATTCTGGGCCCAGGAAACAAGCACAGACTGGTGGGACCGCATAGTGTTGCAGGTCTGGAATGATTCCCAGTGGCTGCGAAACTTTTGCATGCGTAAGGGCACTTTCATGGAACTTTGACTTGCTTTCCCCTGCCCTGAAGCGCAAGAATACCAAGATGAGAGCAGCCCTCACAGTTCACAAGTGAGTGGCGATAGCCCTCTGGAAGCTTGCAATGCCAGACAGCTACCGGTCAGTCGGGAATCAATTCGGAGTGGGCAAATCTACTGTGGGGGCTGCTGTGATCCAAGTAGCCAACGCGATCACTGACCTGCTGCTATCAAGGGAAGTGACTCTGGGAAATGTGCAGGTCATAGTGGATGGCTTTGCTGCAATGGGATTCCCTAAGTGTGATGGGGCGATAGACGGAATGCATATCCCTATCTTGGGACCGGAGCACCAAGGCAGCCAGTACGTAATCCGAAAGGGGTACTTTTCAATGGTGCTGCAAGCACTGGTGGATCACAAGGGACGTTTCACCAACATCAACATGGGATGGCTGGGAAAGATACATGACGCTCGCATCTTTAGGAACTCTGGTCTGTGTGAACGGCTGCAGCAAGGGACTTACTTTCCAGACCAGAAAATAACCGTGGGGATGTTGACATACCTATAGTTATCCTTGGGGACCCAGCCTGCCCCTTAATGCCATGGCTCATGAAGCCATACACAGGCACCCTGGAGAGTAGTCAGAAGCTGTTCAACTATTGGCTGAGCAAGTGCAGAATCGTGGTAGAATGTGCATTTGGACGTTTAAAAGCTAGCTGGTGCAGTTTACTGACTCGGATAGACCTCAGCGAAACCAATATTCCCATTGTTATTACCGCTTGCCGTGTGCTCCACAATATCTGTGAGAGTAAGGGGGAGACGTTTATGGCGGGGTGGGAGGTTGAGGCAAATCACCTGGTCGCTGATTACGCGCAGCTAGACACCAGGGCAGTTAGAAGAGCACAGCAGGGCGCGCTGCGCATCAGAGAAGCTTTGAAAACCAGTTTCATGACTGGCCAGGCTACGGTGTGAAAGTTCTGTTTGTTTCTCCTTGATGAAAACCCGCTCCCTTGGTTCACTCTACTTCCCTGTAAGCCAGCTGCCCTCCCCTTCCCCCTTCGATCACCGTTTGCAGAGGCAATAAAATCATTGTTTCAAATTCATGCATTCTTTATTAATTCGTCACACAAATGGGGGGATAACTGCCAAGGTAGCCCAGGAGGGGTGCGGGAGGAGGGAAGTACCGGGTAGGGTGGCGGAGGAGGGAAGGACAAGGCCACACTGCACTTCAAAACTTATTGAATGCCAGCATTCTGTTGCTTGGGCAGCCCTCTGGGGTGGAGTGGTTGGGTGCCCAGAGGCCCCCCCACTGCGTTCTTGGTTGTCTGGGTGAGGATGCTATGGAACTTGGGGAGGAGGGCGGTTGGTTACACAGGGGCTGCAGCGGCGGTCTGTGCTCCTGCTGCCTTTCCTGCACCTCAGCCATACACCGGAGCATATCAGTTTGATCCTCCAGTAGCCTCAGCATTGCTTTCTGCCTTCTCTCATCATGCTGACGCCACCTGTCATCTTGATCCCGCCACCTCTCCTCTCGTGCATCCCTCCTGTCCTTGTGTTCATTTTGTGCTTTCCTGCACTCTGACATTGTCTGCCTCCATGCATTCTGCTGGGCTCTTTCCGTGTGGGAGGACTGCATGAGCTCAGAGAACATTTCATCGTGAGTGCGTTTTTTTTTTGCCTTCTAATTTTCGCTAGCCTCTGGGACGGAGATGATAGAGGGTGCGTTGAAACATTTGCAGCTGCGTGAGGGGGAAAAAAAGGGAGAGTAGTATTTAAAAAGACACATTTTAGAGAACAATGGGTAGACTCTTTCACGGTGAACCAAGCTGTTAACATTACGTAGCATGTGTGCTTTCTTTACAAGGTCGCATTTTGCCTCTTATATTGAGGGCCTGCCAGTTTGGTGTGAGAGATCACACGCAGGGCCGGCGGGCAACAGAATTCGGCTTGCAGGCAGACATGGTAAGCCACAGTCTTTTGGCTTCTTTAACCTTCATAACATGTCGGAATGGTTTCAGCGCCCTCATTTCCCATACCAAGCACCTGTTGGGTTGGCCATTTAAAAGGAGGGGCTGCGGTTTTTGGGTTAACGTGCAGCACAAACCCAACTAAACCCCCCCCACACAACCAGTTCTCTGGGATGATCGCTTCACCCCTCCCCCAACCGCGTGGCTAACAGCGGGGATGATTTCTGTTCAGCCACAGGCAAACAGCCCAGGAGGAATGTCCTCTTAATAAAATTCCCCTATTTCAACCAGGTGACCATGAATGATATCACTCTCCTGAGGATAACACAGAGAGATAAAGAACGGATGTTGCTTGAATGCCAGCAAACACCAGGACCATACGCTGCCATGCTTTGTTTTGCAATGATTCCAGACTATGTGCTACTGGCCTGGCATGGTGAAGTGTCCTACCATGGAGGATTGAATAAGGCTGCCCTCCCCAGAAACCTTTTGCAAAGGCTTTGGGAGTACATCCAGGAGAGCTTCATTGAGATGTCCCTGGAGGATTTCCGCTCCATCCCTATACACGTTAACAGACTTCTCCAGTAGCTGTACTGGACGTGAATGCATCCCAAGTCTTCAGGGCAAATTAATCATTAAACACGCTTGCTTTTAAACCATGTATTATATTTACAAAGGTACACTCACCAGAGGTCCCTTCTCCACCTTCAAGGTCCGGGAGCCCGCCTTGGATGGGTTGGGAGGGTACTGGTTCTAGGGTGATAGTTCCTGGCTGTCGAGGAAAACGGTTTCTCCGCTTGCTTGCTGCGTGCTATCTTCAACCTCCTCATCATCATCATCTTCCTCATCCCCAAAATCCACATCCCTGTTGAGTGAGAATCCATTGACGGAGTCCATGCACAGGGGTGGGGTAGTTGCAGGGGCACCCCTTAGAATGGCATGCCAGCTCATCATAGAAGCGGCATGTCTGGGGCTCTGACCCGGAGCGGCCGTTTGCCTCTCTGGTTCTTTGGTAGGCTTGCCTGTGCTCCTTAAGTTTCACGCAGCACTGCTGCAGGTCCCTGTTATAGCCTCTGTCCTTCCTGCCCTTGGAGAATTTTTACAAATATTTGGGCATTTCGTCTTTTGGAACGGAGTTCTGATATCACGGATTCCTCTCCCCATACAGCGATCAGATCCAGTACCTCCCGTTCGGTCCATGCTGGAGCTCTTTTGCGATTCTGGGACTCCATGGTCACCTCTGCTGATGAGATCTGCACTGTCACCTCTGAGCTTGCCACGCTGGCCAAACAGGAAATGATATTCAAAAGTTCGCGGGGCTTTTCCTGTCTACCTGGCCAGTACATCTAAGTTGAGAGTGCTGTCCAGAGCGGTCACAATGGAGCACTGTGGGATAGCTCCCGGAGGTCAATACTGTCGAATTGCGTCCACGCTACCCCAAATTCGACCCAGCAAGGTTGATTTCAGCGGTAATCCCCTCATTGGGGAGGAGTACAGAAATCGATTTTAAGAGCCCTTTAAGTCGACAAAAATGGCTTCGTCGTGTGGACGGGTGCACAGTTAAATCGATCTAATGCTGCTAAATTCGACCTAAACTTGTAGTGTAGACCAGGGCACAGATATAGGTGCAGGATGTAAATAGCTAGATGGCCCCACTCTTTTTAAAGGGAAAAGCTAAAATACAACAGGTATCAGACTGTCAAAATTCCAGTGTTACCACCTAGTGTATAACTAGCAGGAGTAGCTCTGTATGGTGATGTCTAACACTTCTTTAACAGGTTTCTTTTTTCTAATGTGCTATGCTAGATAAAAGTTTCTTCAGTAGATGTTCTAATTTAGAGGTAGACCGTCCTGCTCCTCTGGGACAATGCAGATCACAAAGCCCAGAATAAAGTGCATAAGAATCAAGACAAACTATTCTCAATTGAAGGGATCCAGCTGTAGAATGAACTTTCAGAGGAGGTTAGATTAATCTGATTACCTTTAGGAAATCATAGAAATGTAGGACTGGAAGGGATCTTGAGAGATCACCAAGTACGGCCTCCTGTGCTGAGGCAGGACCTACTAAATCAAGACCATTCCTGATAGGTGTTGGTTCAACCTGTTCTTAAAAACCTTCTTTGGCAGGAATTCCACAACAGCTCTTGGAACTCTTTTCCAGAGCTTAACTACCCTTATAGTTAGAAAGTTTTTCCTAATATCTAATATAAATCTCCATTTCTGCAGATTAAGCCCATTTCTTTTTGTCCTACTTTCAGTAGATATGGAGAATAATTGATCACCATCCTCTTTATAATAGCCCTTAACATATTTGAAGACTGTTATCAGGTCCCATTCAGTCTTCTTTTCTCAAGACTAAACTTTTTTAACCTTTCTTCTTCGGTCAAGTTTTCTAAATCTTTTATCGTTTCTGTTGTTCTTCCCTGGACTGTTTTCCCCATCTTTCCTGAAGTGTGTTGCCCAATATGATACAATACTTCAGCTGAGGCCTTTCCAGTGCCGAGTAGAGCAGGACAATTACCTCCTATGTCTTAAAATATAACACTCCAGTTAATATACCCCAGAATGTTAGCCTTTTTTGCAAATGCATCACATTGACTCATATTCAATCTGGTGATCCAGTATAACCCCCCAGATCCTTTTCAGCAGTACTACTGCCTAGCCAGTTATTCCCCATTTTGTAGTTGTGCATTTCATTTTTTTCCCTCATAAGCGTAGTACTTTTGCATTTTTCTTTATTGGATTTCATCTTGTTGGAGAATTGGTCTGAAATCCATTTGTTTACAGTTGTTTTGAATTCTAATCCTGTCATCAAAAGTGCTAACAAGCCCTCCCAATTTGGTGTCCTCCACAAATTTTATAAGCCTGCTCTCCACTCCGTTATCCAGATCGTTAATGAAAATATTGAATAGTACTGGACCCAGGACTGACTCCTGCAGGATCCTATTAGATAGGGACCCCTCCATCCCCCACCCAGCTTGTCAGCAAATCATTGATAACTACTCTTTGAGTATGATCTTTCAACCAGTTGTGCACCCACCTAGTAATTTTGTCGAACATGTTTCCCTAGTTTGTAGATGAAAATGTCATATGGATTGTGTCACTCCAACTCTAGCTGAGGGCTTCCTTCATGGAAGTGCTGAGTGTGGGTGGCAGTTAATTCCCCTCCCCCCAATCTGGGTATCAGTTTTTTTTCCACTGTTTTATAGCATGTCCCAAATGGGCCATCTTGGTGTGAATGTCTTGTTCTGTAGATTTAAGATGGCAATCATTCTCCTTTTTTTTCTAATGTCCTTCATTTTGGAAATTGATTTTTTTCAAAGAGTGAGTTTTTGAAGCCAGAAAAATGATAGCGCACTTTTCTAATGAGAGATGCTTACAGTGAGATTGCCTTCCACATGATATTCCAGGCATTTATATGTTGGAAATACCGTAACTCTGCCCTTTTGTATGCTTTTGATCATATTGCTGATTTCTGTTTGGTACCAAATAAAAATTGACCCTGATGTTGGTACTAAGAGACTTTGCAGGAGAAACATCATTTTATTGTTTGTATAACGGTAGTGCCTAAGAGTGCAAGTCATAACCAGGACCAGTTGTGCTATGCACTGTACAAACACAGAATAAAAAGACCCAGAAAAGCTTACAATCTATCTACAAACAGATTGTTGGCTGGAGGAATACAAGGAAATGAGACAGTATTGGTCAGCATGAATGGCAGTGGTCTCAGCACATTAGTGGCCTAACCATTCAGTTTTTTTTGTCGGCATCATGGCAATGGAGAGTTTTAAGGAGGGATTAGAAGAAAGATAATGAGGTAGCTTCGTCAACGTTTGCAGGGAAGCTCCTTACAAGCATGAGGGGCAGCATGGGAGAAAGCATGAAGGAGCTTGTTTGAAAATGTGACCAGTGGATGATGGTGGCTGGCATCATTTGCCAGTCAGAGGCAAAATTTGACATCTCTATAGTGAGTGAGAGATGATAGGTAGGGTGGGGATAGGCCCCGAAGGGCCTTGAAAGTGTTTGATGTAATAGAGAAGGGGATGCAAAGAGGAGGTGTTAATGATGGAGTGAGAAAATTATCTTTGCGGCAGCATTCTGAATGGATATGAGCAGGACAAGACTGCAGTTGTCAAGGCCAGAGAAAAGGATATTGCAGTAATTGAGACATGAGGTGAGAACCTGGATGACCATTTTAGCCATGTAGATGCTATGCAGAAAGAATAGGCAAGATTTAGACGTGGCCCGGACATGAAGACCTAGAGAGAGCTGCAAGTCGAAGATGATGCCCAGGTTATGGGATTGAGTGACAGGCAGGATTATGATGTTTCCACAGTTATTAAGGAGATAGTGGGAAATGTATTTACACATGGCACAGAATACAGAGGATAGTTCTAATGGACTTTAGTGGAGCAGCTCCCCCACTCCAGCTGAAAAGGGGAAAGTCAGCCCTGGGAGAAGGTTGTGGCTGAGAGCTGCTAAGCTGGCCTGATTAGGGAAGCGGCAGCAGCTGGGCCACGCCCCAATCAGGCCACAGCTGGCCTGTATAAAAAGGCTGTGAGCCAGAGGCCCAGGAGGCTCTCTCTCTCTCTAGTCTTGGAGGGAGCAGGGCCTGGTTGCCTGCAGAAAGGGTACTGGGAGTGAAGCAGGGCTGGGGAGAGCCAGGGGAGCTCCAGGCTGGCAATTCCCCAGGCTGCAGGGCCAGGTCCGAACCCCCTTGCCTATGATGAGTGGCTTTTACACTGCAGTCCGCCCCAGGGAGCGGGGGCTTAGTGATGACTGGCAGTAGCCCAGACTGAGGCAAGGTGGGGATTAGAGGGTTGGGGGTTCCCCAGAGAGGGGAGACCCAGAGGCAGAGTGTGGGGGTTATTGCCAGGGGGCAGCACCCTAGATAAAAGGGCACCGGGGTCCGGGAGGGACATGGGGCCGGAAACAAGCAGGACACCGGCCTGCAGAGGGCGCCCAGGCTGGAAAAGAGCTAATTCCCTGAAACGACCAGCAGGAGGCGCCGCAGGGGTGAGTCCTGCACGTTTACATGGACATTAGCATTTTTTAAAAATGCAAAATATTTGTTTTATTGCATTGTAGGAATCTGAAGTAACGAGATTACAAACGAGAATTGCTGGGCATGAAAGAACAGAAGGCATCAAGAAGTTACCAATCCCGCTTGTATTATCAGATCATATGCTCTTCGATGTTCAAGAACAAGATTATTCCAGAAATTCTCATACGTCATACTTCAAACATAGAAAACTGCGTCGTTCTATAAGTGCTAGTGACCTAGGTGTTAAAGATGATGATTCTCTAAATCTATCAAAAACAATGTTAAAAGACTTCAAACAAATGCTTACATTAAAGCCCTCGATTCCAGAGAGTCAAAAGGATTTTCTTCATACTCCACCAAACAGTTTGAATGAATCTTCATTCGATCCCCTCACATACATTGTAGATGAAGATGTGACATCAGACAGTAATGACTTCCAGACACTTAGTGGAATGCTAAAATATATCAACAAAGAAATGAGGCAGTCTGAAAACACTTCTGTACAAATATCATGTGGTACAAACTCAGAGGAGAATCAAGAATCTGGTTTGTGGTACAGTAATTCTTAATTTAATTGTGACTGTTTATATAGGGATGGCTCATTAACATTTGTATTTATTTATGGCGGCAAGTTCCCAAATGTATCCAGGATGTGGATCACATTTTAGTAGACCATTTCATAGATCACCCAGGGTTTTTTGTAAATTAAAGATACACTGTCAAGTAACGAAAGCTCAGAATTTAACACTTTGTTTAAACCATTCAGACAACATAATATGCCAAGTTCTGCTCTCAGTTGCACCAGAATAATTCCACTAACTTTAATGGAACTACTCCCAGTTTATATTTGTGTAAATGACAGCAGATATTTCCCCCGTGTCAATAGAAATATTTCATAATTCATATATTTTATTAGCATTTCAATAAATAGAATTTTTTTAAAAAAATTCCCCCTACAATACGGGGGACTTGAATATAACACTCTTTGAGGTGAAGTTTTTGTTTGCCTTTACTTTGGTGCCTTTAAAGTTTGGTACAACATAACTATTCCTAGTAGTGACTCCTAGCAGCTAACACTTCCTTATGGAAAGTGAAACAGATTTATAAACCAAATGAAACTGACTAGTTCACTTTCACTATTGAAGCTGAATGAAGTGCAGAATACAAATGGCACAACTGGAGAAAAATCTGATTTTTAAAATTCTTACAATTTTGATAGAGTTACGGTAATGTTGCTAATGACACTATTCCTTTAAAATGTATAATCTTTATGGGTTTAATAGGATTATAAATATGAGTATTTCTTCACAAATCATTCTGCTTAATTTGTTTTCTTATTTACAAGATTACCATTTTTGTATTCTTATCAAAGTACTGTATAAGTCAGTGTGGAGTCTGAGCAACTGTTGGATACCTGTAGACTATATATAAATATATTTATTTATTAAATATTGAGATATTTTAGTCTATGGGTCTTTTGTATTATATTATGTATCTAAATGCTGGCATTTATGGATTTCCAGAGAAGTTGTCTCTTATTGTGGTAGAAACTATTATAAAGCAACACTTATTAACGTTTCTAGGCCAGGCTGCAGGATGCGAGAAAGACTGTGGACATCAAACATGCTGTAACTAGTTTATTTTAATGTTTGATCAGTTCCATAAGAGAGAGCTTATTTAAGAGAAAAACTATAAAGTGATATTACTGCAAGACCACCCTCAATACAAATGGATTTTGATCCAGAAAATTAAACAAGGAAGTTGAAAGTAAGATTCTGACTACAAATACTACTTTAACTAGCATACGTATCTATTTCAGGGACAAAGATTGTGAAGAAAGACTATCACCCTCTGACAAGCAATAAACCATAAGTGGAATTGTTGCAACACAGCATAGCATTCAAAAAGGAAATTTTAATTTAGTAATGATGTACATAGTTAAATATATTTATATTGATTGTAAATCCCAACGCTCTTGTTTTTCCAATTTTAGTTTTAATATTATTGCTTTGAAATAATTTGTATGGTAACTTTGTTTTGGAAATAAAGGTTTAAAAAAAAAAAAGTTTCCTTAAATTATAGGGATAAATTTGGGTGGTCCTTTGTGACTAGGATTTTTAAAATCAGAGTCCTTACTCTTTTTATATCTAAATTCTACCTAAAAGTGTTCCTGAGTCATTGCTTCATTCTCAATTTTTGTTGAGCATGTTTTATCTTTCGTATAGTGCAAATGTACTGTTGCTGACAAAAGGGGCTTTTCTTCAAACTGTCAAATATAAGGCAATTTAGAATAAAGGTTGAGCATAATATTGAGTCAAGACTTTAAACAAAATCTTGCTTGTCTCACTTCCACAAGTAAGCTCATTCATCTTTAGGGGAAGGAAACTCAAGGCCTCATCCAGCTCTTTTTGAAGTCCATGGACAAGTTTCCATGTGCTTCAGTGGAAGCAGAATTGTGTATTTAAGTTGTCTTATTTTAAATTGTAAATTAATACATGAAGTTATGTCATTTGGTTTTTGGCTTCCCAAAATCTCACTCAACTTGGCCCTTAAAAATATCTTCACTATGCCCCAGTCTCTAAAGTTCAAAACAAAACAAAACAAAACAAAAAAACAGATGTGTAAGGATCATATACAACAAATCCAGGAACGAGGTGGACTTAAGGGCATGAAGTCTGAATCCCCTATGCAATCCTGAATCTACACAGTTGAGATTCCAAAGCTTTAAAGTATTAAATCACTCAATGAATCATGCTAAAAATGTACTTGCTTGAAAAACGCATCAGCAGGGCCACCCAGAGGATTCAGGGGGCCTGGGGCAAAGCAATTTTGGGGGTCCCTTCCATAAAAAAAAGTTGCAATATTATAGAATACTATTTTCTTGTGGGGGCCCCTGCGGGGCCTGGGGCAAATTGCCCCACTTGCCCCCCCCTCTGGGCGGCCCTGCGCATCAGCAAAGCTATTAGCAATGAAAGTATTTCAGAAGAGCAGAAAATAATATAATGCTGTTAAGGATTAAGGCCCAAATGTGCATATTTAGAAATCATTAAGGGTGCATCTCAGCCAGTAAAACTAGCACTTGTATTTCAGCAATTGTGCAGATGAAATTGCTATATAGACACAGAGCTTAGGCATTTTTACCAGTGTCAGGAAAACCTGCTCCGCCAGTGCAACTACACCATTGCTGGCAGCTCCTGAAATACAGGTACAGATTTTGCTCACATAAACAAGGCCTAAATACACAAGGTACATGTTCCTACAGCTCCAAATAATGTTTAACTGGTTGTTTTGTCTGTTTGGAAAGATTTATGCATTGTAACAAAAGGACGTAGTTTACTTTTGGAAATAACTACATTTTACATTTTTTTAAATCAAGCCATTTGTTTCCCTACAGAATAACAATAAAATCTATTAGCACTGTCTTGGCCAATGTAATAACTGAAAAACAGTTCAAACGATTTAAACCATTTTTTCCTTTAAACAAACCAGTAGGCCTCTAGGCTAATAATGTGTGTGCCAAGTTTCAGACAGATCTCTTTTAAAACAATAGAACTTTAAACATTTGACCTCTCAAACCAGGATTTCAGACGAAAGCTTAACCTGCCCTTAATTAGAGTTGCATTACCACATCATTGGAATTTCATCATCGTAGGCTGTATAAAGCCTAGCTTGCCCCTCTTACATGTGCTAAATATAAATGTGCATGAACAGCAGAAGCATTTTTGTCTAATAGCTGAATCAGCTAAATAAGTGTGAGCTGAAATTTTTTTATCTGGCCATTTGGCTTGCCTAGTGAAGTCAGGATCAAACCTGATAGCCAAGGTTAAATTATAATTACATTTATCTCATTAATTTTAGATGTTGTCATATTGTGCCTTGTTTGAAAATCTAATTATTCTGCTTGTTACATTAGCAAATGTATTTTTATTGGTTTGGAAAGTAGGGAAAGCTTGTGCCAAACCATAATTTCACTTTAGTAGGGATCTAAACAAGCCATTTCTTTATATGCCTATATAAAATGGTTATTAACAATACTGGAACATTGAGTGCACTTTTCCAAACTGTATTAGATAAGATGGGATTATTGATTCTTGGAAAATATTCTTGTTCTGTGTATATTGTCATCCTGAATGCTATTTAGAAGTGTAACTGTTAGTGTCATTTTATGTAGCTCTAAAGTTGCAAGAGACTCACTCAAACATTTCTTACTGAATTGTAATTTATCTATTTGTTAACCATGTATATTGACATATTGTAACATTAAGGGTGGACCCATACCAAATTCCCAGCTCTAACTGTCTCCAAATTTTGGAGGAATTCAGATCTAATCCAAACTTTTCAGCCAAACTGTGTGTGATCTTCTTTTCTTAGTCAAAGGTTTTGTTTTGGTAGTAAGATCTCAAGACATCTGAGTTCTTTCAGCCTATTTAGTAAGCAAAACGCAAAGGGCTCTTGCATCTGTGTGACTGTTAGAACTATTCTACTACAGCTCTAGTCTTGTAACCTCCTTTCCTCCCCCCTTAGGATAGCTCTTTATTTTCACTTCCTGTGGGTGTGACTCTTTTTTCTTCTTTCACTGATGAGGATAGAGGGAAATTAACCAGAGAGTTACTTCCCCAATCTGATTCTGCTGCTATTGGGGGACTATCACTCCCCTAATCAAGTACCCCAATAATTACTTGTGTTAGTCCTGGTGCATTGTGAACTCCCTTTCTTACAATTCCCTCTGAAATGGTGTCTTTATTTGCTTAATTGCTATTTATTCACTCTCTCTATTCACTTAATAGCTCTTTGAGTGGCCTCTACATATTTCCACTCATGGGATACGCTGGCCAGGTGTGGTTTAGACTGTGGAACTAGCAATTAAAATATCTAATGTGCCCCTCTCCTCACCATTTGTGAATGTTCTGAGGGCTAGGTTATAAAAAGAAAGTGTGGCACTCCAGCTGAGCTCCCTCCCTTTCATTCTATCCCGTCCAGCTGACAATTCAGAAAATGATCCATGCATCAACCCAATCCTTCTCTTCAGTGCCTTTCAGACCAATACTTCAATAGGTTTTAGATAGAGTTTTGGTACATTTTAAAAAAATCTTAGTGTACTCTCCCTTATTGGGCAGAAAAAAGGGCCAAATAATTTCTAAATGGGTTTAATTATATATCCACGAAGTTTATAATTTAGCACCAGTCTCTCTCCCTCAAGGGATTAGAGCCCATTCCACTACAGCCAAAGCAGCATCTATGGATTTTTTAAAAAACATGCCCCACTCATTGAAATATCTTACAGATTCAATTTTACAAATGCCAGTCTTACAAAAGACAGTGACACAAACTATTTTGATGAAGAACAAGTCAACATCGCTTCACATTCCAATGCCTTCAGTGTATTGGAAATTGCTTTGCAGTGATTTGAAGGACAAGAAAGTGATGCAGTGCACCATATTGCAACTTATGCACCACATTTACTGTAATTTTGAGATGTTTAATTTTATGAACTTTTCCATTGTAAATTCCTCAATCCCTGATTAGTTTGTAAAACATGGCTATTACTATATGTAAGGCAGCAACCTTGGGTTCTATTCATACTTTCACTAGACATTATTCTCTAGACTTGGTATCCAAATCAAATGCTAGATTTGGCAGGGCAGTTCTGCAGTCTCTGTTTAATTAGGACTCCATATCCTTCCTTATGGGATAGTTTAGCAAACAGTAATCTCATGAGTGGGAATATGCAGAAGTCTCTCACTAGAGGAAGAAATGAAGGTTACTTACCTGTAACTGGAACTCTTTAAGATTTGCTGTGCGTATTCACATTCCCTACCCACCACCCTCTTCCTTGGAGTCCTAACTTCTAAATGGAACCTGACGGAGTGGTGGAAGGAACTGAGGTGGTTGGAGTTCTAAGTTTTCATAACTTTGCACTCAGGATGTTTGCAAACATTGATGGGAGTAAGAAAGGGGGCAGAGGAGTGTTCCAACAATCATTGCTTAAGTTCCACTAAGTTCCACTAAGCTGCATGCAGTCAGCACATCCCATGAGCGTGAATAGAGCCCATCTCAAACAACTCTGGTTATAGGTGAGTAATCTTTATATTTTAGTGAAAGACTAAAATTTATGACTATATGTGACTAAATTAAGCTTTTCTCCATATGAGTATCATGTTTTGTTATAAATTAATAGTAATATAAAAATTTACTAAAAAGGAAAGGTAAAAGCATTGGAGACTCTAATGGGGAAAGGAGGCAAACTGCAAATAACAAGGGAAAGCTGCAAAAATAGGGAAAAACAATAAAATGTTTTGGATGGGAGCGGAGGCAAGTGGAACATTGGGGAAACTCTGAAGAGCGTTCAGTCATCTTTCTGTCTCTCTCTTCAAAGCCACGCTCCTTTTTCCATTTCACTTCTTCCAGATGTTCTATTAGGACAGTAGTTCTCAAACTTTTGTACTGGCGACCCCTTTCACATAGCAAGACTCTGAGAGCGACCCCCCCTCCCCTTATAAATTAAAAACACTTTTTTATATATTTAACACCATTATAAATGCTGGATGCAAAGCAGGGTTTGGGGTAGAGGCTGACAGCTCGTGACCCCCCATGTAATAACCTTGTGACCCCCTGAGGGGTCCCAACCCCCAGTTTGAGAACCCCTGTATTAGGACTTTTAGTTGCAAACATTCAGTAATATGTAGTCAATTGGCATTGTGTGGTTAAATCCTTGTGTGCCTCTTTGAGGGACAAAATCTGACCCCACCACTGTGGCTGTGGAGAGATCTGATTATAATTTGGATAAGTGTTGTCCTGTTACACAAACGAACAGGGAGGAAGCCAGTACCCTGGCACAGGAGGCCTGAACAGCAGGGAGCTATGCTCCATGTGCACCCTTTGTACCCTAATGCGGAGGATAGAGTATGGGTGGATAGTTTATCTGTGACTGCATGGATCACTAATCATCACTCTCTTGTGCATGACTGGTACTCCCCCATGGGGGCTGTGATAGAGGCAGCAGAGTATGACAGGAGGGAGATGGTGACTCCTTCTCCCTCCCCTGATGTGCATGGCCTAATTATTCAACTATTTAAAACTTTTTGGCACAAATGTTTTGCAAGATTTTAAAATGGATGTAATATTTCTGTTGATATACTGTACACTGATGATCCATATCAGAGGCTGTTCAAGACAATCTTCCACCCTAAGCAAAATGTCAGTGTGCTGTCCCCTGTGCCACTCAAATTTGGCCCAGTTGCCCCTGCATCCTGACAGAGGGGTGGCCATGCCAAATCTACTGCCCTTGGCAGCTGCCTAGTTCTCCAGTACATAGAGTAGCCTCTGATCCAGATTATGTATCCATGCAGAAGCATCTGCTCCTATTTATTAGTGTCCAGTTGGAGATTATCCCCCTAATCATACAGTGTCCAGGTGTGCATTTTGTTGGCTCAGTGAAGCTGTAGATAAAGCATAAAGGGCCAGTAATACTCTGCTGTAGCCATGATATTTAGGTGATTGTTCATCAGAGTAGCAAGACTTCCCACTATATCTGCTGCCATCCAGCTGAAAATAATGGCTCAGAAAACTGTACTCATCACAGGTTGCTCCTCGGGAATCGGACTGGCCTTGGCTGTAAAAATGGCCAGAGATGAACAGAAAAGATTTAAAGGTAATATTTCTGAAATTAAATATCACACAGTACTGCATCTTCCATGTTGTTAGTCACTTTCATTTTGTGGTGTGACAGAGTGGACTGTACTAAGTGCTGGGTGTCTCACCATGTGATGGATAGATTTTCATCAGTCTGTACCTGAATTCTGTTCAGCTTCCCTGCTCCTCCATTCTTATTAATTCTCCCTTTCCTGACAGAAAGATATTATGCAATCAAATGTACTAATTTCTATGAACAGATGGTGATTCTGTGACTGTACTGAAATGAAATGTTTATCTGAAATTAACATGATAAATGTGGCAGTGGTATAAAAAGGGAAACTTTTTAAATTAAAAAAACAATGATGCATTTGCAGCACGCTAAATAAACACAGCTTTTTACAGGTTAGTCCTCTCAACTGCAGCTAGCTTTACTTGGCACTTAGCAAAGTCTTGTTGGTGTAAATGCAATTGCTAATTTTAGGAGGAAAAAACATTGTGTCTGGGAGCCCCTAATTAAATTAGCAATTTGTTTCTGAGAGGCAGGATTCAGTATTTCTTCCTTGCATTTACTCCCATGAGGGAGGAGAGGGAAAACTTGGTTCCACTGTCTGCCTTACAAAATGGAAATATTTGCTGCAATTGTGTGTAGCTGACTAAATGAATTTAGCAATTCAGATCAGGTTTACTCTCAGCAAGTGTCTTACTCCCCAGGGAATGATTGTATGGATTTATGGAAGTTAGAATAATTAGGCCACAGTAATATTAAAGCTGATCTATACATTAATAAATATCTTGCAAAATCCAACAATTTTGCAGTCTGAGGAATCATTTGTTTCACTTCCATGTAAAATTCTGGCTGCTTTTCTAAACACACTGGCTGTGATTTTCAAAAATGGGTGCCTAAAGATCGGCTTCTAACTCATTATTTAGGTGCCTAAATGTGGACTTAGGAGCCTAACTTTGGCACCCGTTATTGAAAATCTTGGGCTTAGTTTTTCTACCGTATCTTCCCTAACTGATATAGAAATAAAAACACATAGCTATGAACATGGCTGTATAAATGGTTTATTTCTCCATTCGCTCTTTCCCAAAATCTGATTTAAGAAAGTTAGAAGCACTATAAAAAAAATTTAAATACATACTCTCTGTTTTAGGTTATCAAGGCCCTATCACCAAAATATCTAAGCACTAAAATATGGACTTAAAGGTTGTATGCACTGTAACTTGTGTCTGCTGTCATTCTCAAAGGAAAAGCTTTCTCTACAGTTACATTTCTGGTTACTTATTTATGATTTTTTACAGTGTATGCTACCATGAGGAATCTGACCAGGAAGGACAAACTTGCAGAAGCTGCAGGCAGAACCTTGGGTAAAACCCTGGAAATTAAACAACTGGATGTCTGCAGTGAAGAGTCTATTAAAACATGCGTCAGTAGCATCCCTGACAGAAGGATTGATATCCTAGGCAAGTAATGAACACAAATGAAAGATGGACGAAAAGTCAGGATACAAGATTTAATTTAAGGATCCTTTTAAATATTTCAGATGTTTCAGTAATATTCTTTCTAAAAATGTTTATGGATTTAAGTATAAATATATGAATAAAACCAATATAACTGTACACTTCTACAGTATAAAGTCTTCCATTCAAGGTTCTCAAGCCATTTTACAAATACTAATTAATTGAATTCAGGCACAAAGAGATCAAATGACTTCTACAAAATCACACAATATGTCTGTGGCAAGGTTGAGAACAGAACTTGGATCTCCTGACTCTCCATACTGCACTTGAGACCTAAGACCACCTCTACCCTCTGAACACAGTAGACCCCTATTTATTTACACTAACAATAGGATGATCCTTTGTGAATTAGCAAGTAAGTGAATAAATAATTAAGAGAGACTGCACATGGTTAATTTCTAATAAGTTATAGTTTCATTTTATTTGATACTTTGCTAGTAAATTATCTAATATATTTTGTAAAAATAAATATAACATATGGCAACTAACTACACCCTCAGCTTTTAAATCTTGGCTAAGAGGAAGTAGAGCCTGCCTTTTTGGGGGAGATGATGGGGGAGCAGCAGAACAGCAAGGTGCAGATTAACATGATTTTCTGCAAATTGCACTATGCTCCAATTTGACATTCCACTTCTTACTACGGAGTGCTCATATTATGGCATGACCATTCTGCATTTCTGAAACCACAAGCACTCAAATGGAATCTTCTCTTGACCACCACATAGTGGCAAAGTTCTCAACCGATGCCAGTTCAGTTAAAAAAAAAAAAAAAAAAGAAACTGACATTATGAGGCGCTAAACACAAAGTAGACCAAAAATATCAAACAAACATACTAAGGCCTGATCCAATACCCAGTGAAGTAAACTGAGACTCTGTTTGACTTGATTGGGCCCCTAATTCTTAATACTGAATAAGCAAATATAGAGAAGTTTTTGCTCATTTTTCCCCTTACTTTTTTTCTTTAAATCAGGAAAGGGTAAGGCATAAATCAGAAATAAACAAGAAAAACTTCAGAATAGCAGATATTTTAAAATGTAATAGAGCAAAAGCAAAGACATTCCATGTCAAATGTAATCTCAAGGTTTCACTAAGAAGCTGAATAACTAATTGCTCTTGTGTGTTTTAATCCCTTATTCCAGTCACTCATTTTTACCACCATGTGTTTTCCAGTGAAAGTGCCAAGTTAATGTTTATTGCAGTTACTACTCACTACTGTGTTTTGCATCTGTACAGTTAGCAATGCTGGAATGGGGCTCATTGGACCTATTGAATGCCAGACCATAGATGAGATGAGAACTGTGATGGATACAAACTTCTTTGGATTGGTTCGACTCTTGAAGGAGATTTTACCTGATATGAAGAAGAGGAAGAGTGGACATATAGTTATAATAAGTAGTGTCATGGGAATACAAGGCAAAGTATTATTATGTACTAATTTATTCATAATTTAAAGCTCGCATTTTTCTGAACTGAAAAATGTAAGCAATCTAGTATATTAAGCTATTGTTTCCAGTTTACAAACATGGGCTTCAGTTCTACATTCTTACTCACGCTGAGTAATACATTATGTCAGTACTCTCATTAATTTTAATGGGACAACTTGCAGAGTAAAGTACTACTGCTTGTGAGTAAGGCTGGCAGATTTAGGACCATAACAACTATGTTTGAGTTTTCTGGAAAGTAGCATTTTGCTCTTTTCACAAAGTAAGTTCATAGGAAACTTGTCTCTGTGTCTCGCTTGAAGGGACTACGGAGGAAAGACCAACACATTTTAATACACTTTTTTATGCACAGATATTTTGTGAAACTAGCTTTATAAAAAGCTCTGCCTTAAAAAGATTTAGTACATATGCAGTCTGTTAGTAATTCACATATTTGACACAGGAAAGTATTCCAAGCAGTATATACAAAGTTGGTCTTCCAACACTGCTCTCTCTCTCTGCCCCCCCCCAAAAAAAAAAACAAAAACCCAGAACAAGAAGATGGAATCAACACTTCCACACTGAAATACTCTCTGATTGTTTGATCAGTGGGTCCTTTCCCACTTCCATTGGAGTCCTCCAAGTCCTCCATATCCCAGACTGTCAAATCAGTACTTTCTTTCTGTAAGGCTTTCCCTCATACTAGGTATCCTGGTGTTGCCACTAACCCCCAAGGGGGAGCCATCAAATGGACCTCACTTTAGAGCCAGATAATATTGCTTTTAATTTGGTGCTCCACCCTACATAATCTTACTTGTATGCGTAGTCTCAATAACTTTAATGTGCCTCTCACCTATGGATTATTCATGTGAGTGGGCAGTTGTAGGGTCAAGACCTTGGCTACTAAGAGTTGCTAATGAGCAACATGATGCTCACCATCCGTCTTAGAGGGTTGTATATTGCCTCCTTCGAGTCATCAAGAAGTTTAAAACCAAATCTTTTAAATCTTATATCTCTTGGATGCATTGCAACACAGCTGCCATGCCAAATGATAGATTGTATTACACATATAGATCGCTGTATTAGACCACAAAATATCTAACATAAATACCATGTGCGAGAGTCTCAGCTATGGCCAAGGAACAGCTCGAAGGCTGCTCTAACCTGCGCCAGTTGCCAATGGCACCTAGGGATCATAATAGCCAGGGTGCAAAGGAGACAATCACTGCTCAGCAGGTATCCCCCCCCCCCCCCCCCCCAAAAAAAGGTTTGGTCACCCCAGTGCATTTAGTAGGAGTGTTTTTAACATCTTCATAACTTGAATTAGCCCAACATAAATCATGATGATTTTTTTTCATGCTCTCATAACCACAAACAGCTTATACATTTTTTTAGGAAATATAAGCCACTCAAAAACTTAAAATGATCTTAACATGATCTGTAACAATTTTGTTTTTGCCTTCAGGTATTTTGTTCAATGATGTTTATGCTGCATCTAAATTTGCTGTGGAAGGATTCTGTGAAAGTTTAGCCATACAAGCACTCAAGTTTAAACTTCAGTAAGTGTTGACCCAAAGGTGTGGGCTACATATCAGACTGTGCTTTAAAATATATCTTGAGCTAGAAGTAGTAGTACAGCCATTATATTGTAGGCTACTGTCCCGGAGAAAGAGGATGAAGAATTTTTCCTCTTGAATTGAAGCTATACATTCACAAGAAGCCACTGAAACCTTCTTATAGAAGTTCCCTTGCCCTCCCCACCAAAGTAGTGCAAATGTTTAAATGACAAAATAAACATGACCTACAGCATTCAGACTAGGAGTAAGTTTAGCTTTGAAAAAATATGTATAGCTTTCATATACATCCCTGGAAATCTGGACTCTCATCTACAGTACTGTGGGGATGTGGTCATGTAATATGTGTACCTCAAAGAGAATGTGTTCTCTAATCTGTAGTACCCAGATACATTAGTGAGAATGATCAATAATGACTTTCATTATAATGATTATTGGAGACATTTATATAACAACATAGTGGTATGTAGCACTTTCAATAGTGAATAAAAACATGGGCCTTGCCTCAAAGAGTTTGCAATGGAAATCAAGCAAAGCAAGACAGAAAGAGGAGATGCCTACAGTCTAAGTGAATAGAGCGTGAGCAGGAGGGATGCACAAAATAAGATTGTGAGGTAGTTTACATGGTAGTTCATAACTTTTGTATATCATTACTTACAATTTAATTTTATTAGTTTTTAATGAGAATTTATTAGAGAATTACTGTATGTGTAAATAGGTGGGCTCTGAGAAGGGGTTTAAAGGAGATAAGAAATGTTTGTGGCATAGAGGGTTAGAGGGCATTCGAGACCTAGGAGGCAGCATGGAAGAAGGAAGAAGAAAAAGGTTGCATGGAGAAATGTGAAATTGGCTAGTGACCAGTGATAACGTAAGCAGGGGCAGCATTGTGCAGAAGTTTTAATTTGAAGTTCTGCTTAAAAATCAGTAGCGTGGTATAGCCCTTAGGAATAAGGGGCAAAGTACAGATATTCATTAACTGTCTAACCCAGCCACAGAACTGGCCAGAAATCTGCTATACAAAAACCTTGTTCAATAGATAACTACGGTTGTAACCAGGAAGGACGTGGCATACTTAAAACTTGAGAATGGAGCTGGAGAAGGAACTGGTGCAGGGACCTTAAGTATTTCTAAGCTTTACTATTATGCACTTCTGGGCAAATCCTGCTCCTCCTCCGTAGGTCCAGCGAGCTCAACAGCAGCATAAGTCTGGGAAGCTGGACTTTCTGCCTAAGCATTTATACTGTACTTTGTGGGTACCACAGAATAAGAGTGCCTTCCAGAATTATATACACCCAAGAGGTAACCAAAGAGATCTCTCTCTCTTTCTTTTAAATACTTCTACTATTATTACTAGGTAGGAGAGATGGCAAGGAGATCCATCTAGCACTTCATCCAGAAGGCAGTGAGGTTTATGATAATTTTTAAGTCTTGTTGCAGAGATTCCACAGCTGTGAGCCAGCAGCTGAGAGGGCTTTGTCTCCTGCTTCCACTTGTCATAGACTGATAGTTCCATTGCTCCCCAGCAGTGCAGCCAGTGTTCTTCTCCCACGGAAACCCCCAGTGCCTGTCTGAGATACTCAGGGCAAGAGCTGTGGTATGGATCTCTCCCTTAACATTTTTTAAATAATAAATTCTTTAACAAGTGCTCATTTATTTGCAGCCACTCACTACCTATACAAAGGATAGCTTTACACATTTCACATATAGGAGGACAGATCACCCATATGTTATTGTTCTTGTAACAGGCTAAGTCTGATTGAGCCAGGCCCAGTGATCACAGAATTTGAAAAAAAGGTGTTTGAAGATGGAATGAAAATGGATCTTTCGGCTGCTGATGAAGAAACTGCTGACATGTTTACTAATATTTACCTTAAAAATTACAAACAGATTTTCCAAAGCCTGGGACAGAGTGCAGAGGACATAGCAGAGGTAATTAGTCAAATTATTTTGTGCAGTCTTAGAATGCTCTGTTTGATTGTCGACCCACTAGACTTCATTAAGCACAACCTCAAGAAATTAACTGGATCTAGAATTTAGAAAGAACATGAAGTTCTCCCAGTTTTAAAAGGCAACTGTGACTTTTAATCTGTAATACCATTGAGTGGATAGTTGCAATGTGATCTAACTACCCAGTGAAGTCAGAATGACACTAATGTGCACGGTCACCAGAAATCTAGATGGGTTACTACCATTGTTTATGGCCCCTCTCTTGCTCAGATTCCACTAGTGCAAACCCCTACACCCATGTGAAGTCCAGCAGACTATCCCAGGAACCAACAACAGAAATGCACCAGCAGGTCACAGCAGAACATAGCTGGAGGCAATCTCTGATATTTGAGGGTTTATAGACCACAACCAACACCATGAACTGCTTCTAGAAGCAAATAGGTAGACAACATAGAGTATGGAACATCAGTCTTATAGACTTACATCTCAAATTTAAGCTGTTGCATTGTGCCAGCTGACATGCTCTTCAAAAGTAGGCCAGAGTAGTACTCTAGGGTAAATGAATGCTTGAGGTTACAAAGGCCTGAATCACTGTGGAGAGGTGGAAATACAGGAAAGTTTGCAGCCTTCAGATCAACCCTAAGTTAAAAATGACAGTGTGTGATTGAGGGCATCTTGGAATCTAAGAGCAGAAATGGATTCTAAACGTTTACGAGCAGCATTAGTGAAGGTCAGACACACAGTCCACCTCCAATATACGAAATACTAGCTAAGGCCCTGATCCTGCAACTGGTTTTGTGCACACAGATTTGTATGCATTTACACAGCCATATTCACTTCAATAAGACTCTGCCTTGGCATAAGGATCTGCCTGTGCGGGATCCGGAAACCTACATGGAGTCCCAGTGATTTTGTTTGTGTCTTACCTTAGACCTATAGGGTGTGATTCTTAACACCCTCAGCATTGACACAACACTGCTCCCACTGAAGTTAATGAGAGCTTTACCGCTGACTTCAATGGGAGCAAAGTTAGGCCAACACTGAGCAGTTTTGAAAATCCCACACAATATATTTTTTTAATTTGTATTTGATTTAAATAGTGTCAGGTTCCTGACTCTCATGTTGTTTGTAAACTGGTAAATATGAAACATCCTGATTCACACATTTGATACCATATCTGAGAATTCAGACTTGTTCTGTATTTAATATTTTATTTTTAAGAATTCCACATTTAATCACTTTCTGAATGATAAAGCTCTTTAGCAGCTTTTATTTACAGCAATATACAGTTGGAAAACTTAGATGCATGCAATTAATTCTTCCAGATAAGTGAGTGCAGCTAGAACTTTACAAATTTAAAATTTTTATTAAGATGTTAAAAAAAAATATTGAACAGAGTTTGAGCATAGAAGTTTCTGGTTATCAGGGAATAATGTACAGATTATCAAGGGTGCAAAGCTTGGTTTAAGATCAGGTGGCATAAGGAATACATAATCTGCAATATCCCCGATTGGGGGTAAAAGGTTGATGGGTCAAACTACAGGCATTGAGTGGCATACAAGGATATGTGTGGTACTCCAATTGAAATTGAGGTAACTCGCTCTTTGCCTGCCAAATTGAAAATATATCTGTCTTCAGCTTCCTAGACAAACACTTGTAGTTTGAACAAACAACAAATCAGCAGAGACCCTTCCTTTAGACTGAGTTCTTCTAAGCAAGAGCTTCTAACTCAGAATCAGACTCCTGCCCTCACTTCAACCTGCATAATATGTTTTCATTGCAGAATTTACCCAGTGGATCAACATGCAAGTTTGCCTAGCTTGGGTGTGAATGGCCATGCTGCAAAGCCCTCTTGAGTTGAGTTAGCGTTGTACTCACCCGCTTGAGATGCTAAAACTTCTGGGATTATATCCCATGGTTCTTAGCACTGCAGTACACTAAGCCAGTCTGATTCTCTCTGAGTGAATTGTGGGAAAACTTGTCTGTCCTTTTGGGCACACACGGGGAATTGTGGGAAAGCACTGGATATTTATCAGCACTTGAGGGGTTCAGTGTGTATCCTCACTGCAAAGTGGGCAGATTACCAGCCTGAGTGAAAGTACCACTCTGGCTTTAGTGTATAGCCCCAGATGAGCCAGGCAGCCTGGGTGCAAAGCACAACCAAACTTGGGTCAGAGGGGTGCGTGTGTGTGTGTGTGTGTGTGTGAGAGAGAGAGAGAGAGAGATGGGATGGGGCAAAACCCAAGCAAGAGCCCAAGATAACTGTGCAGTGAAGATGCTCCCTGGGTCTCACCCTGCACTTTCTCTGCTTCACCCATGCTTATCTGACCACCTCCTTTCTCTCCTTTGCCTACATCTAATTTCATGTCCTCTTTCTTACCACCTCCATACATTCTCAACTAATGTTTGAGAAGTTTCTCCTTGACCCTCAAAAATATCCTGAAAACCTGCTTCATGAGGTGCTCCTGCTTTAATCACCACTTGCTTACTCTACTTTTCTTTTGTTTTTAGACTCTTAAGGTCTTTGAGACAGGAACTTGTCATTTGTTCAGCATGCATTGCATATCATACAACACTATGTATAGGTTTAAAGAACACAGACACACAAGCCTTTGGGCATGAGCACAGAACTGCTAACCAGCAGTGATCATTGGAGTCACAAACCCCTTACATATAGAACCCTATACAAAGCTATCAAAGAGATGGAAAGGAATAAAGGTAGGAGACCCAAGTTCAGTGCTGCGGTAGATTGGAGTCAGCTAGCAATTTTTAATTATTTTTTTTTTACTGTTTTGCACCAAATTGGGAATTAGTATTAGAGCCTTTTTTGGTAGTTTACATAGTAGTTTTTAGCTTTAGTCAAGAAACCACTCTGTGCTGAAGTTCCCTCAATACACATTTGGAATAAAAAAGAAAAACCAAAATGCTTAACCCTTGGAGCCCCACTGAAGTTTGTGTTTCATAATACCAAACTGGAGACATTTGGGCCAGAATTTAATCATTATGATGCTTTTTAAAGAATAAAAGGGTCAAGCAAACATACTGATCACCTCCATACTGCCTGCCCAATACTTCCAAGAGCAGGAAATGATTGTACTCAGAAATAGGACTGATGTGGCACTAGATGCAGTAATACACGTCTGTGTAGCTCAAAAGCTTGTACCTTCCACCAACAGAAGTTGGTTTAATAAAAGATACCATCTTACATACCTTGTTTTATTGCCGCACATAGCAAGTTTTAGAGAAAAATGCCTGTGGGGGTAAAAAACAGATTTCTGGTTTTCTAATCACATATTTCATCACTGATCTCAAATTCAAATGTTCTAAATAGTAAATATATTCCTTTTGTTTAATATAAACTTCCACTATATTTTCTGATAAAGTTGGAAAATAAAATTATGTTGATTAACCTCAAAGAGAAACATGTTTTTTGAGGTTTCTAAATTATCCTAAGAAAATCTTAATCGATTAACTGCCTGATTAAAATGTGATCAAATTTCCTAAAGGATTTTACAAAGCTACCTTTGGCACTTTGCTCAGTCATTCTGTTTGTTGATTCTTGCACATCTATTTGGATAAATGATGTTCTCTAAAGATCCCATTTCTCATTCTAACAGCATACAGTAAAGATAATTCTTGCAGAAAATCCACCTTTTCGCCATCAGACCAACACCCTGTATACACCAATGACAACCTTGAAATATGCAGATCCAAATGGAGATTTACCTATTGATACCTTCTACAAAATGGTTTTTCAGCATGATAAAATCTTCAGTGCAAGTCTTAACTTCATCAAACTGCTAAGGTGGAGAAGCAGAAAAAGCTTTGATTTGGGAAACCCTTCACAATGAATATATGTATGCTATTGTGTGCATTTGGATCACTGGTTCTAGTCACTGCTGATATACTGTTTTGAAAAATAGCTTTGCAATATAATTGATTACAAAAAGACATTTAAAATGTTTGGTTAGTGAGCTTAATTGAGGTATTAATGTTGATTAACTTTTATTTTGAACTTCAAGTTTCCAATGCTTTGAAAGTAAAATGTTTGACCTACGTCAGTTATTGTCAGTAATCTTGGCCGTATATTCTATTTCCAGAGTTGTTCCTGGTAGAAATTTATGATCACTATTTTTTCTGAACATCAACAAATCAATTATCAAACAGTTCCCTTCAGCATTTATTAGAATTAAAAAGAAAAGATACTGAGATTAGTACTCTGTGTATATCTTATTTGTAGAAAAACCTGATTTGTTAGTATTGTAAAACATATCAAATTGCTTTGCTAATGTTCTAATGATCTTTAAATCACTTAACACCTTGTTCTGTAGTTCTATACTTCTATTTAAAAGGATTAAAATAAACTACTTGTTAGAAACCTAAGAAGTGCAAGCATTTTTATAGTTTTAAAAAGTATTGAAGATACCTAAAATATGGACATTCATATTATAGTCAACTTCTATGATAGTGGTGAATGGCTTATGATTATTTCTGTGGTTTCTTAGGGAACACAAATTAATATGATCAAAATTTTCAAACCTGAGGGCCTAAAGCTAGGCTCCTAAATCCATATTTAGACATCTAGATAGAAGTGATCTGATTTTCAATGGTGCTGTGCACCTGCAGCTCCCATTGAAGTCAGTGCGAGTTACATGTGTTCAGCACCTTTGAAAATCAGAGCACTATCTAAATCAGTGGTGGACAACCTGCAGCCCGTCAGGGTAATCCACTGGCTGGCCACGAGACAGTTTGTTTACATTTGCACGGCCACCCGCAGCTCCCAGTGGCCGCGGTTCGCCGTTCCCAGCCAATGGGAGCTGTGGGAAGTGGTGGCCAACACATCCCTGTGGCCTGCACCACTTCCCACAGTTCCAATTGGCTGAGAACGGCGAACCCCGGCCACTGGGAGCTGCAGGCGGCCGTGCAAATGTAAACAAACTGTCTGGTGGCCCGCATGCAACCCGTGCGCCACAGGTTGCCCACTACTGATCTAAATGTCAAAATGTGGATTTAAGACACTGGCTTTAGGCACCCACATTTGAAAATTTCATAGGAGTTGGCTAGACATCTAAATGTCTTTAGGCTTTCAGGTTTGAAAATGTTGGCTTGTAGCTCCACTTTATTTACAGCTATATTTGAGTGTCTGGAGGATGGGTGTTTGTATGTATGTAAGTGCATAGATGTACCAGTAGCTTTGATAAGGTTGGCAGTGTTCTTGGGAATAGGATTTGCTGACTGCTATATGACATGCTTGGGTTATACATAGTGGGTTTTTTTTTAATATCTTAGCAACACAGCACTTTTTTTTTTTATATTTAGAATTCAGAGAATGTTTGTCATCAGAATAATTTTAAAGCTATGTCAAATTTTAAACTGAATGCAATAGTATTCCTTTAAATTTCATGTTGCTTTACTGAAATGGGTATGAAAAATTTGGTTTCCACATAACAGAATCAATTAATCATAACAGAATTTAAATATACAAATTACATATTTAAGATCAAGACATGCTATAACAACACTTGCTTTTCATAAGGTCCTGCTTTTTTGAAGAACTTTAACTATATAAATATTGTCAAAAACTGAACATAAGAATGGCCATACAGGGTCAGACCAATGGTCCTCTTAGCCCAGTATCTTATCTCTGACAGTGGCCAGTGCCAGATGCTTCAGAGGGAATTAACAGAATGGGGTGATTATCGACTGATCCATCCTTTGTTGTCTAGTCACAGCTTCTGGCAGTTGAAGATTTAGGGTTGCATCCCTGCCCATCTTGACTAATAGCCATTGATGGACCTGCCCTCCATGAACTTCTCTCTTTTTTTTTTTTAAGACAGTTATGCTTTTGGCCTTCACAACATCCCATGGCAACAAGTTCCACAAGGTTGTGTGAAGTAGTACTTCCTTTTGTTTTAAACCTACTGCCTATTCATTTCATGAGGTGACACCTAGTTCTTGTTTTAGGTGAAGGGATAAATAACACTTACTTTCTCCATACCATTTATGATTTTCTAGACCTCTATCATAGCCCCCCTTAGTTGCCTCTTTTCTTAGCTGAGCAGTGCCAGTCATTTTAATCTCTCCAAATGGAAGCTGCTTCACACCACTAATCATTCTCATTGCCCTTCCCTGCGCTTTTCCCAATTTTAATCTCTCTTGAGTAACTTTGTATCATCTGCAAATTTTGCCACCTTACTAGTCATCCTTTTTTTCCAGATCATTTATGAGTATGTTGAACAGCACAGGTCCCAGTATAGATAGTTGAGGGACCCTGCTATTTACCTCTCCATTGTGAAAATATTTATTCCTACCCTTTTGTTTCCTAGCTTACTTAACAGTTGCTGATTCATGAGAGGACCTTCTGTCTTATCCCATGACTGCTTAGTTTGCTTAAGAGCCTTTAGTGAGGGAGCTTGGACTTTCAGAAAGCTTTTGACAAGTACACTATAATCCACATGCTTGCTGACTCATTCAAAGAATTCTAATAGGTTGGTGAAGCATGATTTCCCTTTAAAAAAAGTCAGCCATGCTGACTTTTCCCCAACTATATCTGATAATTTTTATTATAGTTTAAACTAATTTGCCTGGTAATGAAGTAGGCTTACCACCCTGTAATTGCCAGGATCAGCTTTGGAGCCTTTTTTTAAAACGGGCATTATGCTACCTACCCTCTAGCACACAAACTAATTTAATCAGTAGGTTACATACCACAATTAGTAGCTCTATAATTTAATGTATGAGTTCCTTCAGAATTCTTGGGTTCATACCATCTGGTCCTGGTGCCTTATTACTGTTTGTTTAATCAATTTCAATCTGGAACAGTTCCTCAGATTTGTCTCCTAAAAAGAATGGCTCGGATGTCTGACTCTCCCCAATATCCTCTGCTGTGAAGACTGATGCAAAGAATTCATTTAGCTTCTCTGCAAAAGCCTCATCTCGAGCGCTCACTGACTGTTTGGCAGGCTTCCTGCTTCTGATGTCCTAAAAAAAAACAAAAAAACCAATCTGTTAGTTTTTGTGTCCTTAACTAGTTGCTCTTCACATTCCTTCTTGGCCTGCCCTATTATAGTTTTACACTTGATTTACCAGTTTCTATTTTCCTCGGACTGGGCTTCTAATTTTTAAAGGCTGTATTTTTTAATCTAACTGCTTCTTTTACTCTGCTGTTTGACCATTGTTGAATTTGTTTGAGCTGGGGTATGCATTTAGTTTGAGCCACTATTATGGTGTTTTTAAAATAGCCTCCATGCAGGTTACAGGCATTTCATCCTTGTGACTGTTCCTTTTTATTTCCATTTAACTAGCTTCCTCATTTTTGTGTAGTTCCCCTTTTTGAAGTTAAATGCTACTGTGATGGGTTTCTTTGGCATTTTCCCCCTACAACGGTGTTAAATTTAATTACATTAATCCTATTATCTCGTGGTTCACCTATATTCACCTCTTGAACCAGATCCTGTATTTCACTTAGGACTAAATCAAGAATTCCTTCTCCCCATGTCAGTTTCAGAAAAAGCAGCTCCAAGAAATTGCTGAAATATTCTATGCTAAGTATTCTCGTACTGATGTTCACAGAATTACTTCTGACACTTGGCAAGGTTTTAGGGAAAAAACATTAAATGATTCTAGTGTACACACTCGTGTATCATATTCAGGTATGGTGACTTGCCTGCCTGGTGCGAAGGTTGCAGATCTCTTGAGGCATCTAGATAGACTTGTGTGTCGTGCTGGGGAGGAGCCGGCAGTCATGGTACATGTAGGTACCAATGACATAGGGAAGGGTAGGAGAGATGTCCTGGAGGCCAAATTTAGGAAAGAGACTGAAATCCAGGACCTCTATGGTGGCATTCTCAGAAATGCTTCCAGAGTGCCTCGTGTTAAAGGAGGATATTGATAAAATAGGCATCACAGAAACCTGGTGGAGTGAGAACAATCAATGGGACACAATCATTCCAGGGTACAAAATATATTGGAAGGACAGAACAGGTCCGGGGGGGGGGGAGGGAGGGTGGCACTATATGTGAAAGAAAATGTAGAATCAAATGAAGTAAAAATCTTAAATGAATCCACATGTTCCATAGAATCTCTATGGATAGTAATTCCATGCTCTAATAAGAATATAACAGTAGGGATCTATTATTGACCACCTGACCAGGACAGTGATAGTGACTATGAAATGCTAAGGGAGATTAGAGAGGCTATCAAAATAAAGAATTCAATAATAGTGGGGGATTTCAATTATCCCCATATTGACTGGGTACATGTCACCTCAGGACGAAATGCAGAGACAAAATTTCTTGATACTTCAAATGACTGCTTCTTGGAGCAGCTGGTACAGGAACCCACAAGGGGAGAGGCAATTCTCGATTTAGTCCTGAGTGGCACGCAGGATCTGGTCCAAGAGGTAACTATAACAGGACCGCTTGGAATTAGTGACCATAATATAACAACATTTAACATTCCTGTTGTGGGAAGAACACCTCAGCAGCCCAACACTGTGGCATTTAATTTCAGAAAGGGGAACTATGCAAAAATGAGGAGGTTAGTTAAAAAGAAATTAAAAGGTACAGTAACTAGAGTGAAATCCCTGCAAGCTGCATGGACACTTTTCAAAGACACCATAATAGAGGCCCAACTTAAATGTATACTCCAAATTAAAAAACACCGTAAAAGAACTAAAAAAGAGCCACCATGGCTTAACAACCATGTAAAAGAAGCAGTGAGAGATAAAAAGGCATCTTTTAAGAAGTGGAAGTCAAATCCTAGTGAGGTAAATAGAAAGGAGCATAAACAACGCCAAATTAAGTGTAAAAATGTAATAAGAAAAGCCAAAAAGGAGTTTGAAGAACAGTTAGCCAAAGACTCAAAAGGTAGTTACAAAATGTTTTTTAAGTACATCAGAAGCAGGAAGCCTGCTAAACAACCAATGGGGCCCCTGGACAATCGAGATAAAAAAGGAGCACTTAAAGACGATAAAGTCATTGCAGAGAAACTAAATGAATTCTTTGCTTCAATCTTCATGGCTGAGGCTGTGAGGGAGATTCCCAAACCTGAGCCATCCTTTGTAGGTGACAAATCTGAGGAATTGTCACAGATTGAAATGTCACTAGAGGAGGTTTTGGAATTAATTGATAATCTTAACAGTAACAAGTTACTGGGACCAGATGGCATTCACCCAAGAGTTCTGAAAGAACTCAAATGTGAAATTGCAGAACTATTAACTATGGTTTGTAACCTGTCCTTTAAATCAGCTTCTGTACTCAATGACTGGAAGATAGTGAATGTAACGCCAATATTTAAAAAGGGCGCTAGAGGTGATCCTGGCAATTACAGACTAGTAAGTCTAACGTCAGTACCAGGCAAATTAGTTGAAACAATAGTAAAGAATAAAATTGTCAGACACATAGAAGAACATAAATTGTTGGGCAAAAGTCAACATGGTTTCGGTAAAGGGAAATCATGTCTTACTAATCTATTAGAGTTCTTTGAAGGGGTCAACAAACATGTGAATAAGGGAGATCCAGTGGCCACAGTGTACTTAGATTTCCAGAAAGCCTTTGACAAGATCCCTCACCAAAGGCTCTTACCTAAATTAAATTGTCATGGGATAAGAGGGAAGATCCTTTCATGGATTAAGAACTGGTTAAAAGACAGGGCACAAAGGGTAGGAATAAATGGTAAATTTTCAGAATGGAGAGGGGTAACTAGTGGTGTTCCCCAAGGTTCAATCCTAGGACCAATCCTATTCAACTTATTCATAAACGATCTGGAGAAAGGGGTAAACAGTGAGGTGGCAAAGTTTGCAGACGATACTAAACTGCTCAAGATAGTTAAGACCAAAGCAGACGGTGAAGAACTTCAAAAAGATCTCACAAAACTAAGTGATTGGGCAACAAAATGGCAAATGAAATGTAATGTGGCTAAATGTAAAGTAATGCCCATTGGAAAAAATAACCCCAACTATACATACAATATAATGGGGGCTAATTTAGCTACAACTAATCAGGAAAGAGATCTTGGGAGTCATTGTGGATAGTTCTCTGAAGTCGTCCATGCAGTGTGCAGCGGCAGTCAAAAAAGCAAACAGGATGTTAGGAATCATTAAAAAAGGAATAGAGAATAAGATGGAGAATATTTTATTGCCCTTATATAAATCCATGGTACGCCCACATCTTGAATATTGCATACAGATGTGGTCTCCTCATCTCAAAAAAGATATACTGGCATTAGAAAAGGTTCAGAGAAAGGCAACTAAAATGATTATGGGTTTGGAATGTGTGCCATATGAGGAGGGATTAAAGAGGCTAGGACTTTTCAGCTTGGAAAAGAGGAGACTAAGGGGGGATATGATAGAGGTATATAAAATCATGAGTGGTGTGGAGAAAGTGAATAAGGAAAAGTTATTTATTTGTTCCCATAATATAAGAACTAGGGGGCACCAAATGAAATTAATGGGCAGCAGGTTTAAAACAAATAAAAGGAAGTTCTTCTTCACACAACACACAGTCAACTTATGGAACTCCTTGCCTGAGGAGGTTGTGAAGGCTAGGACTATAACCAGGTTTAAAAGAGAACTAGATAGATTCATGGAGGTTAAGTCCATTAATGGTTATTAGCCAGGATGGGTAAGGAATAGTGTCCCTAGTCTCTGTTTGTTTGCCAGGGGGTGGAGATGGATGGCAGGAGAGAGATCACTTGATCATTACCTGTTAGGTTCACTCCCTCTGGGGCACCTGGCATTGGCCACTGTCAGCAGACAGGATACTGGGCTGGATTGACCTTTGGTCTGACCCAGTATGGCCATTCTTATGTTCTTCTTATTCTGAGGAGAGGTCTGAATTTTATTTGTAATTATGGTTTTTACCCAGCCTATATGTTTAGGACTAAGTACTCCTCCTAAATCCACAGCTCTCCTATGGATGTCAATGGGTAGTTTGCATAGTGCTCATGAGGGGAATGTGGTCTTTATCTAATAACTGAACTTATTTATTCTGTACCTAATTATTACATTCAGCATCATTCAGTGGAGCAAATATGTTCATCTTGGAGGCCACTATTACTTCTGCCCTTCATTTCTTTCTTCCCCATCTTCATTTTTGTTTCTTTCCCCCTTTAATGTTTTTGTGTCTCTCTGTTTTTTCTTAATTTCCTTTCCTCCAACAACTCCTGGTTCCCAACACCTGTTGGAGGGTGGGAGATGTCTGGAATAGATTCCCTACCTCTATGTGACCATGCTGCTACTTCTGTGAAATACATGGGAGGAAAAAAAAAAGTGTCACTTTGTCCACTAGATGCTCCTATTACTAGATTGCTCAATAAAATGCAACAAAGAGATCCAGAAGTTGCCATCTTATTCGGCTTTCTAAAGTCAACATATCATTTGTCTGACGTAGAATACTGTGCAACTTGATGGCTAAAAATTGTCTTAAAGAGGGTCAAACTGTATTAACAGTGACTGAAAAGTTTTATAAAGACAACTGCAAAATGTCTCAGAAATGCATTTTGAAATCTAGGTTTACTGTAGTACCTGCTGATGAATCCACCAACAGGTCTGCAGTTAAAGGCTTGTTACCTGGGAAGTCATTCCGGAATAGTCATTCCTGATTAACTATTTCTAAGCAATACATCAGATATTACAGGGTGGGAAACTCTCTATTTGCTGAAATAGTAGACCTAAAATACAGAATTGCTGATGGTATCACATTGGGGATAAAAATAAATGTTGGAGCTGTGGGACTAAAAGCAGAACTCCAATTAAACCACTAGGTTAAATTGAGATTGTGTAGCATTGTGGGTTAGTCAAATGGCCCAAACTTAGACATGGAATACTGCGTGCTGCATCAAACTACAACCTTGAAACTACTAACATAGATATCAAAATAGGTTATTCTTATTTTTAAGAGGATTGAATTTATTTTGAAAGGCATTTTTCATTGTAAGTCCTGAAAAACTATAGTAATATCAAGCTCTTGCTGATGCCTATAAAGTACCAGAAGAAGCAAACTATTCTGAAGGTATTGACCGTGCACACCAGTCTCCTAGTCAGGTCACAACACTGAATGCAAGGGAAACAAATTATCACGCCTTGTCATCTATTGGGGATGCACTGCAGACAGTGAAGTAGGGCCTGCTGTAGCCCGAGCTAGGGGCACTGTTAACGAGTAAAGGTGTGCCCACACTGGGGAAAAAGATGGGTTTTAGCACGTGTCAGCTCACATGGAAGTGGTAACAACCAGTACAATCCGCATGCAGACAAGGCAGTGGTAGTTCCTGCTCATGTGTGTTAAACTACCCCCGCCTGGTCCACAGGGACCTTCACCACGTCTTGTCCACCACATTAAAACCCACCTTTTCTGCTAGAGAAGAAAGGCCCCAGAGGTAACACAGGGCGCCCCCCCCCGGGCAGGCACCGCTGCCTGGGCTGCGTACACAGCAGCGCCACGAGGCTAGTGAGCACGCGGATCCAGCCTTGCCCCTTTGCTCCGGCGCCGTCCGCCCGGTGCTGCCCCACTTCAGATTCCGAAGCCCGGCTGGGCGGGGGGAGCGCGGGGTGTGCGTGCCCCAGGGTGGGCGCGGGGCTGGTGCCAGAGCTCTTTCCGGGGAATGGGGTCCCGGAAGCGGAAGTGTCAGAGGACGGCTTCCGGCGGAAGTGGCGCTGGTCGTTGGTTGTGCTCCTTGCTGGCTCGTTTCCCCCTCCCGGCCGCTCTCGGTTCTGAGGGAACGGCCGCCGCTGGGTGAGTGCAGAGCCGGAGCCGAGCCGAGCTGTGCGCGGGCTTTTCGGACGGCTTCCTGCGGCTCCCGTTCACAAGGCGGCGGCCAGCATGGCACGACTACCCGGCGGCGGCGCGTGAAGGATGTGGCGGAGGCTGTAGCCGAGGGAGCCCTGAACTCCGGGCAGCGCCTCCCACGGCTGCTCCCAAGCTCCTGGCACCGGCTCTGGGGAGCTGGCAGCGGGCCCCGCGCCGGCCCCCGCTAGCGCTCTCCCGCCTTCGGGCGTGAATCTGATCCCTCCCTTTCTCCCCCAGCGCGCGGTCCCCTCAGCACCCGCCCCGCACCCAGCGTCCTCCAGCCCGCAGACTCACAGCACCTGCTCTCATCCCCTGCTTGGTACCTGCCCCGGCAACACCGCCCCGGGTCTCCCTGAGCGGCGGGTCTCTGGTGCCCTGTGTGTCTTGCTCTGGATCTGAAGATCTGAGTTCAAAGAGTCTCGGAGAGTGAGTGTGAAATATAATGGCTTCGTCGTCTGGAAACGACGACGACCTCACCATCCCTAGAGCTGCTATTAACAAGATGATCAAAGAAACTCTCCCCAATGTCCGGGTGGCTAATGATGCCCGGGAGCTGGTGGTGAACTGCTGCACTGAATTCATCCACCTCATCTCCTCGGAGGCCAACGAGATCTGTAACAAGTCTGAGAAGAAAACCATCTCCCCAGAGCATGTCATACAAGGTGAGTGCCTCGGGGGCAGTCATCTGGTAGATGACAGACCATGTCGTTTAATGCAGTGTTGTTGTAGCCATGTCGGTCTCGGGATAATAGAGAGACAGGGTGGGTGAGGTAATATTTTTTTAGTTGGCTAACTGCTGTTGGTGAGAGAGGCAAGCTTTCCAACAACACAGAGCTCTTCTTTAGGTCTATGACCCTAAAATTTATTTCTCTAAAAGTACTGGCAGAAAAAGTCAATATTTTTAAGAACATGAGTAAGATTATTTGTTGCCTTGCATTGCAAGAGGGAGGCTACTTTTGTGGTGAAGGGGGCAGGAGTTTTCAGTTCCTGCCCTTGTTCTCTTCCTGTGTGACTTTGGGTGAGTCACTTATATTTCTGTGCTTCAGTTTCCATACCTGTGAAATGAGGATTATCTCTCAGGGTGGTTGTGCAGATTACTTCCCTGTTTCTTACAGAAATAAAATAAAATACTAAACACTTGCAAACGAGAGGCTGATACTCTGTATAAGATGGGGATGGGAGGTGGGCTTTATGAGAGAGTTCCAGGCTCTTGCCCCTGATGATAAACCAATCCCCTAGCTGATGTAAAAAGAAAGGTACTGGGATTCCTACCAAACTGTTCCTGGACTTGCTTTGTGGCTTCATCTTTTGTATCAGTTTTGGTGTAATGGGTGTGTACACTTAAAAATATGCCATTGCACCCTATTCTGGCTGTTGGCTCCCACCTTCTGTGGCTGCTTGATGGAAAAGTTTTCTGGTTCTTTTTTTGTTCTCTCTCGAATCTTGGAGCCTCCTGATTTTGGTGAGTATCTGCTATTCTAGGTCTCTCCAGCCTTCTTTTTTGTGACTAGAACCAGTGCCTGACACTGCTGCTCATAGTTTTCTCAAGCAGTAACAGAATGAAACTAATGACTTGGGTTACTTCCACAGCTGCTTCTGAAAGCCACATGGGCTGCTCCTATCAAGAATCATGTTCATTTTTCTCAGATACTTGAGAAAGCTGCCACAATTCTTGACAGTTTCATTGCTGCCCACAAAGTTGTGAATTAAGGTAGTAGTGAAAGTGATCAGAGTTTTAGTTTTACTCAGCTGCTTGGCAAGTCAGTGAATAGCAGCATAAGCAGTAGAACTTCAGGCTCAGGAAAACAATCCAGCATTAGTCTGTATCAGTTCACATGGAAAGTTGTTTTTGAAACTATAAGTACTAAATGCTCAATTAATTAGATTCTGCAGACTCTGATGAGGTATGCTAACTCCACTCACCAGAAAAAGTTTCCTATTTGCTATATATAAGTGGATTTTTCAAGCTCTGGTTATGATGACTTATAATAAAGAGCAGTATAAGAAAATATGAACCATATGTAAACTTTTGTTATAGTTAACATTTTAAGAAAATGGTGCCTTACAGTAAAATTGATTGTTAAAAATCCTCTCAAAAGTGAAATGATTACCACAGACAAACTGTATCTGTCATGTGTTGTCTACTAACAAATATTTTGTCAAGTTATAATTGCTAGTATGTTCAAAGTTCTAATTTTTGATATAAAGCTCTTCTTGAATTCCAGGTTGTCAGTGTTAATCAAATTTTGTTAAATAAATGTTGATGTTTATCCATTTATATGGTCAAATGTGGTAAGAAGGATGTTACTGTCATAAAATTTTATATTCTGCGTCTACCTTCATTGCTATCCTTATTATCCTTCAGAAATACATAGGTTAGGAAGGAATTAGTACCATATCAGGTGATTCCTTGAAGCATGAGGGTTAATATCACTATTTTAAAGAAAATTATTTAAGATTTATGTGGTGCATATAATTTAAATATTTCTATCCCATTCTGTATTCTAAAACTTATTTTGCTTTTTTTGACTACTATCTTTAAGTTGTCTACAATGGCTTTGTCAAAAGCTTCCTGAAAGTTCAAATACATTTCAGTAAGTTCTCCTTTGCCCACTATTTTATCAATATACTAAAGGAAATATTTCTTTGATATGCTCAATTTTTTAGTAAGTAAGCTGCAGTTTGCTCTTTCTGTCATATTCATCTAGATTTTTATAATTATCACTTAAATCAATTTATTTGGAACTTAAATGAGGCTTACTGGGTGGGTATTCCCAGGATCGCCCCTACTTGTTTAAAATTTGCTACTCTCCAGAACACCAGTATAGTAGCTAATCTTAATGAGAGATTACATCTTTTTATTGGCAGCTCAGCCCATTCATTCTTACATTCTTTCAGAGATCATGGTCCATACTATATGGCTCTTGTTTCTGAACTATCTTTATCTTCTTGTTCCTGCACTACCTTTTTTTGACACATCAGTATGTCAGTTGAATACCTGAAAAGAGTAGGTCTAGGGTAGGTATCACCAACATCCTTTGTGGGAAAAATTGGAAAAAATAAATAATTTAGTGTCTCTGCTTTTTTTAAATTCGAATTGCTATACGGTATTTTAGAAGATCACCATTTCTTCTGTAACCTTTCTGGTTCATATATATTTAAAGAATTCCTTGTAGCTTTTTTTTATGACTTTGACTATTTGCTCTTCAAAATCCCTTATACTTTACTAATTTTCCCTGCCATGGTTCATGCTTTCTTTCTGTTGGCTTTGCTGGGGTTAGATTTGCATTTTCTGAAAGATACCTATTTGGTTCAAGTAACATCTTGTGCATTGCCATCTTGTAATTGAACTATTTTTTTGTTTAGGTCCTTTCTGTTTAGATGCCCATGACTTTGTTATGGTATGTTTTAAGTGGCCTCCATTGAGTCTAAGGAGTCTAATGTATTTACTTTCGATTTTAATGTCTTTATTAATTAGTTTCCTCCTCTTTTTGAAGTCTCCTTTCTGAAGTTTAATGGAACACTACTAGCTTTTGGTATGATTCCTTGCCCACAGCAAATTTAATCTGTTTCTTTCAATTAATGGAAGTTCTGATTTAGTTTTTAAAGCAAGATCCTGCAACTGCAGCAGTTCTCAAACTGTGGGTCGGGACCCCAAATTGGGTCGTGACCTCATTTTAATGGGGTCACCAGGGCTGGCTGAGACTTGCTGGCGCCTGGGATTGAAGCCTGAGCCCCACCACGCAGGGCTTCAGCCCTGGGCAGTGGGGCTCAGGTTACAGGCCCTCTGCTTGGGGCTGAAGCCCTTGGGCTTTACCCCCCGGCCCGGGGCGGTGGGGCTCAGTTGGGCTCGGGCTTTAGTCCCCCGGCCCCTGGAGTCATGTAGTAATTTTTGTTGTGAGAAGGGCGTCATGATGCAATGAAGTTTGAGAACCCCTGTGCAACTGGATCTATGTGGGCTGATCCCTGTTGTTGCTCAGAGCCCCACTGAAGTCAATGGCAGATGTGCTATTTGCTTTACATGCTATTGTACTCAATATTGACAGTATAATCTCTCTTAATTTCAGTATGCTGTGGTAAAATATAGTTGTTTTGTTGAATAACAGGATACATTTAAAAGTATTCAAGTCTCTACCTAGCCTAGAAAAAACACTTATTTGGAAGATTTCATTGTTGTATTTCTTATTCTAAATAATGCATTGCATAAGTAGTATGTAAAATGCAAGCCCACACATGATGATGTATTCCTTATTGTATTTCTTTAGATTTAATAAAATACTTAAGACTGAAACGTTCTGTACATTGATTAAAATACAAAATATTTAATATTTTTAAAATAAAATACAAACTTTCAAACAGGCACTATGCACAAGGTACCTTGTATTATCACGTATCCTACCCATTACATAATACAACTGTAAAATAAAAACCACCATAAAGAATACGGCTCCACAACTAAATTGCCTCAGATCCAAACTGGTCAAAATTGATGCTGAGACTCTCAAACTCACTCTTCTGAAAAAGTTCTTTCAACGTGCAGAAACAGAAAAGACTAAGAGTGAACCTTTTACATAGACTATCTCTAATCAACAGCAAGATCCCAGGGTTGATTCTGAGACATCTTACCCCTCTAGTTGGCAGAGCAATTCAATTGTATCTGTGGAGCAGAGGCCAAACTTAAAGGCCACAGGGGACGAGAGTTAGTTATCAGTTTTCTGAACAGGTAGAGTATCAGTAATGAGCTCTTTACGAGGCTTTTTTGTATAATTCAATAAAATGAGTCACCTGACAAATCTTTGAAGGGGA
>NW_020664561.1:35455120-35507661 GCF_002925995.2 Terrapene triunguis | reverse complement strand
TTAAACCTGTAGCATTTAAAGTAAACCAAATAGATCAGAGCGCTGATATCTACATGTGCAAATAGTAATAACAAAGCTGTTGAAGGCTGTGCCATTAACTTCATCAGAAAATATTTGTCAGTGATAAAGTAAAATACTGGTATGTCAGTTGGCCTTTTCTACAATAGGCTTTAAAACCAATTTTGAAAACAGAATATAAACTTTATTAAAAAATTAAATTTAGATAAAAGATGCAGTCAACTAAATTTGCCAGCTTAAAAGTGAAACTGACAATAAACAAAAGGGAGACTGACTTTATGGATTTTCATTGTCTAAGATTTGCAAAATGTACAAAATAACTAGAGCATGAATTGTCACAAGTAAATTCTATTTTTACAATTTTCATTTTTAATAATCAAAGATTTTACTAATAAAGAAATGTACTTGTTTGTCTTATTAAGTTAACTGTTGCTTAAAATTAGTTTTCAAACACTTTTTGTCTGGTGAAGAAAGGACCAAACCTTTTCCTCTTATTTTTTTTTAAATCAAATTCAAGTCAGGGGCTATTTATCCAGGTACTTATGTGGCCACCATCACAGTAGTTTTGTAATGCTTGCAAAGTATATTAAAAACAGATAATCTATCTTCCTAGTTTAATTAATCGGAGACCTTTTGTGTGTGTGAAGAACTAAGCTTTCCCCCAGTAAATTGAAGAAATTAGTTTTACACTGAAAGTGGAGAGGTCCATAGTCATTCTTCTCATCAAATATAAGATCTTTCCCAGCAGCTGGTCTATCTCTCTCACTTCCAAGCCCACTGTTCATTTGTCATCTGTTTCTTTGTTCACTGGAATGTTGCTGTTGTAGATGCTCATGGAGCTGAGAGGCAATCTCTCAGGTATCTTGGTACTCAAAACCCTCAATGGGATAAATCTAAAACAGACTAGGATCCAGAATAGAGTCTGAGAGCAGAATGCTAGGGTGGAGGTGATAACGGGGAGGGCCTCTGTTAAGCAGATGTGTTTTATACCACAGGGAGCTTTTTCTGGGTTTGACTTCATTCCTAGATATGCAGTGCAATCATCAAGCATAGAGGTCCCTAATGAATCAATCACTGTGACAGGTCTCTGTCTGCTAAAATGGGGTTTAATTTTCAGGCTAGTAATAGATGGTTGTTACTGCTGCTGTTTGGGCATCTAATAGCATTGAAGAGTCCTTAAGGAGTCCATGGCTGCAGACCAATTTAGCAATCTAAAGGCAGATGCTGCTCTCTGTAGTACAGAGGCAAGTTCTTCAAAATATTTCTGTAGCTTTCATCCTATTTTCAGTGGCTAGCTGAATAATGTTTGAAACCAGTGTATCCAGAACCCCTTTTTCCAGTAGTTCAAACTACTTTAAAGCATGGTTCAAAGCTCAATGTGGACAAGAGTTGGATCCTATCTACAGTAAAACAACTTTTAGGAACCTGGTTACAACAGTTGTTCCCTGATGCTGTCTGTCCAACCTGTTGTATATTTTGTGGAGACTATTAAAACCATGATTAGGTCCCAGCTATGCTACAAGATGGAATAGTGTCTTAGCGTTTTAGGGAGGGTTGGAGGACAGTTACTGAATTGCAACTAGGTATGCAACACACTATTATTTACATTGGGGGTGGGGTCTTAAATTAGCAATCCTTTCTTTCCTGAAATGGCCAAGTTGTTGCATATCGGTGCTAACTTCAGCCTGTTAAGAAAATGTACTTTTCTGGTTGGTCCATTATGCTTAAATGGGAGAAGGATGGGACTTTGGGCAGATGTGGTGTGTATGGTACATGTTACCATATATCTGTTCTTAAGCAAAATGGGAAATATGGCACCGGTTCCATTCATTTGTCTGGTTTATATGAAATTATTTTAAATTTATAACTAAGGGCTTGTCTACACTACCGCGGTAGTTCGACGGCTGGCAATCGAACTTCCGGGTTCGATTTATCGCGTCTGGTGTGGACGCGATAATTCGAACCAGGAAGTGCTCGCCGTCGACTGCGGTACTCCACCTCAGCGAGAGGAGTACCGCGGAGTCGACGGGGGAGCCTGCCTGCCGTGTGTGGACCGCGTCTGAACCGCGGTAAATTCGAACTAAGGTATGTCGACTTCAGCTACGTTATTCACGTAGCTGAAGTTGCGTACCTTAGATCGAATTGGGGTGTTAGTGTAGACCTGGCCTAAGAAATTAAACTGTCTCCTTGTCTTGCTGTTTTTCTCTGACTAGTTCCCTCACCTTTATGAAATATAGCTAAGAAATTTAAAAGTACCAGCAAAACCAGAGAAGAGCACACTTGATAGTCTCAAGTTTTGAAGATTTAAGACAGTGCACTTTTGGTGCAGGAAGGGAGTAGGGGAATATGACTTAGGCCATGGTTTTCAAACTTTTGGAGCTGAGCCCCTTCCCCTTCTCTCCCCCCCCCCCCCCCCCCGAGTTATAATTTTTGGTTGTGCTGCCCCAACCCAGAGAAATATAGACACAATACCTGCCCCTCAGGTTTTCAGGGTGTGGGAAGGCACGTGTGACAGTCTCTGGGGGCGGAGCCAGCACTGGGCACAGAGGCTGCCAGGAGCAGAAATCAGCACAGCATCAGTGGATGTTGACACTGACCCACAGGCTGGATGGCTTGTTGATGTGAGTCAGGGGGCTGGAGGTAGTGCTCCCTCCCCAAGTCCCAGCCGTTTGGGGACACCGCTTGCCCCCCAAATGTTCCTCTGTGCCCCTCAGTTTGAAAATCTCTCGCTTAGGCCTTCATGCACTACAGAAGAGTAAAAAGATGCAAATAAAAAAAAACGGTTGTGGGTCGCTTTAAATAAGGAATCTATAGGACAACAAGTTGGTGTCTTATTACAGGAAATTGTTTTGATGTGACTATAAATTTTAGTTATGCTAATTGATCAACATGTTTTCTTTTTTCCAGCACTAGAAAGCTTGGGTTTTGGCTCCTATATCAGTGAGGTAAAAGAAGTCTTACAAGAGTGCAAAACAGTAGCACTAAAAAGAAGAAAGGCCAGTTCTCGTTTGGAAAATCTTGGCATTCCTGAAGAAGAACTTCTAAGGCAGCAACAGGAGTTATTTGCAAAAGTGAGTGAGGCAATATTTCTGACTAAGAAATCTAATGTGAGGTTGAATGAACTAGACACTCCCTGATTTAGTGCCACAGAAACATGCATAAGTCCAGAAGAATCCCCTGTTCTATGGATTGCATGGCCATGAAAGATTTTACTGAATCTGACCTTGCAAAGTTAATATACCTGGCAAGAAATGCAAATGGATAAATAAGATGCTGAATTTTCTTTGTTACTTCTGTGATCTGACACGCCAGAGACATTGTATAGAAATGTGTAAGTTTTTTATTAGTCTGAGTTTTAAATAAATGTATTACTTTACCACTGGTGATATCAAAGCCATGCCACTCAATCATGTATTTCTATTTTACAGAAACGTTTACAAATGTTGGAGTTTTAAAAAATTATTCTCAACTACTTTTTGTATTCCTTTACTTGTATTACCAGATTTTCTTTAGTCCAATTGTATATATGAAGGGAAATGGCAACTAATATTTTAGAAAATGATCAATTTCTGTAAACTATAATCATAGAAATGTAGTGCTGGAAGAGACTTTGAGAGGTCATCTAATCCATCCTCCTGCAATGCGGCAGGGTCATGTGTACATAGGCCATCTCAGACACATGTCCTGAGAAACCACCAATGACAGGGATTCCACAACCTCTCTTAGAAACGTATTCCAGAACTTAACTACCATTATAATTAGAAAGTTTTTCTTAATATCTAACCTAAATATCCTTTGCTGCAGATTAGTCCGTTACTTCTTGTCCAACCTTTAGACCAACTTTTATAATAGCCCTTAACATATTTGAAGACTGTTATTAGGTCCCCTCTGAGTTGTCTTTTCTCAAGACTAAACATGCCCAATTTTTTTGGACCTTTCCTCATAGGTCTTAAACCTGCTATCACTTTTGTTGCTCTACTCTGGACTCTCTCCAGTTTATCCATTTGTTTCCTAAAGCATTGCACCCAGAACTGGACAGAATACTCCAGCTGAGGCCTCCCTAGTGCTAAGTAGAACAGGACAGTTACCTTCTGTCTTTTGTATATGACACTCTGTTAATATACCTTTTTTTGCAACTGCATCACGTTGTTGACTCATGTTTAATTTGTGATCCATTATAACCCCCAGATCCTTTTCAACAGTGCTACCACCTAGCCAGTTATTTCCCATTTTGTAGTTGTGCGTTTGCTTTTTTCCTTCCTAGGTGTAGTACTTTCCACTTATCTTTATTGAATTTTATTTTGTTGATTTCAGACCAATTCTTCAATTTATCAAGATTGTTCTGTATTCTAATCCTGTCCTCCAAAGTGCTAGCAACCCCTACCAGTTTAGTGTGCTCTGCACATTTTATAAGCATACTCTCCAGTCCGTTATTCAAGTCATTGGTGAAAATGTTGAATAGTACAAGACCTGGGACCCTGTGAGACCCCACTAGAAATGTCCCCCCAGTCTGATAGCAAATCGTTGACAATTACTCTTTGAGTAGGATCTTTCAACCAGTTGTTCACACACCTTATAATAATTGCATTTAGACCACATTTTGCTAGTTTGCTTATAAGAATGTCAGATGGACTGTGTCAAAAGCCTTACTAAAATCAAGATATGTCACATCTACGGCTTCCACCCATTCATTAGGCCAGTAATCCCATAAAAGAAGGAAATTAGGTTGATTTGTCATTATTTGTTCATGACAAATTCATGTTCAGTTTTACTTATAATTTTATCCTTTCCATGCTTGCAAATTATAGTTTAATAATTTGTTCCAGTATCTCCCAGGTCTCAAAGTTAGGCTGACTGGTCTATAATTCCCCATGTCCTCTTTGTTCCTCATTTTAAAGATAGGAACTATGTTTTTCCTTCTCCAGTCCTCTGGAACCTCACCATCTTCCATGAGTTCTCACAAATAATTGCTAATGGTTGAGATTTTCAGCTAGTTTTTAGATACCCTCAGGTGAGTTTCATTGGCTGCTGCCGACTTAAAAATATTTAACTTATCTAACTATTTTAACCTGTTCTTTCCTTGTTCTAGCTTGTTCCTTCCCCATTCTTGTTAATATTAATTTTCTAGTCACAACTTAATATTTTAGCCAAGACTGAAGCAAAATAGGGAACACCCCAGCCTCCTTGATGTCATCTGTTATTAGCTCTCCTTCCCCACTAAGGGAGAACCTACATCTTCCTTCAGCTTTTTCTCCCTATGTATTTGTAGTACCTCTTTTTATTGCCTTGTATGTCCCTTGCTAGGTGTAACTCATTTTGTGTCTTAATCATTTCAGTTTAAATGTCTTTCTTGGTTTTGGCTCCATCACTTCATGGGGGAAAAGGGTAATTTCCATCTCTCTAGTAGTTTGTTTGTCACAACAATGCTAAATCTCTAACATGTCTCCCCAGCTGTTTTCCCTTTACCCTTGAGTGACACTGTATAATCATATTGATTTACTATGAACTCTAAGATGATGATATTTCAAATATATTTCTCCATGCCTGACCTAATGTGAGACAGGGTCCTGCAACTCAGCCTTTCTTTCCAGCACTTCCTCTGAGATGGTTTGCAGATAATTCAAGTGTAACTGGCTAAGACTAAATTTGATTAGGAAGATACATAAACAGTCTTCTCTTCTCCCATTCTGTTACTATTGATACCACCGCTATTCTGCCAGACTCATAATGTGGCAATCATCTACAACACCTCCCTCTTACACCACTTATATCCTGGCCATATGCAAATCATATTGCTTTTTTTGTCCTCTGCATCCTTTCCTTTCTTTCTGTTCCCATGGTGAAAATGCTTATTCAGGTCCTTGTGATCTCACATCTTAGTTGCAACCTTCTCCTCACTGGCCTTACTGAAACTCACGTAATGCCAAAACCCAGATAAACTTTATTTTTGTATGTTGTAAAGTGCCAAGTACATTATAGCTAAATAGATGATGATGATGATGATGAGACAGTTGAAGTTTTCACCAGCTTTGGAAATTTATCACACGGCTAACACATGTAATGGTATAGTCCTGTGACAAATTAACGTATAGATACTTTTTTCCCCCCTTCATGCTAAGAGTAAAAAAGCCAATGTGGCTGCTGCAGAAGCAGTGTTTGGTTTTATAACAAACTGGTTAATTTAAATTTTTATTTTCTTTTAAGCTTAATGCAATGAAGTTTAATGTGGATAACTTAAATAAAACTGCACTCTACATAGGTCAAAAGGAGTAGAGGATGGGTGGGATAGGGATATTCTTACACTCCTGAGAGAGCAATATAAACAATGAGGAATTAAAATAATTAACTGACATTTCATTTAAAGAGGTATTATCAATTTAGACCTGATTTTTGACCTACTTTAAAATTGTTTAATCTAGTAGACACTGTCCTCTGAAGGTATGCATTTAATTTTTTAATTATTAGAGATTAATAAAAAATGCATTATAAAATTGTTAGTGCATTCAAGTTGCACTAGTCTGTGTATTCGATCAATAAATGAAACTTAAAATGGTCCTCATTTGATATTGTACAAAAATCTCTGATCAGATTCTAAAACAGTGCATTTTATTTTATTCAACAATATATCAAAGTATTTTGTGTATGTATTGTTGGAACAAGTGCTGTATTTGTACTCCAGTCCTGCAAATACTTATGCATGTGATTAGTCCTATTGATAATCCAGAATTTACCAGTGGTTATATGCAGAAGGAATACTGGCTGCTTAAATGACAATCACAATTCTTAAAATATTCATCTACACACCTGAGAAATTATGTATGTGTATAAGTGTTGGTAAGATCAGGGCCCTAGTTTTCCTTTATTTGTAAAAGTAACTTCCTTAATGAATGAATAAATCCAAATCAAGAGGCATCCTCATTCATTGTGAACGTTAGGTTGAAGTTTGTAGGAAAAAAATTGTTGTAGTATTTGAGAAGTGACTTGATTTGTGCAATTAAAAGACTGGCATACTGCATTATGGCATGAGGAGGCAGATTTAAAATTAAGGACACCTTAACGCCGGCAATTCCTGACTGAGTTCTTAGCCGTGCAACCTTATGGAGTTTCCTAGTATTTTCAAAAGAAAAAGAATGTAAAGAAGTGGTTATATAATCTGGTGGCACCTAATAGTTCCAGAATTATCTGTCCAGCAGAAGGTGCACAGTCCTGTGGAGCAGTGTTTCTGGTCCCTGAGATCTCCCTGACACAGTTTAGGAAGGCAGCAAGCTGGTCCCTGGTATCAGAAAGGTTGAGAGAAACTGCTGTAGAGCCACTGACTCTTATGGAGCCCTGCCACATTGAATGTGTATCTTAGACATGCATGTCCACTACTAATGTGTTCAGGTGTTGCTTTCATTTGTTTAGAACTTTGGTTAAAATGGCTAAAAGTGTACCAAAGTATTGACTGTGAATAAATTGATTCTCTTTAAACCCTAGTGACTGCATATGAATAATTTTAACTGAAACATTTAAAGCCTCTTTTCAGTGAGGGTTATTTCCTTTGCAGATGTCAGCTTTTTTTAAATCCAGCACATTTGTGCTAGAGCTTTTCAAAGAATTGTCACAACTCTTGGAATAGGGCCAGTATCTTTTTGTACTCTTATTGACTGACTGAATTGTCCTTGCTGAAATGTTCCAAAATATTATCCTTAGGTAGACAGTAGGTTCAGAAAATTTCTGCCTGATAGGCCAGTTATGGAAAATTCAAAATGAAAAGGGGATTTGAATGGAAATGTGAACTTAACTTTAAAAGTGTCCTATATAGAGGGGGGAAATGGGCTTTTGCTCTATTTTGCTTTATCTATAAAGAAGACCTGATTTTTGTTTCAAAAGATTTTTTTCTGCTGTTTTTTTTTTTTACAGTGCAAATTCAGGTTTTAAGTGGACTTGGCAAGCTGTTCAAGTAATCACCTGTATGACAACTGTCAAATCATCTCAAATATTCCTGCAAGCATACCCTGATTTAGGCAGTGGCTTACCTTTTTGATTGCACCATTGTACCATTCTTTCATTTTTTAGAATTTCATTTATTTGCGTTCCACATTTTTCTGAGTTAAAATATCTCAGTTAAGAACTTTTGTTGTTGTTGTAATTAGGCATAAGTGTCTATCTAAGGTTAAGCTGATTGGAGACCATAAAGGCTTACTCTTTTTTCTTACTGTTATTACTGTTCTAATAAATTAGTGCTTTAAAATATTTGGCCAATGTTTGACTGGTCAGTTGACCAATTATTTTTGGAGGCGACTATAGTGACTAAAGTACTAGAAAAAATATGACATCACAAGCAAGTGAAAGCTGACAGTTGAGAGGAGAAGGGACTTCTAATAAAACTTTTTACTTTGTTTGCACTTTTTATACTCTCAGCTTCAGTACCTAACAATCATTTAACAAAGACTTCCTATCAAATGTCAAACATCCCTTCTCCTTGAATTGAGGAAAGTTAACTCACAATAAACTTCTGAGAATCTTGAAAATTCATCTAGCAAAACTAGACTTAACATTCCTGATATTTATGTAACAAAACCAAGCAATCTTTTGGAGATGGGGAAATCTTTGATACTCTTATTTCAGAAAGAAGCAAAAACAGTGTTGGGAGGTGGAGGATGATAGGGCTGAATTTAGGTTCAGCTGCAAAGGTTAGGCCCTTATTAAATAAGAATATTGTTACATTACTTCGCTAGTTCTGACACTTTCAAACTATAACATATTGTGCATGTTTCACTTTCCTCACCCTCCATTTTTCCTTTTAATTTAATTTCATGCTTTGTTTAGGACACACGTAACAAACATATGTTCAGAGTGAATTGGTTTCTAAACATGTGAAGTATTAGTCAGCATCATCCTAATCCGTGTGCACTGCATTTAAGGTCTAAGATTTCTTAGTTAGAGCTACCATTTTAATAATGTCTTGCTTAAAGTAAGGCCTGGACTTCCTGGTCAGTATTTCCTAGGCAGTGTGGATAAGTGGTGGAAGGACTTGTTAATGCTAATTCTAGCCACTCTGCAACATTCCTGGTTAATTTTTCATTTGAAAGTGGTGCCTCTCTGATCCTGTGCAACCCCCAAAATTTTGGTTTTTTTCAAGTACATTTTTATTTACCCCAACCTCTTTGGTTTTCTGAGAATAAATGCTCCAAATGATGGTTGTACAGCATACCATAAAAATAGGTTATGCCAACGTGAAGAAAAAATGTTAATATCAATGCAAAGCATTGCAGTATTTTGAACACCCTTTATGTACAGTGATTATTTTTAGGTATAAATCTTGTACTTTGCACCTGCAGTTTCTGCTAGACCATTAATGTAATCTTTACCCATGTGCTATACTAATTCCTTAAAAGGATATTGGAAGTCTTGGGTTTTGTTAACAATTTAATTTTTGTCTGTCTTCAGGCTAGACAGCAGCAAGCAGAACTGGCCCAGCAGGAATGGCTACAGATGCAACAAGCAGCCCAACAAGCACAGCTTGCTGCTGCGTCAGCCAGTGCATCCAATCAGGCAGGATCCTCTCAGGATGAAGATGATGAAGATGATATCTGAAATTCACCAGCTGAGTTTCTCTTCCCACTGAGAAATATCTTTCCTGCACAATGAAAACAGTGAAATGAATGCTTACCTGTAATTTTGTATGCATCTTGGACTGGCCATGGTATTCTAGGGATGTCTGCTGTTGTGTGCTGTACATGTAAAAACTGTCTTTTTTTGAACTCTTAAAGATTTAAGGTTCAATATCATATCAACTTTGGATTTTTAATGGTGTATATGGAAATTTTAGATAGCAGTGCGTCATTTATTTGATCAATAAACAGTGTTAAAATAAACAACAAGTTTATAAAATAGTGAGATTTATACAGAAGCTCTAAATCCACATTTGCATTTCTCTTCCCTTTTAACTAAACTATAAAATCTTACATAGAGAATTTTTAATTGTTTTTCTTTTTTGGGGGGGTGGGAGTGGTTCAGTAGACACTTAATCTGCATAATGGAAACAAGCAAAGAGGTCAGCATAGTAAAGTCTGAATTCTTTGTCCTTTTAAAAATGAGGATATATATATATGGCAATAAATATTATATGTGCTCAAATACCACATTTGTTACAAATTTGAAAAGATACATTTTCACTAAGCTAGGAAAAGGTATGTTTAATAGGAGTTGTAGAAATTCTGTCTTTTTTTTTTTTGTATAGGGGTGAAATAATAAACCCATGATTTTATTATATCTATGAAGAGTCCTGAACCAATGGATATTTCATTTCAAAGACTGTAGAGAACTAATAATTCTTATTATTTCACTCCAATTTAATGTTAACTGTTATTGGTGGTATTACTTGCGTAGTCCGGACATGTTCATATTGTTCACATGTAAAGCTGGAACTTGGTGAACCAGAATTGTGTTAGTTCCATTGACTTAACTGGGAATTATTAAATGTTCAAGCCTACAAAGGCAAAAGTTGAAGCTAATGAACCTGGTTTCAGTAAAAGAGGGATTTTTATTTAACCCTGATTAGTTAGTTATTGTTGTCGGCATAATGTTAACATTTTCCAGACTAGGTTACCAATGGATTCCTCAGCTACCTTATGAAACAATAACATTTTCTTCATTCAAACAGGTTAGTAGGTGCAAATGATTCTGTCCAAGTTTAGTTAGGAAAGTATGCCCCAAGAGTAATCAGCACGATAAGGATCAGGAACAAGAAAGGAGTCTTTTTGACAGGTTGACTTTGAAAATTCTGTTTATATAAATGGATGGGCAGCTGTTCTTTGTGTAGAAATAGACCACAGTTGTGTCCATTATAGAATTTTAATGTTGAATGAAGAAATGTTGGCCTATGTTCTGGTACTCTTGTTTCCAGCAGAATGGAAAAGCCACTTGCATACTAGTGAAAACGATCAGATAGCTGTGTAAGAATGCACTCTCTTTTCTTTTAGTATGCTCTTGACAAGTTTCTCTAGTAAAAATTTTTGACTAAAAGCTGTGGGTGCAGCAATCTGTTTACATAGCGAAATAAACAGAAAACAGTGTTGCCCATTTTAAGCAGAGATCTGAACAAGTACAGTTGGCATATATTCAGATCTGCAAGGATCACCCAGTGGCTTTTGATTTCAATTTTAGAGTCGTTAGGTTACATATTGAATAAACTTGCACATTTTCTAAATGCATCCGTGCAGTGATGGCTCAAAAAGTAAAGATTAGTTTGTTGAATGTTAAGTTGAAAAACTTTCATGAAATATGTTGGACAAGATTTGACTAAGGAAGTGGTTTTCTGTAAAGACTTAAGTACCAAAGGTAGTAAATCTAGTCTAGTGAAACAATGTTAATGTGCAGTGTTGGCTTTTCTAATTTGTACTGTATCACCTTACACTTTCTATTTTAAATGAGTCTTTTTCTTTTAAGTAAACAAAATTAGGTATTTCACACTTGTTTTTTCTGATGCAGAATTCAGGTTAACATTTTACTGCATCTGGTATGTATGGGATAGTATGTTTGGTTCCTTGTGACCTTTTCTTTGGACGTTCCTGTGCTTTTTTCATATGCTGTATTCTTCAAGCAATAAAATTCTGATGTGTTTTTTAAATGGTTTTTATGTTTAATGTTGAATAGTCACTTTTCTTCACTGCATTTGCAATGTTATAAAGAAGAAATTTAAGGTTATTTAAGCACTGCTGCCATTTTGACTGGTGAGCAATTTTTGTGACAAAGATAAGGCTACCCAAAATCTGCTGTATGATATTCCTGCTCAGTTGAGCTAATTATATACTTGCAAACAGTATCTCTGTTTTGTCATGTTGACTCTCCTTCCAGGAAGTATATTTTCCCTATTTGCAATATTTGCATTTTTGTAAAGTGAACAGGTTCACTTGTTTAAAAACTGCATTTCCAGCTTTTCAGTGCTAAAGGGACAGTCAAAACCTCTAGAGTCAGATACACATTACTTATTACATCTTTTAGAATTTTATGGTGAGAAGAAATTTCTATTGTGAATTTTTTAATTTGAACAAACTAGCCATTATTTTTGTAGGACTTACTGCATTTATGTCTTGCCTCCTTCTGCTGGGTGGCAAAGACAAAGCTATTTCTAGAGCTATGATACTACTGATGCTGGTACACAAATAATAAATAGGCATAAGACATTATAAATTTAAGTTTGGTGAGTAAATCAGATGTCACTACTTAGTCTCTATTTTAAATAGGTGTGTCAGGAAATCAGTGCAGTCCTAGTGGGAAAAGAAAAGGTGCAAAGAATATTGCAAATAAGTTACATTACAAAAATTAGTTGTTCTTTTTAAGCTTATCATCAAATATAAATCTTCAATGTTCCATAGGCAACTTTTCATTCTCTCATGTCAGAATTAGGCTCTCTATTCAATATCCAAAATACAGTTCAGGAACAGTGAAACTTGAAATTAACTTCAGTACCAAATGTGAGGCTTTGACACTTTCTCAAGGTAATCTTATAAGAAACCAGTAGAAAAATGGAGCAGAGTTATTTGCTACCTAGTCACTTGTCATATGTGTAGCAGATTCTTTTCAAGCTTGGCATAGCATTAAACTGACACAGTATATCTCAGCAGAAGACATTCATTGCTGAGTAACGCTTTCAATTCAAGGCTGTTATGGAAGTTGAGTAAAGCTCTGTTTTCTGTCACTCCAATGGAATGTGTATGCATGACGTTTTACATGGTGAATAAAGTAGTTCCTTTTAATACTGCTTTTCTGGGATAAAATGAACAGTGAATTTTTCAAAAAACTTAAGCTGGAATCCCCCTTAAAAGTATATTTGAATGTCTCGTGTTCGTACAGAAGTGCTTGTTACAGGTTTGTTGTTAATACGTTAAAAAAAAAAAATCACATTTCTAGGAATGGAGAAAGCTCAAGTGGTAGATGGTGCATGTCAGATTTTGTAAAAATGCCTTCATTAAAGAAGATTCTTCTATATGCATAATAGTACATGTTCGTTGATCTTCAAATCACTTTGAAACCATGTCAAATTAAAAAAAATGACTTACTGTAAATTCTTCATTGTTTATGTGCAGAACTCGATTACCTCTAAACGGAACCACTTGCACAACTTTAGTAATCTTGCGTTGTAATGTAACATTGAATTTGAATGCAAAAACTAAAGTTCCATAATGTTGCCTTAAGATTCTGAAATGAAGTATAATACTGAATGTGTAATGACTACAGTATGCAAAGGCTGCCAATGCTGACTTGAGTGCTGTAGTTCAACTAGCTAAATAGTAACAGTTTTACTTTCAATATTGCTTTATTATCTCCTGTGAATCATTCCTTTTGCTTTTGACAATTTTTAACAAGTGTCCTTTAAAGGGAGTGGGGAGTAAAGTTAAGATGGGGTTCCAAAATTCATCTGTTTGCAAGATCTATCTAGTTGTTAAAAATTTAGGATTTCAGTGCTGGGTAGAGACCTGTCAAGTAAATGGACCATCCACCCACACTGAACATAGCCATCATTGCTGAATGTTCCTGGCATAACTCAGTGGAGGAAAAAGGTATGGCAGTAAGTTTAAAAGTTGGTCTGTTAAGGTCCACTTGTAGTCAGAGAAGTGGCAATGGCCACTTAATCAACAGATGCTGTGTGTGCGTTTTGTTTATTGACTAAGCTTTTATGGTACTTTTGTCTTCCAGCACTGCAGCGCTAACACGGGTCCAGAAGTGAGCTGAATTCTATTCTGGGTCAGAGATGAACAACAAAATTAGTTGCATCCTGTCTCATCTCTCGGTGCACAAAGTTCTAAAAGCAGTAGAACTGAGGCAGTTTCACTGGACAGAGAGACAACCAAGGCGAGTTGTTATAGGGAGAGAGAGTTCTATGCTGGGGCCCTCTCCCCTATGTAATGTTAAGCCACACCACTGTACAGGTGCTTAACAAGTGGAAGTATAACAGCATGGGGCAATGGAAATTGGGTTTATGTGGATCCCCCTTCAACAAACTTTTGTGTATTGGCTCGGCTGCAGAGGCAAGACTAGCAGAAGATGAATAATTATTGTACAAATGTACAACAATTGTACAACATCAAATCCAAACTTATGTACATTTAATTGTACATTTGAGTAATATTAAAACAAACATCACAAGTACAGTGAAGGAGCTTTACTTACAGAAAACAACTTGAATGTAGGATGGACTACTTGCTACAGTTTATTTAAAAATTAAATAATTTCAAGCTTTAGATATGGTTGGTCACATCTGGTAGTGTGATCTGTGTGATGATAGCCATCTTAAACATAAAATTGATCATCGGATACTATGACTTATGTACTTTTTACTGCCTTCTCTGTCTTCTGATGCAGCCCTACCAAGTCTATTGCTAATTTTCCTAACATTTGAACAGCTTCACACAGCTTGTGGTTTTTAAAATAACCTATCAGATACATGTGTTCTTCCTAACATCCTTAATAAACCAAAAATTATATTCTCCCAAGCCCTAGTGTGGGCAATATGTACAATCTGTACCAGTGATGGCATTAAGGGCTGATTACATGAAGCTGCCATGAGTTAGAGGGAATTGTGAGAACTGACCTAAAAATCACTTTTGCTTCAGAATGTTTAGATACACACATTTAAATGTATATAGTAACTTTTCCAACAGGACATTTTTATATTCCTCTCACTTTAATATCTAATACTTCAATAATAGTATGATGAACATTCTTTAATTTGCATGTTTACAGAAACCAGTAACAAAGCTACATTTATTTCTAATTTATGGAGCTAGTTTTTCATTGAATGCAATTTTGTTTCTTGTTTACAAGACTGTAAGCCCTTTGGGATAGGGGCCATATTTGGGTGCACCTCTTGCAGGATGGGCGCTATGTGTCTTTTTATTTAATTATATGCCTGAATTCTTTTTCTAAGTGCTTTTTTTAATGTAAAATGTTTGAGGATTTTTTTCTGACTGCATAGAAGTGGTGAACACTCACCTGCAATCACAAATAGATTTTCACCTGCTGCTTACGATAAATAGTACAACCATATTGCTTAGGCAAATATATCTCCCTTTCCTGTCTCTAGGTGAATTATTATGTACATGTTTAAACATTCATTCTATGTCATTGTTAATCTCTGGGCAGAGATCATATTTTTATTATTGCTGCTAAGCAGCATACAGGCTGCAGTGAGGAAACAGATGGAGATAAAAGACTAGATTCAGAGGTCCCCTGTGACATGTTTGTGGCAGTACTGCTAAAGAGCCTCAGCAGCACAGATGGCCCACACAACATGTGCAGAGCCACCTCTGTGCTGCCTCTGTAGCAGAAGGCATGTTGGAGTGGGCTCAAGGCAAATTTGAAAGGGTGTGTCTGGGGCAATTTTGCACCTCTGCAATTGTTGCAAACTATTGTAAGAGGCCTTTCTATTAGGTCAGTTCTCAGTTACTAGACTCTGTAATTATGGTGGTGGTGCGTGAACTAGGCCATCACACTCCTTGAATTGAATTGGGGAGGCACGGGTATTTTCCCCCTGTCTCTGCACCAGTGGGCTGAAGTCCCCGTCGGACACTACAAGGGATCTCTATAAAAGCAGTTTCCTGGAAGCCAGAGGGAAGTCTAATTTCTGAGTAGGCAGCAATACATACACAGTTCTTGGGGCACCAGGTTATACACAGAGCTGGGCTGCTTCTAATTGTCTAAATCTTGTGGCGCTTCTGCACCCTAAATGGAAAGACTATTAATTCTCAGGGAGAAAAACTCAGTAAGGCTATGTCTATACTACAGACCTTATAGCCACACAGCTGTACTGCTGCAGCTGTGACGCTGTAACGTCTCTCGTGTAGCCACTCTATGCCAATGGGTGCTGTTCATAGAGGTGCCTGTCCACACCGGCGCTTTTGTTGGTGAAACTTACGTTGGTCAGGGTGTGTGTGTTTTTTCACTTTTTGGCTGACAAAAGTTTTACCAACAAAACTGCTAGTGTAGATGTAGCCTTAGTGAAAGATTAGTTTTGTTGCTGGAGCAGCAGCTCACACTGGAGCGGAACTGCATGGCATGAGTAGAGGAATTTCTATGCCTATCCATGGGAGAACCATTTTGCTGTACTGTGAAGATTTTGAATTGGGTGTTAGATATATTACTACTCAGCACTTACACAGAGTGTTACATCTTCAAAGACCTTGACAAGGATTAATCGGGCAATGTTATACTCCCTAGCATAATGTCCATGTTCCCAACTAGGCTTTGAAGTTAATGCCTATTCACATACTAGGGAAATAAATGGTGGTGCAGGGTGTAGAAGATCAAGATGTTAGCATTCCACAGCTTGAGATGCAGATGACTCATCTAAACAACATGTCATAAAAAGCTTTCTCTAAAGAAATTTGAAACCTTATTAGAAAAGTAATTCTCTGAACTGAAAGCATGTGTTGTATTCTTCGATGCCTGTAACCCAAACAGTGAAAAGTGTATTTCCCAAATGACACCCAGAACAGAAAGCAAAACTAAATCTCTCTTCAGTACAAGAACTGAGCTTTCCGCATTCAGGCAAAAATATAAGCCAAGAAAGAGACTTTCATCAGGATCGCAGTCCTTGCATGCGAGCAAGATGAAGAGCCTGGCTACGCCATTCCACCCCACAACCAGATTTTCCAGTTGAGGTCAAACTTCCAGATTTTGTAACTGTTTGGAGAGGATGATTAAGGAGATGGGTATAGGAGACAATCAATGATGGCTATCCCATGTAATTCAGACAGCTAGCTGCTATGATTACTCTTTAGAGACAACCACTTCCCAGACAAATCTTTGAAATATAGACCGTAGAAAATGAATCTTTAATGTAAATATGAAATGTACATTTACACAACTCCACCCAGGCCCTTAGATCTTATATCTTTATAGTGTTCTTCCTCATTCACTTCCTGCTGCCAGCTGTGCCAGTCTTGATGCCTCCTTGTTACCTTTTCTCAATCTCATTTTCATATTTTCTTTTGCTGCCTCGTTTATGGGAACACACTCCCAATCTCAATTCACCCTACTTTTATTATTCAAATTCTTCAGACTCACTACTTTCATGAGGCCTGTAGACCAAAAACATACAGTGCAGTTCAGCATATTCATAAATGATCTGGAAAAAGGGGTAAACAGTGAGGTGGCAAAGTTTGCAGATATACAAAATTACTCAAGTCCAAAGCAGACTGCAACAAAGGGATCTCACAAAACTGGGTGATGGCAACAAAATGGCAGATGAAATTCAATGTTGATAAATGCAAAGTAATGCACATTGAAAACATAATCCCAACTATACATACAAAAGATGGTCTAAATTAGCTTTTACCACTCAGGAAAGAGATCTTGGAGTCATTGTGGATCATACTCTGCAAACATCTGCTCAATGTGCAGCGACAGTCAAAAATGCTAACAATATTAGGAACCATTAGGAAAGGGACAGAAATAAGAAAATATGCCAATATATAAATCCATGATATGTCCATACCTGGAATACTGCATGCAGTTCTGGTCACCTCATCTTAAAAAAGATGTATTAGAAATGGAAAAGGTACAGAGAAGGGCAACAAATTATTAAGGGTATGGAACAGCTTCCATATGAGGAAAGATTAAAAAGACTGGGACTGTTCAGCTTGGAAAAGAGATGACGGAGGGGAGTATGATAGAGGTTTATAAAATCCTAAATGGTGTGGAGAAAGTGAATAAGGAAATGCTATTTATCCCTTCACATAACACAAGAACCAGGGGTCACCCAATTAAATTAATAGGCAGCTGGTTTAAAACAAAAGGAAGTATTTCTTCACGCAATGTACAGCCAACCTGTGGAACTCATTACCAGGGGATGTTGTGAAGGCCAAAACTATACCTGGATTCAAAAAAGAATTAGATAAGTTCATGGAGGATAGGTCCATCATTGGCTATTACCCAAGATGGTCAGGGATGCAACCCCACGCTCTGGGTGTCCTTAAGTCCCTAACTGCCAGATGCTGGGAGTGGATCACTTGATGATTGCTGTGTTCTGTTCATTCCCTTTGAAGCATCTGGTATTGGCCACTGTCAGAAGACAGAATACTGGGCAAGATGAACCATTGGTCTGACCCAGTATGGCCATTCTTATGTTCTTATTTAAAATTAAGATGAGAGGAATATGAGCATTTTTAATCTTAACTTAAGGTAACTTTCCTCTGGATCTCCCAATGCATCTTATTCTTTTGTCCATTGCCTAGAGATTGCAAATTCTCTGTAGCAGGGACTTCAAAATAAGTAATAGTAATGACAATAATAATTATTACTGGTTGAAAAGCAAAAAACTAACTTTGTGAAAAAATTTGAAATTGTTTCCATTGTGCAGGGTTCAAAACAAACCTATTTCAATTTTTTGTGAAAACTTCCACAATTTGTTCTTACTGGAATTTACCAAAGTAGAAGATTTGAAAAATGACATTTAACAAAAATCTGGCTTTTAGTAAGAAAACATGGGTTTTGGTAAATGTAAAATTTCAAAAACAATTTTAAAAAAATTCAGTAACTTCTGTAATAAAAAAAAAATCAAGGACATTTTGTGAAAAACAGAAGATTTTGATAATTTTGAAAGTTGCATTTTAAAAAGTTTGGGTTTCTTTTTTTTTTTACAAAACATTATATGCAAAAATTTTGATGTGCTCTACTACCTATGTATTGCAACAGAATTAAGTGGTTTCTGCTTACTCACTGAGGATGGTGACTTGTTATCCCACCAGAATATGAGAAAGAAATATGGGTATGTGGGTGCTGAAACCGCTCTACTTATGCCATTCGATGCTGCTCCCACAGTGTAAACTGCTGCTCCAACAACAAAATTAATCTGTTACTGAGTTATTCTCCTTGAAAACTAAGTGTTGTCACTTAGGGTGCAGAAGCTTCAACGGAAAGTTTAGACATGAATAGAAATAACCCTGCTGTGGGTATAATCCAGCCTGGCAAGAACTGTGTAGGAAGAGCTGCCTACTCAGAAATTTGGAGGAGACGGGATCTAGGGTGAAGGCTGAACAGTCCTGAGGGAGGAACTATAGGAGCAGCCAGGCCGCTGGAGAAAGTTTGAGTTAATGATTTTGTTATGTTAGTGTTTTCTCTGTTAATAATGCCAAACTCCAGAAAGAAGGTTAGTTTGGACCTTATCTGGTATATGGAATGTGGGTGTCCCCCCCCCGCCCCCAGCAGGTTGCAAAAGGTATCTGCTTACTGTATTGAAAGAAGCATCTGAATACTGAATTTCTCTGATTCTCATACATGTACAGTATGGTCAAAAAACAATATAAGCTGTCTCAATAATGTGCCTTAAGTGTGCCCCAGAGGGACCACATGCAGGTGGTGAAAAGATCGTTCAGTCCCCACATCCAGTTAAATCTTGGCCATTGTGTTGAGGCTGCCAACAAGTCCCAGTTTTGATGGTGGCTTTTTCTGCCATAGGAAATCAGTTCCTTTGACATGCTAGCTACTGAACAGACTTAAGAGACTGGGAGCTTTTTGGTCATTATCAGCCTGGTTTGCATTTAAACAAGCAATGTATAGGTGAAACACTCATTAAAGGCTCTAGAAATCTACTTTTAAAGCAGTCCAGTCCCCCAAACTTGGCATGTTTTAGCTTCATGCTTTGTGTTAAGATTAACACACACACTAAGGCCTGGCCTACGCTAAAAAGTTAGGTCCACATAAGCCAGCTTGCGTCGACCTTGTGTCTACACTTAAATTTGTCTCCCACTGATGTAAGCTCTCCATTATGCCAACGTAGTAACACTACCTCTCTGAGTGGTGTTGAGCCAGGGTCAACGTATTGAGGTTGGCAGTGTGCAAATGTAGACATTGCATTAACTATGTTGACCCTAACAGTCCTCCAGCAGCTGTCCCACAATGCCCAACACTGACCACTCTGGACACAATTGTGAACTCTATTTCCAAGGGATCATGGAGATTGAGGGTGGAGGGGAGGGGAGTGGAACTGTGCCTGGCTGATCATGCCAGTTACATGCTCCAGATGCTCTCTGGCCTGGAGTAGACAGGAGATATTGGATCTCCTGGGTCTGTGGGGAGAAGAGGCTGTACAGGCACAGCTCCAGACCAGTCACAGAAATGTGGATATCTATGAGCAGATTGCTTAGGGGATGCAGAAGAAAGGGTATGACAGGGACCACCAGCAGTGCTGTGTGAATGAAAGAACAGCGTAAGGCATATCAGAAGGCCAGGGAGGCCAATAGTTGAACTGATGCCAAGCTGCAGACCTGCTGCTTTTACACAGAACTGCATGTCATACTTGGCAGAAACCCCACCGATACCCTGCATATCACCATAGATACCTTCGAGGAGCCTGAGACAGAGATCTCTGCCATGAACAGTGAGGAGAAGATGGAGGAGGAAGAAGGGAAGGATGGGGGACATTCAAATGGAGGGTCCAGCTATGATATGAGCCATGACCTGTTTGAAATTCCACGTCAGTCCTGGCAGTAGAGCACAGGTAAGCCCAATGCAAGGAAAGGAACCTTGGGTAAGTGTGTAAATTTATTTCTTCTTCTAGTGCTTGCTTATGTCAATTCCATTCTAAGTGTGTGCACGGTCATCGGAGATTTTTGCCTTAGCGGTATCAGTCGGGCCGGCCATGGTGCTCCCTTGAATGCTGCGCCCATGTGCTTGTATATCAGACGCCGCTGGCCATATGCCCTCTTAGTTCCTTCTTACCACCCATGGTGGTTAGTTAGAGCGCCTTTCCTTGCTTAGCAAGGGCTAGCAGTTTTTTCTCCTTTGGACTTCGTGCCTTAAGGCCGTGTTTATAGTTGATTCTTCAGTAGTTAGTGTTTGTTTAGTTGTTAGTACAGTAACTCCTCACTTAACGTTGTAGTTATGTTCCTGAAAAATGCAACTTTAAGTGAAACTATGTTAAACTAATCCAATTTTCCCATAAGATTTAATGTAAATGCGGGGGGTTAGATTCCAAGGAAATTTTTTGGGGGCAGACAAACAGTATTATATACTGTACAGTACTGTACTGTACTGTGGTGGGGAGGTGCCCCTGGCTTACCCCTGGGGCTCAGGGCTGGGGGTGCAGGGTCTGGGAGGGAGTTAGGGTGTGGGAGAACGCTCAGAATGAGGGTGCAGGGTCTGGGAGGAAGTTAGGGTGCGGGAGGGCACTCAGTGGCGTGTGGGGTCTGGGAGGGAGTTAGGGTGCGGGAGGGCGCTCAGGGTGGGGGTGCGGGAGGAGGCTCAGGGCTGGGGCAGGCAGGAGGTGCAGCGCACTTACCTGGGGCAGCTCCTGTTTGGTGCAGGTGGCTCTGCGCAGCGCAGCACCGCCTCCATGGCCCCGATACTGGGAGCCACGATTCTGGGAGCTGCCCCCCCCGGCAGGCAGGGCCACCCGGAACGCAGGGACTTTAGGGGCTGCAGGGTCCTGGCAGTAACGTAGCTAGGGGTGGAGCGGCCGCTCCCCCACTGAGCACAAGTGGCGCCTTGTCAATTTCTTGGTGCCTTTGTACTCACCCGGGGGGGCGAAAAAAAAAAAAAGGCGCCACCCGCTGCAGAGCTTTTATTTTACTCACCCGGCGGCGCTCCGGGTCTTCGGCGGCGGGACCTTCAGTGCCGCCGAAGACACCCGGAGCGAGTGAAGGGCCTGCCGCAAAGACCCGGAGCGCCGCCGGGTGAGTAAAAGCACCGCAGTGGATGGTGACTTTTTTTTTAATTGCTCCCTCTGTTCCCTTCACCTGGCTTCACCACTGGGCCCTAGGCTAAGGTGGCCCCGGGGCCCTGGCTTGCAGCTCTAAAGCCCCTTTTGGAATGCGGCCCTGAGAGCATGGGCCGGAGGACTCAAGAGGAACCGGGGCAGCCGTGCAGCCAGCGGCCGGAGAGAAGCAGCTCTTTCCCCTTCAAAGTGCCACTTCTCTCCGGCCGGCTTTGAAGGGGAAAGCGCCACTTCTCTCCGGCCTCTGGCTGCGCGGCTGTCCCTGCTCCTCCTGAGTCCCCCAGCCCGTGCTCGCAGGGCCGCATTCCGAAAGGGGCTTTAGAGCTGCAGGCCAGGGCCCCGGGGCCCCCTTAGGCCAGGGCCCTGTAGCCCCTAAAGCCCCTGCGTTCTGAGTGGCCCTGGTTGCCGGGGGGGGGCGGCTTCCTCCCTCCCTCCCTCCCTCCCAGAAAGTCCTAAGCGCCGCCAAACAGCTGTTTGGCGGTGGGGTAAGCTCTGGGAGGAAGGGAGGGGGAGGAGGCAGAGAAGAGGAACTTTTGCAATGTTCCCTTGTAAAGTCAGCCAAACGATGTTATAAGGGTGCATTGCACAACTTTAAACGAGTATGTTCCCTAATGGAGCATCGGTGCGATGTGCACCCCTGGCACCAAGTCCCATTTGGCACCAGTACCGAAGAAGGCCAAGAAGAAAGGCTCCCTGGCAGCAGGAAAGAGAGTCATGTGGCAGTGGGCAAAAGATCAGCCTCGGGACGCCCATCTACCATGGAGCCCCGCAGTCAGTCTTCTCCCATTGGGGACATTAGCCCTGTGAAAGGTTCTCCTCCGACTCTTGGGAGTGGTATCAGACCAGCTCCCCTGCTGGCACCGACGCCTTCACGTGCTCCCCCAGCATTGAAGGAGCAAAGGCCTCTGCCCATGCTGCTGATGCAGCAAGGGCTGCAGGTTTCGGCAAAGACTCCCCTAGAGGGCAAGCCAGCTGATAAGGCTCCTCAGGGAGCAGTGGAGCGCCGCCGATCCCTGAGTCAATGACGTGCTCTCCATCTCCGCACCACCAGTCACCAGAGCCACTGCCGAAATCGTCTGGGGCTCGTCACCGGCACCGCGATCGCGGTCCCCATCGTCTCGACGTGGATCACCAAGAAGGAGATGTAGATCCCCTTACGACTGCTCACCTCCCAGCCAGTCGCCATCTTGTCTGCGATCCAGGTCGCCTACACCATGGGAGTGTTCTCCATCCCGCCTCCGGTCCCCCTGGTATTGACACCGGTCTCCACGCCACCGGTACCGGTCGTCTTGTACTGGGCATCAGACACCTTTATCCGTGGTCTCTAAACAGACCCAGACATCCATGGCACCTCCGTGGTCTCTGTAGGGCGGTTCCTCTGGTACTGAGGGAAGGTTTAACCCCTTGGCTAGAACCCAATGGGGTGACTGGGCGACCGAGACTGTAGCGCCAGTGCAGTGGCAGCCGGGTCAGTGGCCAGTGCAGTGGCCTGATTGGAACACGTGGGGAGTTCCGGTCATGGCTACACAGCTGTCGCTTCACTCGTTGGCTGCCATCTCAGAGTAGCAGCTGCCAGCACCAACAGCACTGGGCTCAGCACGGGAAGCACACCCGGAGACTGAGGCTCAGGAAGTTGTGACCACTCCTAAGCCACCCTGCCCAGCGGAGAAGGAGGACCAGAGCCCCCCGTCTATGGTACAGTACAGTCTTCATCTTCGTCCCAGGACGAGGCAGTCGCAGGCCCCTCTAGGGTGAGTCTGCCAGATAACTTTAAGGACCAGCAGGCCCTGCTTCGTTGGGTGGCGGAAAACTTGGGCCTGGAGGTGGAGGAGATGGCTGAGCCGATGGACACCCTATTCAATGTCCTTTTGGCCTCTACTCTGACCCAACTTGCATTACTGGTACATGACGGGGTCCTCAAAATTGCCAAGTCAATCTGGCAAACCCCTTCCTCCATCCCTCCCGCCTCCGAATGGGCTGAAAAGAAATACTTTGTGCTGTTCTGAATATCTGTATACCCACCCTCCCCTCGGCTCGCTGGTGGTCTCGGTGGCCAATGAGAAGGAAAAGCAGGGTCGGTCCAGCTCAACCCCAAAAAATAAAGAGGACAAACAACTGGACTTGTTTGGGAGGAAAATTTATTCCACCACCAGTGTACAGTTTCGGATGGCAAATCATCAGGCCCTCTTGGGCCATTACATCTTTAATTTATGGAACTCCCTCCGTAAGTTTAAGCAGTCCCTCCCACAGGACTTGGCCCAAGAGTTTGATACTCTGGTGCAGGAAGGCACTATGGCAGCCCGGTGCTCCTTGCAAATGGTGTGAATGCCGCAGACTCAGCAGCCAGGGTGGTAGCGTCCGCTGTGGTGATGAGGCGCAGCTCCTGGCTTCAAACCGTCGGACTCTCCCAGGAGATGCTGACCTCCCTCCAAGACCTCCCATTTGATGGGAACGGTCTGTTCTCTGACCAAATGGATGCGAGGCTTCATGGGCTGAAGGACACCAGAGCCACCCTTCGCTTGCTGGGCATGGACACACCGCAGTCAGCGCATAAGCGGTTCTGTCCGCCTCCGCTGCCAAGGCCATGGCAGCCTTGTCCGGGGTCTGCTAGAAGAAGGGACAGAGACACTGGGTTTAGCCATCGCCGCCCTTCTACCTCCTGCTCACCTGCGCAGCCCAGCCTGCGAAACAGTCCGGAGGCCAGAAGCGCTCGTTTTGAGAGCGCGCTCAAGAGCAATGCCCCAGATCCACCGTTCCTTTTCCTCAACCAGCTCCACCCCTGCCGTTCGGCCTGTTCGTGGGTTACCTCAGACTGCTGGGTATTGGTCATAGTATCTCCAGGCTATACCCCGCAATTTTCGGCGCCCCTCCCTTCCACCCCCACACCTTCCCCATCCCTCTTCAGGGACCCTTCTCATGAGCAACTCCTCATTCAGGAGGTCAAGAATCTTCTGCGCCTAGGGGAGTTAGAGGAGGTCCCTTGGGACATGAAAGGAAAGGGGTTCTACTCCCAGTACTTCCTAATCCTGAAAGCGAAAGGAGGCCTCAGACCCATCCTGGACCTGCAACACCTCAACGAGTCTTTCAAGAAGTTGAAGTTTCGCATGGTTTCACTGGCCTCCATCATCCCCTCCCTGGATCCGGGAGACTGGTACGCCGCTCTCGACTTACGGGACATTTATTTCCATATTCCTTGGTCACAGGCGTGTCCTTCGCTTCATAGTATGCAGACGCTATTTCCAGTTCACGGCGCTGCCTTTAGACTGGACTTTGTCCCCAAGGGAGTTCACAAAATGCATGGCACCAGTGGCAGCTTACCTGAGAGGTCGAGGGGTCCAAATTTTCCCATATCTTGACGATTGGCTCATCAAGGGCACGTCTCAGGAGCAGGTGCAGAGGAGCCTTGATCTGGTTAATTCCACCTGCCACGATCTGGGCTTGTTAATGAACATAAAGAACTCCACATTAATGCTAGTCTAGCACATAGAATTCATCAGGGCGGTCCTCAACTCCATGCGAGCCAGGGTCTTTCTCCTGGAGGCACGTTTTCAGGCCGTGTCGGACTTGATCTCCCACTTAAAGAGCTACCCGCTCACTACGGCCCACACCTGCCTATGTCTGATGGGCCACATGCACAAACATGGTCACCTATGCTCGGCTCCATCTACAACCTCTGCAAGCGTGGCTGGGCCTCAGTCTATATCCCCAACAGACACGGGTTGGACCAGGTGGTCACGGTGCCGGACCACGTCCTGTTGTCCCTGCATTGGTGGTTGGACCCCAAGCCAGTGCTGCAGGGAGTTCCCTAGCAACCCTGTCCCCATCACTGACCCTGGTCTCCGATGCTTCAGTTTTGGGCTGGGGAGCCCACCTGGGTGAGCTGAGCACCCAGGGATGTTGGCTGCGGGATGATCTCGCCCCCTATATCAATGTCAGGGAACTCAGGGCGGTTCACCTGGCTTGCCAGGCTTTCTTGCCCCACCTGAAGGGCAAGGTGGTGCAGGTTCTGATAGACAATACCGCCATGATGTATTACGTCAACAGGCAGGGCGGTGCCAGGTCCTCGGCCCTTTGTCAAGAGGCACTCAGCCTTTGGGACTTTCGTGTGCAGCCTGCCATTCATCTGGTCGCCACCCACCTGCCAGGCACCATTAACATCTTGGCAGATCGCCTCAGCAGGACCTTCTCATCTCGCCAGGAATGGTCGCTCCATCCAGAGGTGGTCAACGTAATCTTCCAGAGGTGGGGGACTCCCCAGGTGGACCTGTTCACGTCCAGACTGAACAGGAAGTGTCTGGTGTTCTGTTTCATTCAGGGCCTGGACAGAGGTTCCCTTTCGGATGCCTTCCTCATTCCATGGTTGGGAGGACTGATGTATGCCTTCCCGCCAGTGCCGTTAATTCACAGGGTCCTCGTGAAGGTCAAGCAGGACAGGGCAACGGTTATCCTGGTAGCCCCTGTAAGGCCCTGTCAGCACTAGTTCGACATGTTGCTGAGTCTTTCGGCAGCCGCCCCTCTTCCTCTGCCTCTTCGGCCGGATCTGCTGTCCCAGAACCATGGCAATCTGCTGCACCTGAACCTGGCAGCACTGCATTTGACAGTTTGGCTACTGCGTGGCTAAGCACGGACGAGTGGGCGTGATCGAGCAGTGTCCAAAAAGTCTTGCTGGGTAGCAGGAAACCCTCCACCAGGGCAACCTACCTGTCTAAGTGGGAACGGTTTGAGTGCTGGGTCTCAGAGTGGTGTCTCGTGGCTGAGCAGGCCTCACTGCAGGGCATATTGGATTATCTGCTGCACCTCAAACTCCAAGGCTTGTCCTCCTCTTCAATCAAAGTCCACCTGGCTGCCATTTCGGCCTTGGATCCTCCGTTCCAAGGCAGGTCTCTCTTCATCCATCCTATGATGGTGCGGTTTTTGAAGGGTCTGGAGTGCCTCTATCCACATGTCCGGGACCCGGTCCCGCCCTGGGATCTGAATCTTGTGCAGTCCAGGTGCACGGGACCTCCATTTGAGCCTCTGGCTTCCTGCTCCCTCCTGCTTCTCTCCTGGAAGGTTTCATTCCTGGTCGCCATAATGTTGGCTCTCAGGGTGTCTGAGATCACAGCGCTCGCTTTGGGGCTGCCCTATATGGTCTACAAGGACAAGGTCCAGCTGTGACCGCATCCGGCATTTCTGCCCAAGGTCATTTCTCAGTTTCATACTGGCCCAGACATATACTTACCGGTCTTCTATTGGAAGCCCCATGTGTCAGACGAGGAACACAGGCTTCACACCCTGGACGTCAGGAGAGCGTTGGCATTCTACATAGATAGAACGAAGCTGTTCTGTAAGTCAACGCAGTTGTTCGTTACAGTGGCGGACAGGATGAAAGGTCGTCCGGTGTCTACTCACAGAATCTCATCCTGGATTACGGCCTGTATCCGTTACTACTATGATCTGGCAAAGGTGCCCCGGCCGGTGATCATGATGGCACACTCAACAAGGGCACAGGTGCCGATCCAAGAAATCTGTGGGGCCGCTATTTGGTCATCTGTCCACATGTTCGCATCGCATTACGCACTGACCCAGCAGGCTCGAGACGATGCTGGCTTTGGCAGAGCTGTGCTGCAAGCTGCAAGACTGAATTCTGAGCCCACCTCCGTTGATACTGCTTGTGAGTCACCTAGAATGGAATCGACATGAGCAAGCACTCAAAGAAGAAAAAATGGTTACCCACCTTTTGTAACTGTTGTTCTTCAAGATGTGTTGCTCATGTCCATTCTATTACCTGCCCTCCTACCCCTCTGTTGGAGTTGTCGGCAAGAAGGAACTGAGGGCGTAGGGCCAGCGATGCCTGATATACCGACGCATGGGCACGGCAGTCAAGGGCGCGCCATGGCTGGCCCTACGGATACCGCTATGGCAAAAATCTCCCATGACCGCGCTCATAGGTGCACACACACCTAGAATGGAATGGACATGAGCAACACATCTCGAAGAACAACAATTACAAAAGATGGGTAACCGTTTTTCCCATTGCAGTGATGGTATCCCCAACTTAGCAGGATATAGGTATTGACTTTTCATTAATTTACTTGTGCAGGAATAGATAGTGGTACAACGGACAGAGGTGGAGCCATCTGCTTTTCATTCCCTTGTAGTTAGATTGGGGGGAGAGGGACAGGGACATGTGGAGCACTTTGTTTATGTACACAGGGATGTCCCTTGAATCCTCCTGAGTGATCTTGATGAAACTTCCATGGAGGTACTCTGCAGTCCTCTCCCAAAGGTTTCTAGGAATGGTAGCCCATGCCACTCTGCAGTAACTTCAGCAGGCTCCATGGCAGTAAACAGTCTAGTGGCATACAGGCCCAGGTGACTTCTGGACACCAACAGCAGCTGTACTCTCTGTGCCTTTTTTACCCTCAGGAGTGAGATATCAGCTAAAATCACCACAGTCTGTGGGAAATGGTGCCAGTAGTCAGTGCCATTACCCTATTGATACCAGTCAGCTCTGTGTTCTGGGGAACCAGGGTGCAGTATCCAGCCTGACTCATGAAAGACACTCCCCACCCCACCCCAGCCTCTGGTTAAACCAAAACCCATCAGAGGAAAAAACTTGCAGAGAGCAATGAAGGGCGGTGGGAGACACACCTAGACCCCTCCTGACAAGGATGACAAGATTAAGACATCTCCATTGGGGGGAGGGATAGCTCAGTGGTTTGAGCATTGGCCTGTTAAACCCAGGGTTGTGAGTTCAATCCTTGAGGGGGCCATTTAGGGAACTGGGGTAAAAATCTGTTTGGGAATTGGTCCTGCATTGAGCAGGGGGTTGGACTAGATGATCTCCTAAGGTCTCTTCCAACCCTGATCTTCTATGATTCTATGATTAGCATACAAAATGGAGAGCAGAGACAACTCCCCTAGCCTCATCTGCATGAAAGATGGGAGACATCTCAATTTGCATACAGAATGGAGAACAGAGAACCGCACTGAACTCTGGGACCAGAAAAAGCAGGGAAGCACTGCATCATGGGAATCTCTTCTCCAGGTGCTAATGTACCTATGCCAGCTCAGCCATTATCAGACCAATTCTAGTAATGAATCGTTGATTGATATCCAAAATACTGAAGCTGCCTAGTTGCATTGTGAGCTCCCTGGAAGAAAACACCACCCATAGCCAAGAGTGATCAGCTCCTATTGTCTAGCCTAAAGAAAATTCTTTAGTCATCAGCTTACCTATAAACAAATCTAGTGTTCTCCCTTGAACTATTGTATTTTCTCTACAAAAATCCCTACTCACCCTCTAGTCAGTGTTCTGATGCTTAGATCCAAACTATGCATCAGTTCCACTGGGACTCCATTTTCTCCTGACTGATTGTGCTGGGGGCTCTGCCTGTCTCCAGCACTCAGGACCCTGAGCTACCACCATCACCTGGGAACCCCGACCAGTTCAAGCCTCATGGAGTGGGTGAGATCTCCCTCTCTCTCTCTCTGTTTTCCTTTCTACCTTAGGTATTAACCTTTAATAACGTATGTTATGTTGGTTTAGCTCTCCTTGTGTAGTTATCACTATTATTCAATAAATAACTTTTATGATTAAGTTGGTTGCTTCTCTCTCTTGCTGAACTTTACTCTTTTGTGTTTTTAGCTTCCCCCATTCGCTCTACAGCAACACTTCTTTTACCTAAGGTAAAGATCCCTGCAGCGCCCAAAATACTGTGGGGTTTGCTCATCAAGTAGGTTACTGCCAGTAGAATTGTGATGTGAGAGTGGGGATAGGGACATGCTGAATCTAGGCCGCATAAGGGTAACAGCTTGAAAGTGCTGCTTGACCCAGTCCATGGAACCCAGGGGCATATAAGGAGAGGCAGCTTGAAAGTGCTGCTTCATCCAGCCCAGTGAGTCCAGAGACATATAAGGGGTCAGCTTGACAGTGCTGACTGACCCGGTCCGCTCAGACTTGCTCTGTTAACGTGTGTGTGGGTGTTCATCCAGTTCTGGGGCTGGAGAAATCCAGCCCTAGGGAACCTACGTCCTTCAGGATAGCTCCACTGGGAGGGGACTTGCAGAAGGGAGAAGTAGAGCTCCATATGAAAACACAAGTGACACAAGCAGTACATTGATAGAATTACAGGATCCCTTCCCCTAGAAGAGTAACCCAAATAAATTAGCATACCCCAAAGTAACGGGCAAATCTGGTAACACTATACTCATAATTTCATGCTACCAAGCAGTTCCCTCCTCATTTCCTTCACCCTGGCGTGTCATACTCACTATGGCTCGAGCTATGAATAGTGCCTTACACACACATTCCAAAGCAGAAGTGTCAGTGTCTTGTTTAAAACTTTGGGGGGCAAGGGAAGAGAGTTTTGAATCTTAACTTTTGCTTTCCATTGTGACTATACTGACAATGTTATCTGTGTGTTTTATCTGTAGCTGCTGCTGTTGTGGCGTGAAGGGGTTGCCCCTCCACACCCGCAGAATGCCTGATCCAGGCATGGAGGAGAAAGAAGAGGACTCAGGATGATATGTTCAGTGAGATCCTGCAAGCAGTGCTGTGTCAGTCTGTGAGCTGAGGGCCTGGAGGGTGAGTACTGCAGACTTTATAGAGAAGGAAAGAGCAGACAGGAGGAAGGCCCAGGAGTAGGAGAGGAAGATGCACCAGGACACAATGGGGCTTCTCTGGCAGCAAACAGATGCTGCAGATGCTTGTGGACCTATAGGTTCAACATTCCTGGTCTTGCTTCACTTTGCAATCCATGGAGAGCTCCAGTATAGTACCCTACATCCTCCCTCAACATTCCATGTGGCATCAGGGTCCGCAGCCCTACCCCTACCACTCCATACCAGGGGACATTAAGGACAGCCACAGCTTCACATGCAGTGAGCGTCATGGTTGATGTATGTATGACGGTTTGGATCACAGAAACCCCCTTGGGACTGCCACCTGATGTGCTGAGACAGGCTCAGAGGTAGTTTTCCCTGGCAGCTTGGGACTTCAGTCCCTTGCCCGGTTTGAGCCAGACATGCTTGCCTGCTGCAAACACAGATCCAAGTCTGAACCACGTCCCCCACAAGCTGCAGGCTTAACTGAAAACAGCTTAAGAAGTGCTCCTGTCTCCAGCACTCAGATACCCAACTCCCAATGGGGTCCAAACCCCAAATAAATCTGTTTTACCCTGTATAAAGCTTATACAGGGTAAACTCATAAATTGTTCGCCCTCTATAATACTGATAGAGAGATATGCACAGCTGTTTGCCCCCCAAGGTATTAATACTTACTCTGGGTCAATTAATAAGTAAAAAGTGATTTTATTAAATACAAAAGTAGGATTTAAGTGGTTCCAAGTAATAACAGACAGAACAAAGTGAATTACCAAGCAAAATAAAACAAAACACGCAAGTCTAAGCCTAATACAGTAGAAACTAAATGCAGTTAAATCTCACCCCCAGAGATGTTCCAGTAAGCTTCTTTGACAGACTAGCCTCCTTCTAGTCTGGGCCCAATCCTTTCCCCTGGTACAGTCCTTGTTCCAGCTCAGGTGGTAGCTAGGGGATTTCTCATGACTGCTGCCCCTTTTGTTCTGTTCCACCCCCTTATATATCTTTTGCACAAGGTGAGAATCCTTTGTCCCTCTTTGAGTTCCCATCCCTCCTTCTAAATGGAAAAACACCAGGTTAAAGATGGATTCCAGTTCAGGTGACATGATCACATGTCCAGGGCCGCCCAGAGGATTCAGGGGGCCTGGGGTCTTCGGCGGCGGGGGTCCTTCCACTCCGGGTCTTCGGGGCACTTTGGCGGCGGGTCCCGGAGCGAGTGAAGGACCCGCCGCCGAAGACCCGGAGCGGAAGGAATCCTCGCCACTAAATTGCCGCCAAAGACCCGGAGCGGAAGGAGCTCCGGGTCTTCAGCAGCAGGTCCTTCACTTGTTCCGGGCATTTTCGGTGGCACTGAAGGACCTGCCGCCGAAGACCCGCCGAAAACCCTCGTGGGGGCCCCTGTGGGGCCCGGGGCCTGAGGCAAATTGCCCCATTTGCCCCCCCTTCTGGGCGTCCCTGCACATGTCACTGTAAAACTTCATTACCCACTTGCCAGCACACATGTATACAGGAAGACTTACAAGTAAACAGAACCATCTACAGTCAATTGTCCTGGTTGATAGGAGCCATCAAGATTCCAAGTCACCATTAATGGCCCACACTTTGCATAATTATAATACGACCTCAGAGTTATATTTCATATTTCTAGTTTCAGATACAAAGAATGATACATTTATACAAATAGGATGACCACACTCAGTAGATTATAAGCTTTGTAATGATACCTTACAAGAGACCTTTTGCATGAAGCATATTCCAGTTACATTATATTCACACTCATTAGCATATTTTCATAAAATCATATAGAGTGCAGCATCACAGTATGTGTAGCTAAAATGGACATGAATGTTCCTTCCCATTCTTTAAGCTCTGTTCCATACATTTATTAAGGTTTTATATGCATTTGCTTTTAACTTGCACAGAATTTTTTTGAAGTATTTTCATTACTCAGTAAAACATTGTTGTTTGGAAAATAATTCATCTTTATCAGTTTCCAACATATGCTGAGAATGCCTAGCGGTACTGAAAGCACCCACTTAGTTATTGTATGCTGTGACACAACTCATAAGATCAGTGACAAATGCATTGTAATCATCATAAATCTAAGGCAAGCACCACAAAAGTAATAGGTGCATTGTCAGTGTTACATTCATAGATGTGCACCAAGCATCACACTATTCCAACAGGCCCCCAAACAGCGGGGCCAGGTAGAGCACAGTACACCACAACGCATTACTGTGGTTTACTGTTAAAGTGCTCTTTCAAAGCCTCTCTGAGCCATATAGCTCTGCTTTAAGCTCTTGTGATAGCCCTTGTGTCTAGCTGTTCAAACTCAGCAGACAGCCTGAGCCGCTCCACCTCCACCCTGGCAGCAACTTTTCCACCTTTGCTTCACAGATATTATGCACAACATAGCAGGCAGCTATAACCATCGGGATATTTTTCTCACAGATATCCAGTCTTGTGAGTAAACAATGCCAGCGTCCTTTCCATCTACCAAAAGCACATTCAACTGTCATTCAGCACGGGCTGAGCCAGTAGTTGGATCTTTCCTTGGTTCTGTTGAGTTGGCTGGTGTACAGCTTTATGAGCCAGGGTATCAAGGGGTAGGCTGAGTCCCCCAGGATCACTACTGCCATTTCAATTTTGCCAATGGTAATCCACCAGTCCTTGCTTATTATTTTTAAGAACAGTCCTGTGTTCTTAAAGATGCAAGAATCATGCATCTTCCCAGACCAGCCAACATTAATCTCGGTGAAGCCTCCCTGGTGATCCATCAGCACTTGCATAACCACAGAAAAGTAGCCCTTTCTTTTGATGTACTCTGTGGCAAAGTGCTCTGGTGCCAAAATAGGGATACACATGCCATCTCTCACTCCACCGCAGTTCTGGAACCCCATTGCTACAAATCCATCCATTATGTCCTGCACATTGCCATGAGTCTCAGTACTGCATAGCAGGAGTCGATAAATGGCCCTGTACACTTGCATGGCAATGGCCCCCACAGTAGATTTTCCAACTCCAAAATGATTTCCCACTGACTAGTAGCAATCTGTTGTTGCAAGTTTCTACAGTGCGATCAGCACTTGCTTCTCCGCTGTCAATGCAGCTTTCATTCTGGTGTCCCTGTGGTGGAGGACTGGGGCAAGCTCAGCACACAGATCCAGGAATGTGCCCTGAGCATCCAAAAGTTCTGCAGCCACTGCTCCTCATCCTAAGCCTGCATTATGATGCAGTTCCACCAGTTCAGGGCTTGTTTCTTGGGCCCAAAAGTGGTGCTGTACCATTTGCAGCTGCTCTGTTAATGCTACCAACAACCTTAAATTGGTTCTCGCTACGTCCCACAGCAATCTATCCTCCAGGAAATCATCATGTTTCCTGCAGTTCTTGCACCTCTGCAAATACTGAAGGATCATGCATCCTGTGCCTGCAGCACTCATGACAATAGTGCAGAGTTGTGCAGGCTCCGTGCGTCTGTCAGAGATGGCAGACAGTGACAAGTCCCGTGTGGATTCATGGGATCTTCAAAATAGGCAAAAAATTATCGGATAGAGATAGCATTATGAGGTGGAGAAAGTTACATGATGGGAACTTGACCCCACAGTCTCAGTCACCCCTGTGCAACTCGTTTCTGCCCCATCGTGCATCGTGCCAAAACTTTCCAAAAGACAGGACACTGGACGATGGCAAGTTGCACACTGGGATAACTACTTAACAATGGTGCATCGCATCGTGCATCAAAAGAAGTACTCCTGGTGAGTACACAAAGCACTGACACAAGGAGATAAGTATGGACGCACACAAGCGATATACTAAGTGCAGCGGCTTTATGCCAACATAATTTGAGTTGGCAAAAAGTTGTAGTGTGGACATGCCCTACGTCTTTGTCTATGCTTAAAATTTATACTGGCATAGCTAGGTCAGTCAGGCATATGTGAAAACCACACCCTCTTAGTGACATAGTTGTGCTGACAAACCCCCGTGTTGACGCAGCTATGCCAACAGAAGAGTGCTAATGTTATTCGGGGAGGTTGTGTTCCGACACGGGCAGAAAAACTCCTTCTGTCAGCGTCTGCTTGATCGACACTAAGGGGCTATCCCAGCATAGGCTCTGCAATGTAGACATTGCCTATATTAAATTGAATTTTTATTACCGATTTCATACTATGATTTAAGACACATACTTAGGACTTTGTGGATCTTACCTACTATCAATTTCTCTTAGTGAGAATTACAAAGCTTCTATTGCATTCATAAAATAATATGGGCTCCCTCTAGTGGTCAATTTAACAACTGAAAATGTCCATATCTATTAATTGAAGACTGTACACCAGAGGTGAGCAAACTACAGCCCGCGGGCCACATCCGGCCTGCGGGATCGTCCTGCCTGGCCCCCGAGCTCCTGGCCCGGGAGGCTAGCCCCTGGCCCCTCCCCTGCTGTCCCCTCTCCCCCGCAGCCTCAGCTCGCTCGCTCCGCCACCGGCGCAATTCTCTGGGCGGCGGGGTTGTGAGCTCCTAGGACAGCGCAGCTGCAGAGCCGGGGCCTGACCCGGTGCTCTGTGCTGCATGATGGCGGCGGTGTGGCCTGGCTCCAGTCGGGCTGCGCGGCTGTAGCGCCACCAGCCCCCAGTGCTCCAGGAAGTGCGATAAGGGGGCAGGGAGCAGGGGGGATAGGATAGAGGGCAGGGGAGTTTGGAGTGGTGGTCAGGGGGAGGGAGTGTGGATAGGGGTCGGGGGAATGGGGTTGAATGGGGGCAGGAGTCTTGGGGGGCAGTCAGGAAGGAGGGGGGGTTGGATGGGGCGGCAGGCAGCAGTCAGGGGACAGGGAGAAGGGGTGGTTGGATGGGGCAGGGGAGTTTGGGGTGGTGGTCAGGGGGCGGGGGTGTAGATAGGGGTCGAGGGAACGGGGTTGAATGGGGGCTGGGGTCCTGGGGGGCAGGGAGGAAGGAGCGGGGGTTGGATGGGCGGCAGGGAGCAGTCAGGTGCAGGGGTTCCCGGGGCAGTCAGGGGACAGGGAGAAGGGGTGGTTGGATGGAGCAGGGGTCCCGGGGGGCTGTCAGGAATGAGAAGAGGGGTTGGATGGGGCGGCAGGAGTCCGGGGGCAGTCAGGGGACAGGGAGCGGGGGTGTGTGGATGGGGCAGGAGTCCCCAGGCAGGGGCAGATAGGAGGTGGGGGCCGGGCCACGACCCCCTCCCCTAACCGGTCCTCCATACAATTTACGAAACCCGATTTGGCTCTCAGGCCAAAAAGTTTGCCCGCCCCTGCTGTAGTCCCAAACCAGGAGAAAATAATTTATTACTTTTCCATCACATGATGTAGGAGGCTCCTATCACTGTTGTAGTTAAAAAGCCCTTTTGACCCCATTGCTGCTGCGTAGGGTACTCTCTGAGTATCAAAGTGGGGATTTTCTTTCTCCCCTTGATTGTCATTTGGTGGATGTGAGAGAGGGTTGGAAAAAGAAGAAATATGGGGCCCTATATGGCAGATTACTATCTGGCTAAGCATCCACTTTTTTTGAAGCTGTTTCACTAAAAGCACTGCTAGTTGCTTGATTTGAACGCCACATCATTCTCACTTCTGACTCTATGATTCAGCTGATCAAGAAAGGAGACGATAAAGAAGCACTTTAAGACAGATATTCTGTCTCTCTCCCTGGCTATCAAATGTGATTGCAAAAGTGAAATGGACAGGGTAGAATTTTTTCTTATCAAGAAAAGATTTCTTCTTCCCCAGATTTTTCACTGTTGCTTCTAAAAGGGAGGGTAAGCATCACTGTAAGACCCCGCCCCACCAAATGGCTTATATAGTCAAACTGAAGGTAGTAATTGAAGTGCATTGTCCATCTTAGAATCTCCTGTAGTTGGAAAATACAAAAACCCACCCTTTTTCCTCACTGAGGAAGGTACCACTTTTTCAGTTCAGCAGTTTGCAGGGGGAGATGGTATCCTTTCTGGATTTTTCTCAGGCAGATAATTATCTGCACTAAGTGTTTTTGTTGGTTCTTCAAAATTGTTCAATTTTATACACACAGTAGAGTTGGAAAATGCTCCTGCATTTCAGACCTACACATCACTGTATGCTAGGATTGTTTCCTTTGTACAGCGCCTTTTAAATATAAGATGGCTATCTGCTATGGAGGCTGGGATGCGAGGGTATTCAAGATGGAGGATCCAGACCTCTCAACCTGCCCAGGCCAGAAAGTAAGATGTAGTGTGTGACAAAGACCCTAAATGAGGGGAAATAAAATGTATGAATGCAGGAAACTTAAAATGATGTGGGATTTATGTAAATAGGTAACTCTTTTTATGACCTTGTTTACCTTGGGCTTTTAGCAACTAGTGTAGGTGCACTGTACAAACCCCTAGCATAGATATGATTTACACCAGGGCTCCTTACTTCAATTTCAAAGCAGGGTAAGCTGCACCAGTATGAATAATCCTGCATTTGTGCGAGTCAGGTCTGTACAAAAGTGGTCCATCAGCAGGGCCAGCCCACAACATTTTGGCACCTGAGGCGGGGAGCTCAAATGACACCCCCATGCCCCTTCACTTGGGCCAAAACTTTGAAAGGTCTCAATTCTGCCTTCTTCCTGTTCTACTCCTCTCATGGTACTGCTCTGCTACCTACCTCAATAAAGGAGAACTAACAACTTAAAATGCCTTGTTCAAAAATTATAAGTAACACTTAACTTTCAAACACCTGAACAGCAAATGTAACTCTTCTTGTCTGCATAGTAAACACTGGAATTTTATCTGTTTGAATAATCAAAGTGGTGCTTTCCGTGCCTTCTTGGTTGCAAAGATTTGAACTGCTTCCTGAAGGTCCACAGTCTGGGCCAGCTCATGCTCTATTGAGATGGTTGCAAGGCCGACCAGCCTCTCCTGTGTCATTGTGGAGTGTAGATGTGTTTTTATTAACTTCAGCTTGGAGAAGCTGCGCTCTCCACTGGCAACTGTTACAGGAAGTGTTAGAAGTATGCGTAGAGCAACAAAAGCATTTGGAAAGAGGGTGGACATCTTATTTGTGCACATATATTCCAGAACAGCCTTTGGAGTTGATCCTGCTGAAATGCATCTTGAAAGGGCTTTCAGTTCATCACCTAAATCACTTGAATCAATATTGCACATGTCATCATGTGTCAACACTGTCTCCAGTGCCCTGCATTGCTGGTGTAAGTCTTCTTCAGGTATAGTGAGGAGTTTTGGAATATCATACAACATCCCAAATATACTGCTGTGTTCCTTGAGCTGCATGAAAATTTCTTCAACTGACTGTATTGCACAATCTAGCACCTAGTTAAAGAATTCAATTTTGAATGGTTGTTTGGGGTCTCTTATGGGATTATCCCGTGCCTCGTAATCAAAATGTCGTCTTCTTCGGTGACTCTTGTATTCTTGAGTGGGTGGGAAAATAGCTTCAGTGTGAAGTTCCTCTGCCAACTTCCGTGCACTCTTCAGAACGTTTTGAAATCCCTCATCTGACCGTAAGACTGTAGGTATGACTTTGCTTTGTCCAGTTGTTCCATTGCTCCAGATATATCAAGATCAACACCTTGGAGTCTCTTGCTTACAACATTTATTTCAAACAGTATGTCATGCCATAACACACATTATTCAGAAAGAAAAGGGTTGAGAACCCCCCTCCCCAACAAGCTATTAAAAACTCCACGGTCCACCTGTGCCACAACAATGCGTTAGGAGGTAGCAAGCAGGGCAATTGCCTGGGGCCCCACACCACCGGGGGCCCTGTGAAGCTAAGTTGCTCAGGCTTCGGCTTCAGCCTGGGTGGCGGGGCTTGGAACTCCAGGCTTAAGCCCCATGCAGTGGGGCTTTGGCTTTCCGCCCTGGGCCATAGCAAGTCTAAGGCCAGCCCTGCTTGGTGGACCCCCAGAAATCTGTTCAGGGCCCCTCAGTGGACCCTGGACCCCTGGTTGAGAACCACTGATCTTGACTAAAGGGCCATGCTTTGCTCTTTGTATGACACATCCTCTTGGGAGTGTATCTTTTTTTCTTGGTATGCTGTACATATGTCAGGGAATCAACTCAAGTGAATTGAGTAGAAAGAATGGGGTGGCTTATACTCCTGAACTTTCCTATTTTATTCTGCCCATTGGTCTCATACGTGTAAAGGAAATGTACATGTTATGTTAAGGAATTACTTTACCGAGTAGCGGTAACACTAGGTTTGATCAATCACTATAAAGTAAGACAATAAATGACATTATGCTCGAGTATAGTTGCACTAGATATTAACATTGCACCAGAATTTGGCCTTTCTGTGGGCAATCCTGCAGTCTTCCATACTCTCCTAGTTCTAGAAATTATTGTAGGGTTGTTGTTATTATGATTAATTATTATAACTGACACCACTGCAGGGAGCCATAGTGAGCATTATAGATATCTGGTAGCATACTCTGCGTACCATGAGTTTGGAGACCAATGCTAGACGCACTCCGAGCACTAGGCTGTATTAACTCTATCCCTTATTGTGAAATGGAAGAAATCCTATAGTCAGTCCTTCTCCAGACAAAACTCCCGTTGAAGATTATTTAATCTATTTAGTGTATCTGGGCATTTATATTATGTTCAGCACTGTAGTTTGTGCATACAACAGGATTGGTTCTGTGTATTTGCTGGAGGCTACACCAAGTACTGTAGATGGCATGAAATATTCCTTTTTTGTTATCATATATTAATATTATTGCTAATTTCAAACATGAATTGCAAGCTTCTGCTGGTGTTTGCTTTGCATTGTCAACCATATTTCCTGCCATTTACCATCTAGACAGAGCCATCCCTAGGGTACGGCGAATCGAGGTGACTGCCCTGGGCCCTGCGTTTTGGGGGGCCCCGTGCTTCGTGAGAAGGCGGGCGCCTGGAGTGGAGGGGAGGCGGGCGGGGTGAGGAGCCGAACAGGGAGGTAAGCGGCAGGCGGGTGCAGGGGGGGCGAGGAGGAGCCCCCCAACAACCTCTCCCTCCCCCCAACGCCTCCTGCCTGCCGGCGGGCCCCGCCAATCAGTGCCTCCCCCTCCCTCCCAGCGCCTGCTGCCTGCCGTGGATCAGCTGTTTTGCGGCATCTGGAGGCGCTGGGTGGGGAGGGGAGAGGAGTGAGGGTGCAGCGCACTCGTGGGAGGGGGTGGAACTGGGCAGGGAAGAGGCGGGGTGGGAATTGGTGGGGCTGGGGCGGAGCGGGGGTGGGAAGAGGTGGGGCATGGGTGGGGCCTTGGGGGAAGGGGTGGAGTGGGGGCGGGGCCTGGGCAGAGCCGGGGTGGGGGGGGGGGAGCACTCCACGGCAGATAGAAACTCAGCGCCTATGTCCCGGGCCCTGCAACCCTCTAGGGACGGCCCTGCATCTACAGTATAGGTTTTTACACCTCTTTTGGTATTCAGAGGAGTATGTATATAGCTGATAGAATGAAGGAATATATATTTAACTTTTGTCCAATATTTACTGGTATAGTTGTGTGTCTGCTATTTTTAAGTCATTGTAACTGGGTAGGATGAGTGGTTCTTGTCCTAGCTTAAGTCAGATTATTTATAATGTCATTGGCAGTGCAATAGCAGGTTCCTGATGGTTCCTATGCTATGATATACAGTAGATACCTGAGATGTTCCTGTTCCAGGGGGTTTTATAGGCCTGTGATTCCTTTCCTTTTTATGTTGGTATATTTATCATGTATCCATCTTTATGTGACTTGAGATGAGCAGACTGGCTAGCACCATTTGTTCTCTTTATGGCATAGAGTAGGGTTTTTACTGTGCAATAACTGATGATGGGCAATTTATTTTATGCTTCGGGGTGAATGAATCTTCACTGAAGCTGGTGCGTGACACTGCTACCCTTCATTCAGAATAAATGTCAGACACAGTCAAGCTCTTTTGTGGAACCAGAGAGCTGAAGGAATAGGAGCCATTACCCAAAACACAAACATGTAGCACAGCTAGAGTAGATGCTGACTACATGTTGCCCGAGGGCTTGCCCTGGAGACTGATACAGTAAACTGTGGGTCTGTGGGACGGATCAGTGGAACTGTGTGTGTATCTATGAGTGAGAGACGCAGGAGAAACAAATAGAAGGACATAGAAGGAGCAAAGAAGTCTAGACACAGCCAAAGAAGACCAGGTAGCATGACCCTGAGAAAAAAAGCTGAGGGGGAACTTTTGGGTATAGTGGCGGTTGAAAAGAGGCCTAGAACTGTGAGCAAAGAAACTCTTTCCTGTTTTTGATTCCAAATATGTTCAGGGAAACAGGACTGTGTACATTCTTTGTAAAACCTTGTAAGCAAGATGGCATCAAAGAATATACCTTACTCCATCAATTTCTCCTAATGGAAATGAAACCCTGAAAATTAGCTAACTATTCAGGTCAAAAAGGGGTAAGAGTATGTGTGACCAGGGTCCCAGTGGGGGCCAGCTGAGGTCACTCAATTAGGGTAAACTGAAAAGAATGGGGCAGACAAACCCCAAAGCTGGTGGATAATTCATACTTAAATTTACCAAGCCAGCATAAAACAGCTTATTTATTACCTTGCTGGTTATTCAGAAGTCCAAAACAACACCGTTCCCTTAAAGCACCCAGCCTCAGGCCCCCATCCAGGTACCTAAGTCAAATATGATGATGATTCCTGTAAATCTTATTTCATCATATAAAAGAAAAGGTTCTACCAATCCCAAAGGATCGGACACATTACCTCCCAGGTTAATGAATATTCCAGGTCTTACCCAAATACACGTATACAGACAATTCTTATTAACTAAACTAAAATATATTTAAAAAGAAAAGAGAGTGAGTATAGGTTAAAAGATCAATACACATACAGACATGAGTCCAATTTTTGAAGTTCAGATACATATAGGGTGACCAGATGTCCCGATTTTATAGGGACAGTCCCGATTTTTGGGTCTTTTTCTTATATAAGATCCTATTACCCCCCACACCCTGTCCTGATTTTTCACATTTGCTGTCTGATCACCCCAGATACATAGCAGAGATGGTGAGCTTTGTAGTTGCAAAGAGTTCCTTTAGAATTTAGTTAATAGGTTATAGTCCAATGTCCAATATCTTATCCAGGGCGTTCCAGCTTAGGACTGGAATCTCAGTCCTTAAGCTTCCCCTATATGAAGTGAAGCCTCAAGCAGATCTGAGATGTCAGAACCAGGACCCAACGGTCTTTGTTGTTCTAGCATTCACTTGACCACACAGTCCTGGGTAAACAATAGGCTTTTGATGTAACCTTCTGTTTTCTAAACACCACCAGTAATTAGTTAAACAAATTAACTTAGGGCAATTTATCCATTAGGCAGTTTATCACAAACTTCAAAAAGACATATAGACCCTGACATTACTTCACCAAAGATCAATCTAAGTGTTAATATTTCCTGTTGATCTCTGAATTAATATCAGAGGGGTAGCCGTGTTAGTCTGAATCTGTAAAAAGCAACAGAGGGTCCTGTGGCACCTTTAAGACTAACAGAAGTATTGGGAGCATAAGCTTTCGTGGGTAAGAACCTCACTTCTTCAGATGCAAGTAATGGAAATTTCCAGAGGCAGGTATAAATCAGTATGGAGATAACGAGGTGTTCACACCTCAACTGCTAGCAGAGCACCTCACCCTCCCTGATTGAACTAACCTCATTATCTCCATACTGATTTATACCTGCCTCTGGAAATGTCCATTACTTGCATCTGAAGAAGTGAGGTTCTTACCCACGAAAGCTTATGCTCCCAATACTTCTGTTAGTCTTAAAGGTGCCACAGGACCCTCTGTTGCTTTTTTCTGAATTAATAGTTATAGTGACAGACAGGAATTGTCTATTTACATGAAGAACAGGAGTACTTGTGGCACCTTAGAGACTAACAAATTTATTGAGCATAAGCTTATATAAATTTGTTAGTCTCTAAGGTGCTACAAGTACTCCTGTTCTTTTTGCGGATACAGACTAACCCGGCTGCTACTCTGAAACCTATTTACATGGCTAGCTTCTAAGATACACACAATTAGTATTACTTCTAACAATATAGGTTTGCATTTCAAAGTTCTAGCCTATTTAGCATACAATGGCCCTAATTATTATTCGCATATCTTTCTAACATGTCTTTAAAGGCCGGCTTTGGGTCATTCAACCTGCAAGCTGTTTAACCCTTTCTGGCCATGAGTTATATTTTGTATAAGATTTGTTGCAATTATATAACAGTGGTAGCAATAATGATTTGCATGGTTATATTTTAATTAGACAATGTCACAGTATGATACAATCAATTTGTATATAAAGTAGAGTAATTCAAAATACTGTCAAGGTACGGTACAGAGAAACAAAAGCTGACATGTACAGGATGTAAACAATTATACTCCACTAGAGATGACCGCAAACCACAAAATTCCACTATGGATCCAGAGTTCCAGCATCCCAAAGCTAGAAAATTTTCACACTTGAGGTTTTGGTTTCGTTGCAACGTGGTTCACTGGATAAGGCACAGTGAACTTGGAGTCATCGGACTTAGGTTCTACTTTTTGTTCTGCCATTGAGTCTTTATTTGACATTTAATAAGTCACTTGGGGCCTGATTCTGCCACTGTTTCTCTTGTAAAGTAGTACCTTTCTATAGAAATAGTTTTATGGTACTATGCAACATGGGAAAAACTAAGCAGCAGCATCAGACCCTTAACCTCTGTGTGCATTTTCCAAAATCCTTAGGTTTTGGGGATCTGGTCCCAGGCAAATGAGCAGTCCCAAGGTAGCAGTGAGTCAGTGAGAAAATTAGATTCTTTCAGAGCAACTGCAAAATGTGTGTGTGTGGGTGTCTTCCTGAGGAAATGTATGAAAGAGAAAGTACCCTAGTGAGAAGCAAAGAGCCAAGAGGAAGAATACTTACAAGGGAAGAAGGAAGAGGACAATATTTGTTTGAGAGATCAAAAAGTTGGGTTTATCTGGCCCTCATTTAATTTTAATCTGATACTCTAGATAATGAGTTTGTTAGGAGTTACTCTGTATTCATTCAAAGCCCTAAAAAAAACCCCATTGTAATCCTTTCTTCAAATTTTATTTTAGTGTTTTTATGCTATTATTTCTATGGAATTATTTAAAACTGTCTAATAACAAAGTAGCTTCCTTATCAAGATTTAACACAGAGACAGAGCTATAGGTACATCCCTTTAGATGAGATCATTGTTTTGATCACTGAGATACACAAGTTCCATGTACACAGTATGTCTTTACTATACACTATTTCAGTTTCTATTGTTGGTTTATTTAATGAGTCCTATTATCCTTTTGATGGGATAACAGCAAAGACAGAGAAATTAGTTGTGTCTCAGTTGTAATGCAGAGTACATGGATTTCCTACAAAATACCTCAAAGCAGAAAAGTTTCCAGTGGGGACACTTTTCAGACTGTCAGTTTCGGCTTTCTTTGATGCTAGAATGGAGTCTAGAGAGGAAAACTTCTGGCTATATATTGAGTTCCTTTGAGTATTGTGGGAAAGGAGAGGAAATGTATGAAAGAGAAGTCACAGGATCTGCAGCGGTGTAGGGGTTTGGAGGCTCAGTCCCAGTGACCAAAAGGGATTGGGCCTTTCTCAGGTCCCACCATTTTTACACATTACGCCTGATTTACACTAGAGTAATGAGATCACAGTCAGGCCCATTGTTCTTAAATTACACCAGAAATTATTTTTTTTTGTCATTGTTTGTTTTGGTGTTAATGCAATAGGCATTTATGTTCCATTATTTGCCAGTAGGTGGCTGTCAAGTCCAATACAATAATTAATTGCCTCCTGACTTCAGAAATGCATTATGCAAAAATCACTGCTTGAACCTCCTGTTACACTTTGAAGTTTAGTTAGCATGTTAATTAAATACACATTTATTTAAAAAGTTCCACTATATAGATTAACCACGGAGCTAGGATACTTGTCACATTGAGTAATTAAAACATTGATCAGAGGGTTTTTAAACATCAGTTGTGTGCAATTATATTAATAATCGCCATCAGGAGTTCTGTGGAGCTCATTGTTAAAACAATTACAAAGCTCTGTACACTTCTTACAGCATTAACAACAATTGTTTCAATCCAATAGTTAACTAAATTTGTTTTGAATTTGTTAATTTAAATGTTATAGACAATCTACAGCATAGTTTATTCTCATAACATTTAATAAAGCTGCTTCTGGACTTGTGATTCTGCTAGAGAACAATAACTGGAAGGGTTTTACTTTTTAGAAGGGAAGTATCTTTCTCTGGTATACTGGGTACTTTTCCATTGTATTGTCTTGTATTTTATCATATTTCAGTTGGACCTCTTGTGAATGTGCCAAAATACTTTAATATAAATATATATACTTTGATAGTGTAGATGTTTGTGTTGTGTTACTGAATGTAGTTCAGTAAATGTCAGATTAAACTGAAAGGGAATTGTTTTAGCCTGTCAGAACACAGGGATGCTGTACAGTTACTGATCCATAGCTGCACATGCTTCAGTTATGTATTCCCCTGTGCTTTGACTCAGCAGTTTGAATTTCCTATATCCAAACAGTATGCAAATCCCTATATTCTGGTTGTAAGCTATTAGCCAGTGAAAGCAGAGGAATTTGGATAATCATTGCACTGTTCTGCTTTGATTGGCTGATTGGCATTGGTGCTCTTCATCCTTTTGTTCACAGCAAACAGGATAATTAAAACTTCTGGCCACCTGCTGTCACCCAACTCCAAATATTAAATACAATTTGATTTTTAAAGGAATTACTCTTCAGGGCATATTTTTCAAGAGGTGTGAGTCTGTGTATGGAGTTATGGGGAGTAGCAAGGAGAGGAGGATTTCAGAGAGGAGTTGGCCAGGCCATGGTGGTTGTGGGGAAGGCTATGCCAATCAAAGCAGAGGGATTTATAGTATTCATGCAGAGAATGCAGGTGTGAAGAGTTGAAAAGCACATTTCAGTAAAATAACAGCTTGAGGGAATTCCCTGCTAACTCGGTAATAACTACATCCAGGGTTATAAACACCCAGCCACCAGCCTTCATGTTAATTTAGCTCAGGAGCTTTGTCAACAGGAAGCACCCACAAATTATCATTTAAAAGGGTAATATAAAAATAAAGCAAGGAAAAAAAACCTTTTATGCTGTCTCTATACATCATAAAGAAGAAAAACTCAATGTTTTAAATATCAATGAATGGAATGAAATTTCCTAGTTGTCTGCAAGGAGTGAAAATCCCAATTTAACACAGCAGAGAAACGACAGATTGCCACAAATTGGGGTAAATGGCATCTCATACAGAGACGGTGGTACCTGGAGAGTATATGTTTGATCCACTGGATTCCATAAGAGAATCCAGCAAGAGAGATGGGATATAATGGAAGAAAAAAAATGATCTCTGATTATAGAAAGATACAAATTCCAGTGCTAGAAGGGCATGAACAGCAATCTTGCTTTTCTGTTGTAGTTAATTGGGCAAATCAAGCCAAGATTTAATCATCCATTTTTGGCAGCCCGAAATGCAAAATTTGAGACTATGAAAAGGCAAGCGTCTTCTGTCTTTAGCAAGTGTCTCTTTGGAGAGTGCCAGAGGGGTTTCCCTGCTAGTCCAAATTAATCACACAAATAGCTGTTCTGTCAACTTAATTTCCTTAGGTACTGCTGTAAACTGAGCAGCAACTGCTCAAGTGGACAGAATCAGTGAGACATGATAATTATTTTAATAAGTGGAATTCAGTCTAAAAATGAAATCAGAAGTTTCTTTAAAACCTATATTAATTTGTCAACCATGGGAGACAAATTATCTAGTTACATATAGTAATAAATAACCAAAGGTAAATGCAAACTGTCACCAGCTTCCACTAAAAGAAAATGATGGTTGCGTGGGTACCAGAATGATCTGATTTGAGGAGTGTTTCCTGGAGCCTTTGCCAGGTATACAAATTACTTACATACATTTATAATTAACTTCCCCCCATGTCATCCAGACTAAGCAGAGAATTTTTAAAAAAATCTGGTTGGTATTAAAAAAAGACTCGTCTTAAAATATATTTAGAGATCTATATCTGCTGCAGAAGTAGAAGCTGCAGTACATTACAATGTGATTTAATAACTCCTTGGGAAAGAGCCAATTAGTATAGAAAACTGGAGACCAATTGCCTCCTTCAGCAGGAATTCCAGAAATTAAATGATTTATTAATGGCAGACATATTTCCAACAATATTCAGCACAGATGTACTGGACTGTTTCCCTCCTTTTACAGCTATGTCCTCAGGTAATGATTTTTTTAAGCTAAGCAGATTTGAGCCTGGCTCAGTATATGGATAGGAGTCCTCCAAGGAAAATATAGGATCATGCTGGAAGAGGGGTTGATTCATGATATCACACTTCCCTCTAAGTCAGTATTGAATTAATGCTCCTGCCTGATATTAGGGGGATGGTGCTGGATTTTTTGTTTGTTTTTTAATTAGAGTTAAAATTAGAGTCTTGATTATTTGTGGTCTTGAGTGGTTTGTCCTTTTCAAATTTCAGTCTGAGTAATTACTTTCTGCCTTTCTAAAACTTCCTTGTAATTTCAATTGGATACAGTCAAACTATTTTTGTAGTGATACTGTGAGCTGCTGAAACAGCTGCTGTTTTCTACTGAAGAGGTGGTTGAATGTCAATGGTTCAGGGAAGACTGAAATGTACTTGGGCAGGTAGACATCTTCGAGATGGATAGAAACCTATTCCCTATATCAGGAATATAAACTACAAGATTTGAGATGTTCAAAAATTAATAGAAAGTTGGGACCCAATCCTGAAAACAAATATGCACATGCTTAGATTTAAGCATGACTTGACCCACTGAAATCAAGTGTTCGAAGGATGTGGGTTTTGGATTTGAATTTTGCAGCATGAACCTCTCTCTGTCATTCATTCATGTGTGTACAAGCACACAAAGATGTAAAAGTGTTGCAGAATCCCACAATATGGAAACAGCTGTATAAATGTAGGGCCTTTATATTATTTTGGGTATTTATATAAAGCTTTTAATCCTATAATGTATGCATTGTTAAAATCTTAGATTTGTTTTGCTTTGTTGAAATGCTGTAATAATGTAATAACACAGTTTTTGTCTCTGTTTTGGAAGAGCTCCACCCTTCCTCCAATTCTTCATAGAATATTTCATGATTGTCCAATCTCCCCATAATTGTTTATACAATTTAGTTGCAGAAGTGGTTGCACCTCCAAGAGGCACAGAACAGAACTTACAGTCCAGGGGAGAGGGGCTCGGGTGGCTTTAAGACACCTTTGTACCCTCCTGATCCTGGGCTGCTTCGGGGTGTGGAACAGTCTCTGTCATAAGTTATACAGGCCAGAGGGGCTGTTTAAATTATACACTATGGGTTGCAGCATTGCCTGGAATCTGTGCAACACTGAATGCTGTGGCCCCTTCCCAATCGATCCTTAATATATCCCCTACACCAGGGCTTGTGAGGGGTCCTTGAAAAACAGCCTTATGGTTGTCTTATGTACCTGGATTGCAGGAGTGATGCCTGTCTGCACTGGGGGAATCCTCCAACAGCCAGCATTGGGGCTTTCTGCCACTCTGGCCCTTCTACTTGATATGAAGGGAGCCAGAGCAAGGGCGAGGATCTCACGTATGTATACAATTTTACCTCCTATTTCATAATTTTAAAGTCCTAAATGCCAAAAACAATTGTATGCAATCTGTACTAAAGGTATTACTGTGAGATCCAAATGGTTCTACAGAACTGAAAATATCAACTTGAAAGCAATGTTTCCTACTGAGAAGCTCAATGTCTGATGACTGCAGCCATGATACATTCTGTCATTGAAAGTTCCAAGCAGTACTAGATCACCAATATAACAGTAAGTCTGGTTATAGTAATATGAATAGAAAAGCCCCTGACATTTTGTGGAATTTTTGTAAAATGTATCAGGTTGAAATGGGAATATTTAATTAGTTCTTATGCATGAGTTCCATAAAAAAATAGAAGTTCAGCACTTTGAAATACTTGCAACTCTTCAACCAACCAACATTATTGCAAGTATTCAGATGAAACCTCTCCTGGATGGAACTTTCATATATAAAATCACAGAGGTCATATTTTTCAAAATTGTGGGCCTCAAGTTGGGTACCTCAAGTTGTCTGAAGTTGAGCACCCAAAATTAAGGCACCCAGAGTCACTAATCAGTTTTGATAATCTTGGTCCTAAGGTAATAGCTTATCCATTCCTTTTCACCTTAGACAGTAAGATTTCTTACAGCTGGGACAAGTTACAACTTTGACCTTAATTTGAAAGATGAGTTCTGTGGTAAAAAATGTATAGAAGTGAACACATTCTAATTTTGACCTACTCAGGATCTGAACCGAAATTTCCAGCATTTACAGAGAAGTAAATTAACTTATCTGTCTTCTGAAGATTTTTTTTAATAAATGCAAAACCATAAAAATTTTAAAGTTGATATTTCTCATGTCCTTGTATCTAAACAAAAAGGTAAATCTATACAGTTTAATAAAGATAATTTATTTTCCTAGATGTGAAAGCAAATTTATCTTGAATTATTTATTTTTTTAAGAATGAGTTATTAGTGTTTGAGGAATCAAATGTGTATGCAGTTCTGGTGAGCATTTTCTATTCATATTAATATAACCAGACTTACTGCTATATTGGTGATCTCTTGTGCTTCGAGCTTTCAGTGACAGAATGTATCATAGCTGCAGTCATAAGACATTGAGCTTCTCAGTAGGAAACATTGCTTTAAAGTTGATATTTTCAATTCTGTAGAACCATTTGGATTTTACAGTGGTATTGTCATGCATTTATTAGTTAATCCAGATTGCATACAATTGTTTTGAGCATTTAGGACTTTAAAATTATGAAATATTAACTGTCCAAGTACAGGCAGCAATCTGAGTTCTACACAAGTTTGTGTTTGTGTGTGAAGTTTAGTGTCTCAACTAAAATATAGGGATCTGTTTGAATTTACCCTAATTGTGAGCTCAACTATAAAAAGTTTGTGAAAGTTCATAAGATGTCATAATAACCTATAATAACAAATGTGGATGGGAAAATTGGACTGAAATAGTCCAAACAAAAGACCTACTGATATAACTCAAGGACTGTGTTAAGATCATGCCTGGTAAACAAGAAAATGTGGGTGTGGAGACTAACGAACCAAAATTGAGGAGTCAGGTATTAGGCCTAATTGGTGGACAAAATAATGAGGGGATGGGCTATTCCATCCATAGCTTCCTTTTTAGGTCCTTAAAGAAAGAGACGTTGGGGGAAAAATACAGAAGAATGGATGGAGGTTACTAGAGTGAGTTTCAACATCATGACTGCCACCCCCATCATCTGCTGCGATCCTGAGCCTTCGTCATCCTGATCCTGAAAGATGTCCTGACATGACCAGGCCACAGAGAGGTACCTAGATGACACTGGAATTCACCTGGAGCAGGGACGGGTGACAAACACCACATGGGAAGACATGGGATTACAACTTTAACAGCAGCAACAACAGCTCCAGATCATTTCTACGAACTTTTCTTTTACCCAAAAGGTCAGTTATTACCATCTTTGATACCATGTGAGAAACTGTCAAATAAGGGTTTTTTTTTTCCTTCTAAAAGCTCTCTTCAGCTAACAGGAAGGGGAGCAAGGAATATTGCTAAAATGAAAGCCTTACTTTAATACTTTACATTTCAAATGCTAACTGTTTTTCCTTCTTTTCTGTATCTAACATAAGGTTAAAAGGATTTTTAATGGTGTGTTTGCCATGGTACTAAGCAGACTCAGGTCTCTGTATACTAAACTCTGAACCTTATTTAAAACTGTTTTAATGTTGGACTGTGAGAGAGTCATGTTAACACCTTTGACTCTTTGGACCCATATATTCCATCTAAATTAATATATTTTATTGCCCCAGTCCTGCTTTCAGGGAACATAACATCTGGCACAATGCTCACATAAATCTGCACACATACAGGGGGCTGGATCCATTTCCTGCTGTAAAATCATTGATTTAAACAGTTACTCTAGGAATGAATTTGGCCCATGATCTTTATCATAGCAGCTGTGCAGAGACATATGTTTCATACAAGATCATCTGTTTATTATTTTGATAATTCCTTGCTTTACTGAAAAAAGAAAGTTGATGGAATTCACAGAGACGTATTAAAGTTTAACTTTGTCCCTTTATAAGATTAAACCTATTTAAACAAGACAACTAGGCACGTTATCTAAAAGGTGACTTGCAAATGAAAATTCCCCCCTCCCCCCTTTGCTTCATGATAACATATAACAAAGGCCTGAAAAGTGTTTCTCTGCACCCCTCTTTGACTGCTTTTTTTAATCTTAGAAATTCAGATACTGTCTATCCTGAAACACTATGGATGACTAGAAAGCTAGCAGGTTAGCCACAGTAGACATATATACCAAGGAAGTGAAACCTCATTGAAAGGGAATTTATTTTTATTATGATTGTTTAAAACTCTGTTTTTTTTGTTAACACCTTTTTAACTTTAACGTTTGAGAGGAAGTGTTTAATAGATGTTAACAGAAAACAAAGTTTTAAACAATCATAATAAAAATCAGTCCCCTTTCAACACAACCCTTTAATTAATAGCGGAGGAAGCATACAATTCTCATCTGAGTCATTCTTGTCAACCAACAAAAATTGGAAAAATAAGACCTCACAGTGCTAAGGTGAAAAACAAGGAGAAAGAAACTTTAAAATAAGGACTTTTTCAGGATCTATTAATGCATAATTATAAAAATAAGGAGGTCAAAAACAGATTCCTCCTCCTTTCAGGTCTCTCTTAGCATCACAATAGTGTATCTAATCAAAGCCTTAGCATTGTTCCCTGTAGTTCTGGTTGGATGAATAATAATGCTTTCAGATACAACTGTACTGGCAATATTGATTTAGAAGCAGAGTCCTGCCTTTGTCGTCATTCTCTGGGGAATTGTGTGGCCTATAGCGAGGTACAAAGCTTTAAGGGGAACATCTTGGTCAAGTGACATACTCATAAAAATCGTGCTGTATCTGTAATGACATGATATCTTTCCTTGTTCATAAGAAGAAATATTACATAACGCCTGTGCTCATGTATTATATTTACTTACTGAGTCAGGAATAATTTCCCAGTCCCAGTTCAATGCTCAGCAGCAGTAAGTTTCTGTAAGGATCCCACTTAACTTCCTTTATTTGCATGATGACTTGTCTATTGTCTAATGGTTGTATCAAGTATTGTATCGCTCCCTCTGCCTGGATTCTCTGGGAACAGGCGGGGTTGGGATCAGCACAGGAGAAAAAGGGAGGGGCTCTTTCTTCCGGGCTTTTACAGCAGGAGGTTTCCTGAGCGGGCAGGGGCAGGCAGCCGGCTGTCCGCGGCCAGAGAAAGCCTGGGAAGAGCGGCGCTCAGCCCGGAGAGCGAGTCTTCTCTTCCCCACCTCAAGCTGGGCAATAGCCCGTCTACCCCTGACCTGCTCCCCCGCCCTCCACACTAAAAGACTCCCCTAAAGCGAGACCCCCCGAGAGTTACCCCCTCTTAAAAGCCGCGCCCGCGAGACTCCCCACAGGGGGGCGTTCCCTCCCGGGGGGGGGCGAGGCGAGGAAGCCCCCCCCTTTCCACCGCCAGACCCCCCCCCCATAGTGAGACCCCGGATCCCCAGGAAGGAGCCCTCGATCCCCCTCCCCATAGTGGGACCCCTGGGAAGGAGCCCTAGGGGGCTGGGCTAGGGCTGGGCCGTATTACGGGAGGAGGTAGCGCTGCCCTGACCTTGTTCCCGGGCCTCCCTGGGGAGCGGCGGCCTCTCCCCTCCCCCGTAGCCGGGCCCGCCCCTCTCCCAGCCTCCTCCGCGGCTCCCCCTCCCCTTGTCCCCAGCCCGGTGGAGCCACCGCAGCCTGACTCGCCGCAGCCACCTCGCGTCCTGCCCCGGTCGCCGAGGAGACCCCGGCCGTGTGCAGCCAGCCCGGACCCTGTTCTCTGCTGCCCGCGGAGCCGCCATGAGCTGGGGCGCGGAGCTGTGGGTGAGTCGCTGCTGGCGCCTCATTGTGTCTGGGATTCACCCGCTCCTAGTCTGCCGAGGGGCTCCCGGGGGAGCGGGGCCGGGGGCTGGCGGGCTTTTGTTCGGCTGCCGAGAGGAGGGACAGGCCCATGGCCCTCCCGCCCCCTGGCAGCCGGGCCGAGGCGCTTGGGGATGGGCAGCGGGGGGCACTGGGGAGGGGGCGGGTGGGCGGTGGGGAGCGATGGGGAGG
>NW_020664561.1:35340956-35454720 GCF_002925995.2 Terrapene triunguis | reverse complement strand
GGGCAGTGAGGAGGACTGGGGAGGGGGATTGGGATGGGAAGGGGAGGCTGGGGATGGGCAGTGAGGGGAATAAGGATAGGAGATAGCGTGAGGGTTGGGGGCTGGATATTGGGATGGGAATAGGGTAGGTGCTGGGTAATGGTGTGTGTGGAAATGGCGATTGATGGGGCTTTAGGAGAGTGCTGCATCCAAATTTCTAGTGCCCATCACTACAGTGACTTGGCAATGGTAATGAGGGGCAGCTGGGGGGAGATGGCATTGGGGATGACAGTAAGTACCTTTAGAATAGTCTTTTGTAAACCACAACAGTATATCAACAAACAAGTTTTTTTGGTGAGTGAGGAAAGGGGTGAAAAGGTCTTTCCAGTTTGTTCAGTCCCTTTTGGTGTGAGTCTGTTGTGCCTGGTATCCTGTGTCAGGGGACTCCGAGAATGCTGAGCTGCTGGGGATGGGCTAGCAGTACAGTAGATAGCAGGAGGTGCTGTGGTGAAGAAGAGAGATTAGTGAGTAATGTAAGTAAAGTCTGATCCTGCGTGTATTTAGGCACCTGAGCAGTCCCATTCAGTTTGGAGACAACTCACATCCGTAAAGCTACTCTCATGTGTATTTGCAGGATCAGAACCCTAGTTACTTAAACGGGGGGTTGAAGAGAGAGGACTATATCTATACATGCCTATTGATGGCACATAATTGCCAGAACAGTTCACTGTTTTTGAAAAAAGGAGAGTCCTACAAGCAAATAATTTTGAGGTGTGTCCTCTCACTATGTACAATTATTCTATAATAATGACCTAAAGTATTATAGCATAATACAGAGTATAGGGCTGTTACTTTCCTGGGGTACTTTTTGTTCAAAGGGTGCATGGCTGCAAACCAGGCAGTAGCCTCTCCTATGTGTCCACACTACATCTTCGTTGTAAAAATTTCCACCATTACTACAAGCAGTTTAATTCTGCTAATGGTAGTTGTAGAGCAGGGGCGGGCAAACTTTTTGGTCTGAGGGCCGCATCGGGTTTCGTAAATTGTGTGGAGGGCCAGTTAGGGGAGAGGGTCCTGGCCCGGCCCCCACCTCCTATCTGCCCCCCCCCCCCGGACTCCTGCCCCATCCAACCCCCCCGTTCCCTGTCCCCTGACCGCCCCCGGACCTCCGCAAGCCCCGGACCTCCGCAAGCCCCATCCAACCCCTCTCATTCCTGATGGGCCCCCCCCGGGACCCCTGCCCCATCCAACCACCCCTTCTCCCTGTCCCCTGACTGCCCCCATTCAACTCCCTGTTCCCCCCGACCCCTATCCACATCCCCGCCCCCTGACCACCATCCCAAACTCCCCTGCCCTCTATCCAACCCCCCCTGCTCCGTGCCCCCTTACCGCGCTGCCTGGAGCACTGGTGGCTGGCGGCGCTACAGCCGTGCAGCCCGACTGGAGCCGGGCCACGCCGACGCCGCCACCACCACGCAGCTCAGAGCACTGGGTCAGGCCGGGCTCTGCAGCTGCACTGCCCCAGGAGCTCACAGCTCTGCTGCCCAGACCATTTAGGCGGAGCGAGTGAGCTGAGGCTGCGGGGGAGGGAGGACAGCAGGGGAGGGGCAGGGGGCTAGCCTCCCGGGCCAAGAGCTCAGGGGCCAGGCAGAACGGTCCGGTGGGCAGGATGTGGCCCACGGGCCATAGTTTGCCCACTTCTGTTGTAGAGGGACTGCTAGTGTGGACAGGGCTCCAGGTAACCACCAGTATTTTAAGTACCACGATGTCTAAGCCAGTTCAGGATGAATCAACATGATATGGTACATTTTCTACACTAGTGTGCCCACCATTGTTACCACAAATGGCACAGTGGTGGTTGCAATGGTGGGAAATTTTAGGGAAAAAAATCCTACTGTTTAGAAGGGCTCAATTCTCCAATTTTAAATGGCTTTTGTCATATGTAGAGGTAGGTATTATGATGATAAGTATTACTATATATTAGGGCTGTCAAGCGATTAAAAAAATTAATCGCACGATTAATTGCATTGTTAATAATAATACCATTTATTTAAATATTTTTGGATGTTTTCTATATTTTCAAATATATTGATTTCAATTACAACACAGAATACAAAGTGTACAGTGTTCACTTTATATTTATTTTTGATTACAAATATTTGTGCTGTAAAAAACAAAAGAAATAGTATTTTTCAATTCACCTCATACAAGTATTGTAATGCAATCTCTTTATCATGAAAGTTGAACTTACAAATGAAGAATTATGTACAAAAAACCCTGCATTCAAAAATAAAACAGTGTAAAACTTTAGAGTCTACAAGTCCACTCAGTCCTACTTCTTGTTCAGCCAGTCACTCAGACAAAAAAGTTTGTTTACATTTATGGGAGATAATGCTGCCTGCTTCTTGTTTACAATGTCACCTGAAAGTCAGAACAGCCGTTCTCATTGCACTGTTGTAGCCGGCGTCTCAAGATAATTACGTGACAAATGTGCTAAAGATTCATATGTCCCTTCATCTTCAACCACCATTCCAGAAGACATATGTCCCATAAATGTAAACAAACTTGTTTGTCTTAGCGATTGGCTGAACGAGAAGTAGACTGAGTGGACTTGTACGCTCTAAAGTTTGGATTTGTTTTGTTTTTGAGTGCAGTTATGTAACAAAAAAAAATCTACGTTTGTAAGTTGCACTTTCACAATAAAGAGATTGCATTATGTACTTGTATGAGGTGAATATACTATTTCTTTTTTCATTTTTTACAGTGCAAATATTTGTAATAAAAATAATATAGTGAGCAGTGAACACTTTGTATTCTGTGTTGTAATTTAAATCAATATATTTGAAAATGTAGAAAAACATCCAAAAATATTAAATAAATTTCATTGGTATTCTATTGTTTAACAGTGCGATTAAAACTGCGATTAATCACGATTAATTTTTTGAATTGCGATTAATTTTTTTGAGTTAATTGTGTGAGTTAACTGCAATTAATTGACACCCCTACTATATACTGATTTATTTGTTCAAGAAGAGAGTGTGGAATGAAGAGACAATTTTTCTGGTAAAAATACTTTACTGGAAAAATAAATGTTAGAGCTTTATAGTTTGAAGAACTATAGTCAGTATTGCTTCATTTTATCCCCCAGTCTGATAGTTGGTCTGTTATGCTAAATGGACTACAAGGGATTTGTTGGGATGTTTATGTGATAGTGTAACATGTTAATTGTATTCCTGATAAGACACCTCTTTGAGAGGTATCAATACTTAGATAGAAAACTGTTTGGAGCATGGGTTATCTTTCTGTTCTGTAGTTGTGCAGCACCTAACTCAATGGGGCACCCCAGTCCAAGACTAGGGCTCTTAAGCACAATGATAATACAAATGATAAATAATAATAATATTGGTTCATTGCCTACTTAGGCTTGGTCTACACTTACCCCCCAAGTCGAAGTAAGGTACGCAAATTCAGCTACGTGAATAACGTAGCTGAATTCGACATACCTTACTTCGAACTTACCGCGGTTCAGACGCGGTCCACACGCGGCAGGCAGGCTCCCCGTCGACTCCGCGGTACTCCTCTCGTCTAGCTGGAGTACCGCAGTCGACGGCGAGCACTTCCTGGTTCGACTTATCGCGTCCAGACCAGACGCGATAAATCGAACCCGGAACTTCGATTGCCAGCCGTCGAACTACCCGGTAAGTGTAGACATACCCTAACAGTAGGCTAACAGTGCTGCTACACTGCCTTCACAAACTAAAGCAAAAAATATAAGTGAAAGTTCTTGTAATTTTATTAACAATAGCAATTTATATATAGAATTTGTATTAACAGCACAAATAACTAAATTGAATTCACACCTGTGCAAAAAATAAAATAAAATTTGTAGGTCAGATCTTCAGATGAGGTTACGGTTTAATGCTTTCAGCTTTTTGGTACTTCGGAAAAATAGGGGTTTTTGTGTTAGGAGGACACTGAATTTTCTTGTGTAAGCTCCTAAACAATTATAAGGTGTTTTAGAAAGCCAAATTCTAATCGACTTATTTTTTGTGCATTTTGGCAATTTCTCAAGCAGATTCACCTTCTACTTGTGAGTGACAGTTAAATTGCTGTACTCAAAACCTTCAGAGTATTGAATATAAGATTGCCTTCATCGTACATGTAAAGGGGCATAGATGAAAGAGGTGGATCTTGAAATTGTACTTATTTGAATGACCAGCATTTTGGACATAGGAGGCAGGCAAATCAGTTGAAAGATAAACTGATATGGCCAAGGAAACTTACAGTTAAAGTTTACCAGGGACCTATTAAGTGTTATTTTGCAATTCATTAATTGTTCATGTGCATTAATTTTAAGAACGCTGTCAAGTTTTTTAAGCATAGAGTTTGACCCTGCCATTCTTACCCATCTGCAAAATTCACATAATTGTTTGTTTTAGCTGAGTACTCTGCCGCTTTACAATAACAAAACATGAGATGGAGTAAGGACTCTTATTAAGGATACAGAGCTTCATTATTAAATGTTGCAAGTTCTATAGACTCTAAGTGTTTTTTAAAATGCTCAATAATAGATATGTATATATATTTAAAAAACAAACCATCCATTTTCTTTCTGTGTGACTACCAAAGCAATGCTTTGTGTTTCTCCTGCTGACTGCAACATCTTTCATCTATTCCTTAACCTGTTCTGATATCAGTTCATGTGAAAATAAAGATGTTTTGACATAAGACAAAACATAAATTAAAGTGTTTTATGAGAACAGCCACTTCAATCTAGGCTAAAAACATTTAAGAAAAAAGATCAGTATTTGTTAAGTTTCAGAGGGGCAAATGTGAAAAATTTATGGCAGGGGTTCTCAAACTGGGGGTTGGGACCCCTCAGGGGGTCACGAGGTTATTACATGGGGGGGGGTCGCGAGCTGTCAGCCTCCATCCCAAGCCCCTTTTTGCCTCCAGCAAATGGTGTTAAATATATAAAAATGTGTTTTTAATTTATAAGGGGGGTCACACTCAGAGGCTTGCTATGTGAAAGGGGTCACCAGTACAAAAGTTTGAGAACCACTGCTTTATGGTATCTTTTTATATATAGATAAAGCAGTGGATGAAAGGGATGAACTGGTTGACCCATAGAGGTCCAGAACCCATACAGTTGTCTCTCTCAGAATATGCACATTGACCATGTGCACACTAGCCTTTTTTCTAAAAAAAAAATCTTCTGATTACACTGCTCTACAGCCAAAATGCTTCTGAAATAAACGTAGTCAAACTTTACTAATTCTGGGTCACTGAGAACGAAAATGATGCTTAAAATTGTTGATTGGCTCTAGTTTTCAAGATATGCTATTGGGTCAGTATATATGACCCTTGACTTGGGAATGGCGGAGGATAAGTGAGTTATAAAGGGAAGGGATCTCAATTTAAACCAGAAATGACTAAAATACATCTTTGACTGGATCTATGAATAAATCTATGACTGGGTTTGGACAGTACTTGCTTTTCAGGCAAAACAATGAATGATGCAATCTGAAGCTGGTATTGCGTCATCCATGATATGAATTGCATCATGTTATTCCTAGAAGTCATGGATGATGCAATCATAACGAAGCTTACATCACTCTGCTGAACAAATTGCCCTATATCAGCTCTAGAAATCATACAGTGTCGTGCTCTCTTATTTGTCAGTGTTTGATTTTGCAAAGGGACACATTTCTGTTTAGCCAAAGTGAGCAGAGATGCCTCGTACTTGTGTGAACAGTGCAGATAACTTCTGCTATGTTTGTGGTGAAGTGCCTTTTGCATCACAAAAGCACAGTATAACCACTATGGTTAAGAAAGCCTATCACCTTTATTTTGGCTGCAAAATTGGAGATCGGGACAAGAGGTGGGCCCAACACATATGCTGCCACACTTGTGCAACAAATCTTCGCCAGTGGTTGAACAGGAAAAGGAAATCTATGCCTTTTGCAGTGCCAATGATTTGGAGAGGGCCAACAGATCATACCAGCAATTGTTACTTCTGCATGGTGCCTCCCGTTGGGAAAGGTGTGTCAAAGAAGAAAAAGTGGACTGTGCATTATCCAAACATTCCATCAGCTATACGCCCAGTACCCCACGGAGAAGGACTGCCGGTTCCTGATGCACCAGAATCATTTTCACTTGAGTCAGACGAGGAAGAGGATGAAACTTCTGGTCCTGAACCATCAATGTCACAGGACCCACATTTTCTCCCATCCTCCTCCTCTGAACCACACCTCATAACACAAGGTGAACTGAATGACCTTGTCAGGGATTTGGAACTACCCAAGAGTAAGGCAGAGCTGTTGGGCTCCAGACTACAGCAGTGGAATCTCCTGGCAGGTGATGTTAGGGTTTCCATGTTCCGTGACTGTCAAAAGGATTTTGTCCCATTCTTCTTCATGGAAGGTGATCTTGTAGCGTGCAACAACATCGATGGTGTGATGGCAGCCCTCAACATCGTTCACGATCCAGATGAGTGGAGACTGTTCATTGATTCATCGAAGACGAGTCTTAAAGCTGTTTTACTGCATAATGGCCATGTTTTGCCATCAATTCCAGTTGGTCATGCAGTCCATGTGAAGGAAACCTATGACAACATGAAACAACTTTTGAGGTGCATAAACTATGACCCACATCAGTGGCAGCTTTGTGGCGATTTGAAGGTTGTTGCTCTCTTGCTTGGTCTGCAGACTGGATACACAAAGTACTGCTGTTTTCTCTGCGAATGGGATAGTCGTGCAAGAGATTCCCACTACATCAAGAAAGATTGGCCACTCCGACAGTCATTGGAGCCTGGGAGGAAAAGTGTTCAACATCCACCACTTGCTGAATCAAGGAAGATTTTGTTACCACCCTTACACATCAAGCTGGGTCTGATGAAGAACTTTGTCAAGGCCATTGACAAAATACAAGCAGCTTTCAAGTACCTCCGTGGAAAATTTCCAAGGTTAAGTGAAGCTAAGATAAAGGAAGGTGTCTTTGTTGGTCCTCAGATTCGTGAACTTCTTCGAGATGATGCATTTGACCATGCACTGCGTGGCAAGGAAAAGACGGCATGGAAAGCCTTCCAGTTAGTGGCAATAAATTTTCTCGGAAACAACAAGGCAGCCAACTACAGGTTGTTGGTGGAAAACCTCCTCAAGGCATACAAAAGCCTTGGTTGCAACATGTCACTAAAGATACATTTTTTGCACTCTCATCTAGTTTTTTTTCCACCGAACTGCGGAGCAGTGAGCGACGAGCACGGCGAGCGATTTCACCAGGACATGGCAACAATGGAGAAAAGCTATCAGGGCAAATGGAGCCCATCAATGCTTGCAGACTATTGCTGGACAGTGACAAGAGATGCTCCATTTAATGAATACAAGAGACAAGCCAAGAAGCGCCGAGTAGACACTGAATAGGACTAAACTATGTACATAGTAGTTTTTTGCCTTTTGTTTCATAATAAATTTTATTTATATAACCCTTTTGCTGATTTTTAAAGTGTTACATAAACAGGACAGGTGAAATATTATCATGTAAAGCAACCATAAACACATGAAAAGACCTAGGTTTACAATTTATGATTAAAACTCTACTATCTACACAATATACATAGACATAAAATGTAAAAACTTAAATATCTTAGAAACAGTAGCCAATCAGTTGTTTTAATTGTCATATTTGAATTCAGCACATCAAAATACATAATAAATAGCACATTTTATCTCTGAAGCAGACGACTTCTCAAAAATTGTAGACCAGTGTTATTGCTAACACCACTGCAGCCCCAATAGTCACTGGTAGTGATGACTTGTAAACAGGGCACTTGTTGTTTCTAGTGTTTCATCCACCCTGTTGTATAGACCTGCTCTGAGCAGATTTAGACGAAACAGTACTGAAAGTTCACGTGGCTGCCTGGAGTCTTGCCTTTGCTAGTACTTGCACCAGGGCTAGTAACCATGGGAAATTTTCAGAAATAAAGCTGTTGTACATGAGCAAAAGGGAATACACAGCCTATTCATCATCTAGATTACTACACCACATGGATGTATAACACTTTTAAATATAAATCTCTTTGATAATTTTGTAGTTTTATTAAACAAATGCAATTTAATGTGTGTGGTGTTTTAAAATTCCCTTAACTCTTTTCCCCTTACTTGAATAGGATCTCTTTCTTTTGCTGCTTATTGTTTGAAGTCCTGCTACCCTCAAAAATCTGAGTAGCATGGGTAGCTGGAAAGTGGCTTCTCTTCTCAAGTCCTGATGCTACTTCTGATTACTTAAGAATAGTGGTGGGTAGGTAGAGGTGATGAACTGGAGAGAAGTCTTAGGGAATTAAACAAAACAAAAGCAAACCATCACACCTTATGTTTGTGTTGTATTTATTTGATACTAGAGATTATACAATTATAGTATTAAATGTACATCATACATTTACAATTTTTTAAAAATAGTCTTCATAGTCTGTAGCTGTATCAGGCATACTACACTAGAACTTTTTTTTTGGTGGATTAATGTTTTCTACATTATTTAAATGTGGGTATTTTTTGCCAACAAACCATTTTATAAGTACAACGCTCTCTAGAGTTTGTGTGTCTCGGGTAATATATGCACGTCTGGGTGGGCTGAAATACACTGCTGGACTTTTTACCTCAGCACACCAAAAATGTGTGTGTATTGGCTGAACAGAATGCTTCCTGTTGTGTGTTAGTGCTTACATATATGTGTACATTTTTCTTACTTGACAGCATTCCTTTAAAATAATGTGAACCAAAAATAGTAAAAAGGCTTGTGAGTTTAAGCTGACATATCTATAGAACTACTTTCTTCTACAGTTTTTCTTCACGCTGCATAAAAAATTGCTCCATCTCCATTATTTCCCCACTCACATATCTTGTTACGAGTTTCTGATCCATTTTTAAGAAATCCCTGAATAGCCTTATTCTCACTAGTGTATTTGTTTCTACGGTCACCCCTGCAGCACATTCCAAATGCACGTGTCTTAACAAAGTTTAAAGTATTATTTGTCATTCTGTCTTGGTGACGATGCACTGTTTGATGGTTAGACCAGACTACAGGGAGTAGGAAGGTCTTAGGTTCTGTTCCCAACTTATCTAGCTGTCACTATTTATGTCCTTGTGTGAATTACTCTGTACTTCAGTTTCCCTATCTGTAAAATGTGACTAATACCTACTTCATATAGGATAATTAATATTTGTAAATCTGAGATCCTCTGACAAAAGATAACATGTAATGACAAAGTATTACTGCTATATTTTATTATAGGATGAAAAATGCTGCTATTTTATTAAAGCAAATATATTTTTCAGGGATTTAACTAAATTTTAAATTTGCGTATTGTGTATGTAGTGAGCTCATGCTCAGTTCAGTAGCTGTGAGATGGTTACACATTTAGGCTTCATATCTGGAAAGACTTAAGCACATACTTAACTTTACATACTGATTTCAGTGAGACTACCCATAGTGTGTAAAGTTAATTGTGTACTTAAGTCTTTCCAGGTCTAGAGCCTTAATTGTTAAAAACAGCATTGTTAGGTATAATTTTACTTTCATCCTCTTGCATAACTTGCATTGTTTCATGCCTGCTGTGTACATTATCCAAGAAGAAAATAGAGAGGTGATAGTTCATTATTAGCTGTTTTTGCTGAAATGTTTGGAAATGGTAGAACCTCATTTGTTAAATGACTCTCTATTTATAATGAGTGAAAACTATTGAAAATATTTAGACCTTATTTTATACTGTAATGTTTCAGCATGCTTTTGTGCATATGGAATTCTCCTCCTCTATGACATACAAAAGCATACAAGTTACCTATTTTTATATATTTTTGTATTTTAATTTTCTTCTTGGAGTTTTTTTCAGTTAAGCTAAATATGAAATATCTTTCTATGTACTCACTTCTGTTCCAATCATGCAGTGAGCTCCAGAGACATGGGAGTTTCTAATGAAGTCCAAGGGCATAGCGGTTTGCCCACATGGAGCGCAGTGCACGATCAGGGCTTTTGTTTTTGTTGCAAATTCATTAACGAAAAAAAGTCTAACACTGGGCCTTTTTTATTAGGTGTAAAAAGTAACAGAAGAAAAATATTAATTAGAACCTCACTAATCCATACTAAATCTAGGCATTTTCCCCATCTTTGCAAATGTTTAAGAACACAAGCTGGAATAAGGTCCTTTATGTCACTAAAACGTCATCATTTTTGCAGAATGTGCTATAGAATATATACTAGTATGCTGCTGTGAGTGCCTGGGGAAGGAATTCATGCCTCCTTCCATATTAGGAAAGGGCCCAGCACATTGTGAAATAAACTTTTAAGTATTTTCATAATTTAAAAATGAACTACAGTTGACCAAATACATGAACAAAGTATATATTGTTATGTACTTCTCTTTGGTTAACCTGATTTTGAGTCTGATCAAGTCCATTGAAGTCAATAGGCGTCTTCTCATTGACTTCACTGGGCTTTGGCTGAGGTCATTTGAGTAGTGCTGATTAGCAGCAACTCCCATTAATCAGCGAGAATTGGAGGTGCCCCTTAACTCTCAGTATCTGGTCCCTACTTGCTAATTTTCAAAATTCATTAATTAGCAATGGGTCTCCCAGTTGTTACTGTGAATTAATATAGTTGTACTTTATCTGACTTTTATGAGCCTAAAATTTTCTTCAAGCAAGCATTTCCAGTAAAGAAAGTGTTTGTTTATCAATTAATATTAAGTGGGTTTGGAACTATAACCTTTCTGACAAATGCAAACAGGCAAATAAGAATTTGTCATACCGATTCACACTAATGACAGTTGTGTCTAGTCCAGCATGTTGTCTCTGATGGAGACCAGTACCAAATGCTTAAAAGGAGGTTCAAGAATCCCCATAGTGAACAGGCATAGAGTAATCTGCACACTTGAGAGGTTTCTTCTTAACCTCATTGATTAATGGTTGGCTAATGCTCTGAAGAATGAGGGTTTGTATTTCATACAGTTTATATACTATGCAACGTAACTGAATAGTCTCATTTTCCATATGTTTTATTCTTTTATTAATCCATCTGAGCTCTTGGCCTCAGTCATATCATGCAGCATGATTTCCACAGACTAATTGTTCTGTTTAGTATATGTGTGTGTGTATATATATATAGCGCTAGTCCCTCAGAATTGTCAGAATTGCCAGTACTGATGATTATTTTAAAACAATAATTTAGAAACCTTTGAAAGGTGTTCTGTAAACTAAAACAAATCCTCTGGCCTGAGGAAATGTTTCTTTAGTTTTAAATCTTGATGTGCTGTGAATTGATTTGCTAGTATGTTCACACATACAGTGTGAAGAACACTATTTCATCTATTGTTCAGATTTCCTATAGATATTTTTCAGTATGTTCTCCCATGCCTCCATTTGCATCCTCTCTCTGTCCAAGGAGTGCTAAATAGTAGCCCCTTAGTGATGCTCTTTAGTTGGACATACAGGTTGCTGTCTGTCCACAGCGGTGCTTTTCGTCGTCAAAACTTTTGTTGTTTAGGGTTGTGTTTTTTTCACACCCGAGTGTCAAAAGTTTTAATGACGAAAGTGCCAGTGTAGACATAGCCATACCCTCTGCTGGCCCAGTAATGAAAACATCAGAAGAAAATTTCATGCTGAAGATCCCACAGGTCCAATTATTACTCCAACAGCATTTTGTTTTAGTTAGAAATAATATTTGTCTGTATCTTTCCAGCAATTGTCTCGTTCACAAGCATCTGACCCTTTCTACTACTGTTTCCAGGAAGAGTGAGTCATTGGCCCCAAGATTTTTCATCAGTTTATGTTCTGAGTTGGCAAAAATACTGCCATAAATGTTCAACTAAGGGATTTTCTGCTGTCAGTTGACTAAATGTGTGCATATTTTTGTGTATCCCTTTCAGAATCTTGTTAGATTCCTCTCCCACCCAATTTGAAACACTGGTAGTCACTTGATGTCTGTTAGAATTACATCTGTTCCTGATTTTATTTATGAAGCCTTGTGAATGTATATGGATTTGGAAATCTGGCTGATTTTCAAGGAAGTCCATGGAACTATACATAGGATGTTACAAATCCTGGAGTGCCATGGAATGCTTAGCATTGGAAAAAATGTCTCTACCTTCCTTGACAGTGTCCTTATTCACAATTCTGAGAGCTGGCTATCGCAAGGGAGTCTAAATGCTACTACTTCCAGTTCGATTTTCTGAGTGAGAATAGCAGGAGGTTGTCTGAAATTACAAGGCCTCCTGTCTCAGTGAGGCAGAGGATTTCTTCAAAGAGCAATCCTGTCAAAGTGATGTCTGGGACATGATTCTTTGGAAGTGCAAATTACACCATCACAACTGTGGGAGGGTAAAAAGTACGAATATGGGCAAGTCTATCACCAATCTTTTAATTGCTGTGTTTGGAGATTGTTTCTCCTTCCCCAGAGAGTAACTGTGTTGTGGGCTGCTAACAATCTTCTAACAAATGTTTGAAAAACAGAAAATGGTATTTATTGTGGAGGCTAAAGATACAGATACACTCAATTAAGGTAGCAACTTAGAAAAAAGGGCCTGCTCTAAAGAGTCATTTGTGTGTTTAATCCTGATACTAGGTTAGTGCATATTGTGTAGTAGTTGGATGCCTTCTCTGTGACATTAGCAGAACAGCTTCTTAGCCTATTCAGTGAAGCCATTCATTGATTATCCCAGTAATTCTATATTGAAGGGAAGTTCATATACTAACACTTCTAACTTTTTCAGAATATTTTGTTCATAATGCATGCACACAGATTGTTTATGATGATGTACAATTTTTGTTGGTAGGAAAAATTGTGAGAGGGCCAGACATGTTCAGTTTTTTCCTTGTGTTAGAAAACAGATTGTTCAGTGAAGGCTGAAATTCCAATCAGCTTGCCTCAGTTGCCTCTAGTGAGATTACATATCCCAGTCCCAGTGCTGTCTTGGCAGAAAGTTTATGGATTCATCTTCTGATACATGTCAGTGCTTCCAACTGTATGCAGAGAGGAAAGAGAGGAGAAAATAACATCTTATAATAATGAAAACAGAAGGTTTTCATTAAAATGCTGACCTTCAACACTGACTCTTATTGCAGTTAATTCCCATAAATGTAAACTGTTGGCTGTTCTTTGTATTTATTCTCATCTTGGAATAAAACTGTAACAAGAAGATCATAATTCCTTTTAGGTGACGCACCAGATTGCAAATACATTAGTGGCTTATATTCAGGTGTTGTTCTTTGCCTGTACGTTTCCTAGATAGAGCAGTAGAATGTTGAAACAATTAAATGAGAGATTTTGGATAGCTTTCTTTTTCTTCTCTCCTGTTGTCATGGTCACTTTGCTTCTGCCCTATGACTTGGGTCACGTGAGTGTATCCAAACGGGTCATAGCTGCTCCTTGTCATTGTATATTTGCATACTGGGAACCCATCTTCTCTAGGCAGTTACTTGTTCAGTCTGTGGTTTACAATCCAAAATTGAGATTTTTTTTTCTTTTACTTCCTCTGGGGGAGAAGTATTGTCTTGTTGTTAGGGTACTGGGCTAGGAGTAAGGAAACTTGAATCTTGTTTCTAGCTTGCTGTGGACTTCCTATTTGCCTTAGGTAAGTAAATTAACTTTTTTGCCTCCATCTGTAAAATGGGAGAAATATTTCCCTTCCTCAGATAATTGTTTGAGGCTTAATTCATGAATGTTTGTGAAGTGCTTTGAGATCCTCTAATGGAGGGCACCATATAACTACAAAGTGTTGTTATTTTTAGTTATTACTACAGGTCAGAGCTTTCGTTTCATATGGAATTGAACATTTTTTTAAAATAACGGAAACTAAATTTAAGGGCAACAAATTCTATTTTTTTCCTAAATCTCAATGATCAGAGTTATTGCCTAACTGAAATAAAATGAAAGCTATTTTAAATTTCTTTCATTATTGAAAAATGTTATTTTCTCCCAACTTTTGCTTACTTGGATCCTTTTTTATCATTTGTACAAATAAATCAAGCAGTATGCTGTAAATGTTAACTAACTATTTACTCCATAGACTACCATTTTAAAAGATGTTTTTTTATAGTATTCATCAAACATTAGTGTATAGCAAATTTTATTCATTAAAGTGAAAAGTTAAGAACATAAGAAAGTCCGTACCGGGTCAGACCAAAGGTCCATCTAGCCCAGTATCCTGTCTACCGACAGTGGCCAATGCCAGGTGCCCCAGAGGGAGTGAACCTAACAGGCAATGATCAAGTGATCTCTCTCCTGCCATCCATCTCCACCCTCTGACAGACAGAGGCTAGGGACACCATTCCTTACCCGTCCTGGCTAATAGCCATTAATGGACTTAACCACCATGAATTTATCCAGTTCTCTTTTAAACTCTGTTATAGTCCTAGCCTTCACAACCTCCTCAGGTAAGGAGTTCCACAAGTTGACTGTGCGCTGCGTGAAGAAGAACTTCCTTTTATTTGTTTTAAACCTGCTGCCTATTAATTTCATTTGATGACCCCTAGTTCTTGTATTATGGGAATAAGTAAATAACTTTTCCTTATCCACTTTCTCCACATCACTCATGATTTTATATACCTCTATCATATCCCCCCTTAGTCTCCTCTTTTCCAAGCTGAAGAGTCCTAGCCTCTTTAATCTCTCCTCATATGGGACCCGTTCCAAACCCTTAATCATTTTAGTTGCCCTTTTCTGAACCTTTTCTAGTGCCAGTATATTTTTTTTGAGATGAGGAGACCACATCTGTACGCAGTATTCGAGATGAGGGCGTACCATCGATTTATATAAGGGCAATAATATATTCTCAGTCTTATTCTCTATCCCCTTTTTAATGATTCCTAACATCCTGTTTGCTTTTTTGACTGCCTCTGCACACTGCGTGGACATTTTCAGAGAACTATCCACGATGACTCCAAGATCTTTTTCCTGACTTGTTGTAGCTAAATTAGCCCCCATCATATTGTATGTATAGTTGGGGTTATTTTTTCCAATGTGCATTACTTTACATTTATCCACATTAAATTTCATTTGCCATTTTGTTGCCCAATCACTTAGTTTTGTGAGATCTTTTTGAAGTTCTTCACAGTCTGCTTTGGACTTAACTATCTTTATCAGTTTAGTATCATCTGCAAACTTTGCCACCTCACTGTTTACCCCTTTCTCCAGATCATTTATGAATAAGTTGAATAGGATCGGTCCGAGGACTGACCCTTGGGGAACACCACTAGTTACCCCGCTCCATTCTGAGAATTTACCATTAATTCCTACCCTTTGTTCCCTGTCTTTTAACCAGTTCTCAATCCATGAAAGGACCTTCCCTTTTATCCCATGGCAGCTTAATTTACATAAGAGCCTTTGGTGAGGGACCTTGTCAAAGGCTTTCTGGAAATCTAAGTACACTATGTCCACTGGATCCCCCTTGTCCACATGTTTGTTGACCCCTTCAAAGAATTCTAATAGATTAGTAAGACACGATTTCCCTTTACAGAAACCATGTTGACTATTGCTCAACAGTTTGTTTTTCTATGTGTCGGACAATTTTATTCTTAACTATTGTTTCGACTAATTTGCCCGGTACAGACGTTAGACTTACCGGTCTGTAATTGCCGGGATCACCTCTAGAGCCCTTTTTAAATATTGGCGTTACATTAGCTAACTTCCAGTCATTGGGTACAGAAGCTGATTTAAAGGACAGGTTACAAACCTTAGTTAACAGTTCCGCAACAGTTCACATTTGAACTCTTGGGTGAATGCCATCTGGTGACTTGTTAATGTTAAGTTTATCAATTAATTCCAAAACCTCCTCTCGTGACACTTCAATCCATGACAGTTCCTCAGATTTGTTACCTACAAAAGCCAGCTCAGGTTTGGGAATCTCCCTAACATTGTTGGTTTATCATTTGGTATGTATTGTTCATTTAACACTTGTACTTATCAAGTATTTGTTTAAGAGGGAGGTATAGAGCAAATTCACTTGACGCAGGCTGGCACTCAACTGATTTCTTTTCATAATTCCATATTTACTATAAATGACTAATGCCTTCCAAGCATTGTATGACAAATTACTATATGTTTGTTGTGATAGTGTGTGGAGTGTTAGCTGTATGTACTGAGAAACCTTGACGTGTGGCAGCATGGATACATCATAGGAAAGGAATGGGGCAGTTCATGAGGCAATTTTAAGAGCCCCATGAAATTCTTTTTATTTTTAATAGTTTTGTTTTATTTTTCAGGAATTTTGAGTTATTTCATTTATCCACATGGGAAGGGTCGGGTCAGGAACCTCCCACCCCCAGGAGGGTAGGAGGTTGAAGAACAAGCCCACCCTGCACTCACTCTGCAGTGGCACCTCCTTTCCCTTGGGGTTGGGCTTGGCTCTCTGCTCTGGGTGTTGCAGCCTGGTGAAAAGGGTTGGAGCACTGCTTAGGTTTGTCTTGGTCACCCCTCTGTCATGGAGGCAAACTTGAGAGAATGAAGCTGTGACCCCTGTGTGCCAGGTCACAAAGCCACTTACTCAAATTTGACCCGACTGTCGCCCTGTCATGATGGCGGAACGGCCAGGCCAAACTAGAGTGGCACTGCAGCTCCAAGTTGCAATGCCTGGAATGGGGGGCTGGGCCATGCCCCATGGGACAGGAGCCTCTGCTGCAGGATGAGTTTTTTGTTTTGTTTGCTGTTTTTTCAATTTATTTCATGTAATTTTGTATTTGAAAAAATACAGGGCTCTAGTAATTTTCTATACATGGTATCAAAATTCAGTTAGGGGATCTGGCTTAGAGCTGAGCTGATGAAAGACAATTGTGTGAAAAGATCTTGAACTACTCTGTAAGTCCTTAGGAAAGGAGCATTTGAGTTTTAGGTGATACAGCTCCTTCCTGATGATTGGGGTGTCCAAATCTACTTCATGGACATGAAAGTATCACTTCCCAACTGTGGTTTATTGAGCAATAGCTGGTAGCTTGTGGAGAGTTGATTTTTCAGGTGATGCCTCCTTTCTTTGTTTCTAGCTGCTAGATTGTTAGAGCTCTGTGTGGATACAAAAATATATGGATCCGCATCCGCGGATCCAGTAGCCGGGTTTTACCTGTATCCACACCTGCAGCAGCAAGCGCTCTCACAAGGGCTAGTGATGGGGGGAGAAAGGTGGGGGCGAGGTCTTGCAGGGTGGAGACTGGGGGCAAGGGGCAGCGCAGGGGCAGGGTCTCAAGGAGAAGGGGCATCGGGGAGGGGTTGGGGGAAGGGGTGTCACATCATGTGCTATGCTTGTGAGCGGTGGCACATGGCAGCAGCAGTGCGTGTTGCATCACAGGGGGCAGAGGAGTGGGGTGCCGGGGCCCTGCCCACTCCAATCCCCATGGCCAGGAACGGGCCCTGCTGCCCAGGAGCCGGCAGGCAAGGCCTGGGACTGGGAGCGTGGCCAGAGCTGCTGGGCCAGGCCATGGTGGGGACGCTGGCACTGCCCAAGGGGCCTGAGCTGCTGGACTGGAAGCGGCGCAGCAAGCGGGTGCTGGACAGCCCCGACTCTGCCCAGCCACTGGCTGCTGGCCACTGGCCCCAAGCACGTTGCGCTCCCTGGGCTGCCCGAGCCGGATGCCGCGGGCCAGGCGCCACCGGTGAGTAGAGCCCTGCGCGGTTGTAGCTGCCTCCGATCCGCAAAAATGGTTTGTTGCTATGAAGCGAATATCTGCAGATTTGCAGGGCTCTATAGATGGTATTGAAAGAAGCTAAAAAATATTACTTTCCTAATAGTTCTTCCATGTAAGCAGTTGTAACAGGCACAGTGATGGTATGTAATTTTGAATAGGAGGAGAGGTCTGTGTGTTTGTCTCAGGGACCACCTCCCATTCTTACACAATCTCTGTGCTATGATGTGGTCTTCACTATGAAATGGTTTGAATACCTGTGCAGTAGATGTGTAAGACTAGGAGCTGAGATTCTGTTCATGATGATATTAAGTTATAGCTTGTTTTTATGTAAAAATCAGTAAGGGCTTAACCTGGTTTTCCTGTGTATAAAAAGTATTTCTTCTGTAATATGTAGATGTAATTTCATCCATTTGCAACTGTTGTTTTTTTAAAAATTAGTCCATTGGTTTCTTTCTGTTTGTAATCACATAAAACTATCTTTAATATTCCTAATGTGATTATTTATTTAACAGCTACAAGGAATCAATAATTGGGGAAGGTTTGACTTTGACATTGATCCATGATCAGTAACCTGCTGCTGTTACATCTGAGTAATTTTTGAACAGAAAGCTATAGTGCCTGCCACACTTCTAGCACTATATATATATATATGTATAAATAATAATAACATAGGTGTTTGGAAAGTGCAAACACATTTGGCCATCTAGAAGAGCACAAATAAAATCGTTCCCTGACCTAGGGGGATGTAAATGGGTTTTTAGTTTCATCATTTTCTTCTGGCCATCTCTACTAGGCTGATATCATAGTGTAGCAAAAGCTGAGTCCATTGGAGAAAGGACCATTCTTACGTTGCTTTGTAGTGAACTCACTGTTTCAAAAATACTACTGAGAGGCTCCAAAAGGATTGTTAACTTGATGCAGGACGCTGAGGGAGAGGTCAAGAGGAATAAAGCATGGCTTTCTAGAGCCATCACATCACATTTGGAAAAAAAATCATATATTTCTAACAATCTCCCCCTACAATATTGTATTTCAGCAATTTGGGTCCTGAAATACCTCTTAATTTTCTTAATCTAGGATTCAGTGAAAGCAATTTTTTTGACAAAATGTCTCAGTATCCATTAATAATCTTTTATTTTAAGATCTTTGGTCAAAATGTTAAGAACAAGTTGTTTTCAATCTTAAAAAAATAGAGAAGTGGGGAAAAAAAACAACCCTACACCAACCAATAAAATGGTAGTAACTTGACAAAAAAGGACAGATATTTTTAAAAGGTATGTTCGTCAATTCTTGTAGTAAAAAGTAATAATTACATCCCACGTATTTTTGATTGCAGATTTTTGTTATATAAGGGTTATGTACAGAGAAACAGATGCTGCTTACTTTAACACCAAAATGCTGACCAACAGATTTAAGATGGGAAAGAAAAAGTTACTTTGCTGCCATATTATGACTCTTTTTGTTTCAGCATTTAAAAAAAAAAAAGAAAAGACAAGCTCATTAGAATGATAGGAGACAGCACCAAACAAAATACCCAGATGACAGATAGGGCTTGATCCTGTGAGGTTCAAAGTTTAACTTCTACTGAAGTTAAGAGGACTTGTGGATGCTTAGCAACGTACATGTTTGTAATACATTTCTAGATTGTAAAAGAGACATCAATGGAGACGTAGCTACTACTGTACATAGGAAAGAGACTGCATCAGTAAAGAAAAGCAACCCCATGAATAGGTGCAGCCTGCTTGAAAAAGAAACAGCAAAACAAAGAAAGAGAATGATATTAGAAAACTTTGGGACTTTAACTCCTTACTCATATTATGTCATGATAACAGTATCATCTCTAAGACAATACCTATTCTAAGAATCCTTATGCAATATGTTGTTATATAATGCATAGGTATACAGCTTTAACATGCAGATATGACTCACGTAGCATGATTGGCTCCTACCTGAAACCACTTGTCAGAAGCAATTTTTGTCTTTTACAGCACCAGGTACAGTGGCACATAAATAATAAGTAATTGCTGCCAATCCAAGCATAGGACAGAGTCCTTCACTAATTTCCCTCTGTCCGCTAGTTATATGACTGTCAGTGGTTGGTAGTTTAGGAATGCCTAGATAGCTAAACAAGAAGCTAGAATTTGGTATAGTAAAAGACTGGAAACTAGCAAAGGTATTTCAGGAGTGGGTGATAACATAGTAGGAATGTTGAGAAAGGAAGATTAAAGCTAAACACTGCTATTTAAAAAAGAATGACAAAAATATAGTGGTTGAAAGGGGATGTGATACATAGTATCTGGATTTTAGTAAAATGTTATGACTCAAAATCTTACCCTCAGCATGAATTCAGATTAGCACCAAACATGGCCTGAGAACTGGCTGAAAGACCATAAACAAAGAGTGAAAAAACAGCAGGGTTGAGTTATGAGGGGCATGTTTAGTGGGGTACTTCAGGGGTCTCGCTTAGGTCTGGTCTTTATTATGGCTTTGATCTTGCAAATGCTTATGCTTGTTCTTTACTAACATGAGTAGCTCCACTGAAGTCAATAGAACTACTTACTTGCTTAATGTTAACGTTTGCATAAGATCTTTTAAGATCAGATCCTCTAGAAAAGTGAATAAAACAGCATGTTAATGAAATGTGCAGATGCTGTGTGGGTATAATAATAATGATGCACACTTGTGGATAATCTTGCCTACTTTAATATTATAAAACATTTTCACGGGATGTATTTCTGTGGTAAGATGCACAACTGTATCCTGATCTTTAAATTTGTCGTATTGGCTGCCACTCCCTGTAGATCAGTGGTGGGCAACCTGCGGCCCGTGGGCTGCACGCAGCCCATCAGGGTAATCTGCTGGCAGGCTGCCAGACCGTTTGATTACATTTGCACAGCTGTCTGCAGCTCCCAGTGGCCGCGGTTCGCCATTCCCGGCCAATGGGAGCTGCGGGAAGTGGCGCAGGCCTGGACTGCAGCTCCATGGCGAACTGCAGCCACTGGGAGCTGCAGACAGCTGTGCAAATGTAAACGAACGGGCTGACGGGCTGCAGGTTGCCCACCACTGCCGTAGATCATAGTTACTGTACTGCATCCCACTAATCTGCAGGAATTACTGGTAATTTGTGATTTTAAGTCATTGTTTTGTTTTAAAAAAGTCTGAGAGATTTCTGAGCTTGGATTGCTGGATACTGGGCTAGTCCAGAACATTAATACAGGTCACTGCTTGTGTTTATAAATGTTGAAAAACTGTTAAGTTCAAATGATTTATATATGAATGTTAGGTTTATCATCAAAACTACACTAAACACATTTTTTCTGTTTCTCTTCTTTATTGACTGCTTGCAAAAACATGTGCTCCTTGTGCCTCATTAATTCATTAAACTTTTAGATGGTAATATTTCAGGAGACTATAACTCTTAGATAATGTGATCTAGAAGATATTGCAAACCTAACTAAACCTAGAGAAAACAGCTGGTTTTAAAAACCTTTGCAATGGGTCAAAGTAAATCTAGGAAAAAATGCAGATTGGAATTCCTGGAAGAGTAGCATATCTAGACAAGATGGCATAGTGTTGGATAGAGGGGGGAAAGAAGAGATTCTGACTAATCTACTGCCAGGAAAATCACTGTGTGAGGTTTTTTTAATAGCTCAGAAATAACTTGAATTAGTATACAGTAGGTAGGTTTATGAAATATAAAGGGAAAAATAAGTATCTCAATCCTTCAATAAAAATAAAAATATGACTTAGCTTGCCTCCCATTGATTTTTCCCTGACTGACAAGTCCTAATCTTTTGTTTGTACCATGATACTCAAATACTTATTTCCACAGCAACAAGTTGTGATGCTCTAAACAAAGAATTTAGGCCTTCAGGTGGTGACTAAGAGCAGGAACAGATGATTTTTTTTGTTTTTAATGGCTCTGGGAGAAAGACATCTTGTATCCTATTTTCCACTTCACAGTCTCATCCTCGCTGAGGTCCTGCATTTGTCTAACGCAGCCTTTGAGGCTGGATTTGACCCTTCCAAAATATTAAATAACCTTTGCATTGCATTGATGGACCCTGTCAAGGCTGCTTCCCCACTTTGAACTTTAGGGTACAAATGTGGGGGCCTGCATGAAAACTTCTAAGCTTAACTACCAGCTTAGATCTGGTCCGCTGCCACCACTCCCAAAGTGCTAATTCCCTTCCCTGGGTAGCCTTGAGAGACCCGTCACCAATTCCCTGGTGAATACAGATCCAAACCCCTTGGATCTTAAAACAAGGAGAAATTAACCATCCCCCTCCTTTCTCCCACCAACTCCTGGTGGATCAAGACCCAAACCCCTTGGATCTTAAAACAAGGAAAATCAATCAGGTTCTTAAAAAGAAGGCTTTTAATTAAAGAAAAAGGTAAAAATCATCTCTAAAATCAGGATGGAAAATAACTTTACAGGGTAATCAAACTTAAAGAGCCCAGAGGACCCCACTCTAGCCTTAGGTTCAAAGTTACAGCAAACAGAGATAAACACTCTAGCAGAAAGGTACATTTACAAGTTGAGAAAACAAAGATAAAAACTAACACGCCTTGCCTGGCTGTTTACTTACAAGTTTGAAATACGAGAGACTTGTTCAGAAAGATTTGGAGAGCCTGGATGGATGTCTGGTCCCTCTCAGTCCCAAGAGCGAACAACCCCCAAAACAAAGAGCACAAACAAAAGCCTTCCCCCCACCAAGATTTGGAAGTATCTTGTCCCCTTATTGGTCCTTTGGGTCAGGTGTCAGCCAGGTTACCTGAGCTTCTTAACCCTTTACAGGTAAAAGGATTTTGGAGTCTCTGGCCAGGAGGGATTTTATAGTACTGTATACCGGAGGGCTGTTACCCTTCCCTTTATAGTTATGACAGACCCCTATCTAATATTTGTGCCATCTCCATTCTCACACACGGTACCCTTTTGTGCCCCACCTGTGTTTTCTCTCTGGATCTGGGTAATTCAGCCAGTATCAGTATCTCTGAGAAGAAGTATAGTCCAGTGGCTAGGGCACTAGCTTAGTACTTGGAAGACTCGGGTTCAATTTCCTGCTCCACTCCAGACTTCCTCTGAGCCTTGGGCAAGTCACTGTGCCTCAGTTCTGTAACTGCAAAATTGGGAGAATAGTACTTCCTTGCCTCATAAGGGTGTTGTGAGGATAAATACATTAAAGATTGCAAGGTGCTCAGACACTACTGTGATGGGGGCCATAGACAGTGACTTAGATTGACAGATCTCAACATTAATGATCAAATCCAGATTAAAATTGCATTAAAGCAAAATATCATTTTATTTAAAAGTACAAAGAAGAAACACTAAAATAAGGAAAAAAAACTGTTGCTCTCCTTTGGAGTCTCTCCCGTTTGTCCACGTCTTTCTTAAAATGCTGTTCCCATAACTGGTCACAGTACTCCAGTTGAGGCCTCACTAGTGCCGAGTAGAGTGGGGCAGTTACCTTCGGTGTCTTACATACGACTCTCCTGTTAATACAGTCCAGAATGATACTGGCCTTTTTCACAACTGCATTATATTGTTGACTCTCATTCAATTTGTGATCCACTATAACCTCCAAATCCTTTTCAGCAGTGGTACTGTGTAGCCAGTTATTCCCCATTTTGTAACTGTGGATTTGATTTTTCTTTCATAAGTGAATGTAGTTTGCACTTGTCTTTATGTAATTTCCTTTTGGTGATTTTGGGCCAATTCATCAAGGTGGTTTTGAATTCTAATCCATTCCATTCAAAGTGCTAGCATCTCCTCCCAGCTTGGTGTCATCTACACATTTTTTAAGTATACTGTCCACTCCATTATCCATATAATTAATAAAACTATTGACTAGTATGGAACTTGGCACAGGCCTCTGTGGGAACCCACTAGATATGTCCCCCTGGTTTGAAAGTGAACTGTTGATAAGTATTCTTTGAGTACCATCTTTCAACTTGTTTTCCACCCATTTTATAGTAATTTCATCTAGACCACATTTCCCTAGTTTGCTTATGAGAATGTCCATCAGACTGTGTCAGAAGCCTTATTGAAATCAAGATATATCATGTGTACTGCTTCCCCCCATAAATTAGGCCAGTAACACCGACAAAGAAGGAAATTCGGTTGATTTGGCATGATTTGTTTTCGACAAATCCATGTTAGCTATGCCTTATAAGCTATTATCCTCTAGATGCTTACAAATTTACTGTTTACTAATTATATGTCCATAACATACCCAATGTGAAACTGTTTTTCCTTGTTCTCAGTTTTTGATTATTTTGTTAATTAGTGTATCCAGTTTTCCAGCTATACAGCAGGAATAATACATATTTTAAAATTCTAGTCCTGTCTCTTATGTGATTGATTGGCATTGGTCTTGACTGGAAAATCCTAAGAGTATGTGCTCTGTGTATCATCTTCAAAGGTTAGGCCCTATGGGCAGGGGAAGGAGTCAATAAACATTAACAACAAATTTCACCAGTCTTTGTTTTTATTTTTTTTAAGAGTGAGAGGCTCTTCAGCCATCTACCTGACCCAAAACATGAACATAAGAACGGCCATACTGGGTCAGACCAAAGGTCCATCTAGCCCAGTATCCTGTCTTCCAACCGTGGCCAATGCCAGGTGCCCCAGAGGGAATGAATGGAACAGGTAATCATCAAGTGATCCATCCCCTGTTGCCCATTCCCAGCTTCTGGCAAATAGAGGCTAGGGACACCATCCCAGCCCATCTTGGCTAATTGATGGACCTATCCTCCATGAATTTATCTAGTTTTTTTTTAAATCCTGTTATAGTCTTGGCCTTCACAACATCCCCTGGCAAAGAGTTCCACAGGTTGACTGTGCTTTTGTTTGTTTTAAATCTGCTGCCTAAATAGAAGCTCTTGTCTCTCCAAACCGGCAACACAGGATATTGGATTGCCCCAAGTCTGACTGTAGGGCCATTTTACATAACCCTTTTATCGGGAGTGCTATTTCCCCATCTTTATTCGTCTATATTGCAATTAGAAACCTGCGGCTAGCCCATGCCAGCTGACTCAGGCTCATGGGGCTTAGGCTGAGGGGTACAGAGATTTGGGCTCAGGCTGGAAGCCAGGCTCTAGGACCCTGCAAGGTGGGAGGGTATTAAACAGTTAATTGCTTTTAGCCATATTATTTCCCGCTTAGTGACTCAGAATTCTGTCTGTCTCATGACACCAAGAAAGGCCACATTGAATTTATTCATCTGAGTTCCTTCTCATTTTTGCCACTAGATTTTATGTTAGCTTCTTCATACTTACAAAATATTCATTTGACCTCTCCTTGTCACATTCATTTGCACTTTGCTGGAAATTATCAGCATTTCTCTGTCCTTGTGCCACGCTTTAGTTTTTAGAAGTGTTCTCCCTCCCCACCCCTATTTCCACCCCACCTTTTTTTGTTACCTCTTTTCTTACTCTTTGATCTCTCTTGAATTTTGTATGGTTAATGACCTTTTATATACCAATACTTGACACTTATTTCCTTCCCTTCACTTTGTCTTATGCAGTCTCTAAATACACATATTTAAACCGTTAAGGCTCTGTGTAGTTTCTAGTATGTTTGTTTAATTGAGTTTGGTGTTTCTTTTTCCATGTACCAAGATTCAGTGATCAAAAAACCTGGCAAACTGCTTGTTTATACTGATGACTTGTTTGCTTTTTTGATTATCTAGCCAGGGAGAGTGGGCCAAAGAAGTTCCTTGCTGTGTATCTAAAATAGATGGGTTTCTTTGAGTTGCCATGTGCCAGGGACTTGTAGTGGATTTTTCTAGGAATCTTTATGAATAAACTGAACTATGTATATGCTTGAGTACCATCAAGAGAACAAACAAAATACACTTGAATAACTGGCTTAATACAAATGATTTGCAGATATTCATAGTTGACTTTTTATATTTAATTCTGAGATTATAGTTTTTACTTGATTAATATGATTTTAACTAGCTGAATTTTAATTTGTTAAATAGCAATATTTATAATAATGTATTGCTATTATTGACCCCCTTTTGACACTGCCAGTTCTAAAGTTGAATTTAGGAGGAATGTAGAGGGTATTTGATAAATTTGAATTACAGAGGTGCCAGCTGCTATATAAAATAATTTTTTTTCAGTATGTATTTAACCCCCTTTTGTTCTTTAGGGGGCAGACAGCTTAGCTCTGTGAAACATATGGCCTTCTATTGGGATTATAAAAACAGTGACTTATCTACTATGCCATATGATACAAACAATACATAACATTTTTAAAAGGATACTGTCAAGTGGTCTTAGGCCTGATGTTTCAGTAGTCTTACATAATTATTCCAGTCTGATGGGGAATGTCTTCTGGATATTCTCTTTTGCTTTATAATACACCATTTTGTCACTGAAAAAATTGAAAACCTTCTCCCTAGAGACTCCTTATGCAGGACTTAAATCAGTAGATTGGGGTTTATTTTCAGGCTTTTCAGGTGATTTTCATTAACAGAGTAGGGGCAAAAATAAGTTCCCAATAATGTCCTATTAATGTTGGCTACCATAGATACAAGTAGGGCTCATACCACTGTATTCATTTAGTTGGAACAGTGCAGAAGTACCAGCAGCTTATCATATCCTTTAATGTCTTATCGAATATCCTTTTGTCTTGGAGTCATACTGAAAAAAAAATTGCAGAAAATTTCAAGTAAAAAGAATGTTTCCTTTTAAAAATGCTTTATCTATTCAGTGTTTCTGCCAAGATTTCAGGCACTTGATTTCACCTCAGTGCTAGCTTTTATAGTATATTTGTTGTTCTCACAGCACTGGTTCATTAGTATTCAGTATTCTGTTTGCTACTGTACTTGAGCATCTGCTTGGTTTTGTTTAAACACTCTACCAGCTACCTTGTTGTTGTACTGTAAAAACAGTTCTTCCAGCATCTGTATTATGTAAAAATTAGTCTGGTGGTTATTTCAGACTCTAATGTGCTTCTAGATCAAAGGTGTCTTTTGGGACCTGTTGACAGGCCTACTGCGTTGTGATCTGTGCAGTCTGGTTTCTATTGAACTTAGTGAAGCTATAATCTCATCATGGGAAATGGATGTGTTTGTCAGTTTACTCAGCCTGTCTCTTGGTTTGAGATTTATTTACATTCATTTTGTGGATACTGCTAGAGACATAGCTAATCAAAACATTTAATACAAGTTTAATTTTTGTTAAAGTTACCATTATGTTTAACATAACCAAGTAATATTAAGATGTGATAGCTTAAAGAATACAACTAGAGGTACTGATAGTAACTTGACCTGGGCAAATAATGGATTTTTTTGGTTTGCTGGCTCTTCCAAAAATTGGGGGGGAAAGGGAGAGAAAATTATTTTGGGTTGAACTGAAAACTAAATTTTTTTGAAATTTTCAGTGAATTGAAAGTTGAAAAAATGTTGTTTTGGGTGGAACAAAATGTGCTGTTTGACCTAAAACAAAATGTTTCTTTTAGATTTGGAGCAAATTTTAACATTTTTAAATGATATTTTTAAATACAATTAAAGGGAATTTCAAAATGAAATATCATTTCAAATTGAAAAATTGAAACATTTCAATTTTTTTCAGAATTGTGTTATTGTGACCAGAACAATTTGGCTAAACTGACACACATTTGCAAAATTTTGTGGTGACATCACATCTGCATTTTTCAGTGGGGAAAAAAAAATCATTGGAAAAAATTTGCCCATTTCTAATAGTAACAGCTAAAACTCACAACAGCTTAGAGAGTATGTTCACTAAATTATTTTAAAAATCGCTTTCCTTTTACTAGCCGTTGTGTATGTGAATGGTTTGATTTGTTAAGTGATCCTTCATTCACTGTAAGAGATATTAGCCTATTCTGTGAAATGTTTAATAAATACATTTTAGATTCATGCTGATATATATTGTACAGGTGTTACCCACAACCAACGTAAAGATTGCCACAAAAATAGACGTTTTAATTCTGTTGATTCCGGACACAGCAATGAGTTTTTAATACTAATACATTGGTACCAAGTGAGGATTTCCAGCATAATTTCCTAATGCATGAGCATTAACTGCAGGCACTCATGACATGAATGGGTTTTACATACACAGAATCTCATCTGGAAAAAAATTGGGATTTTAAATTGGTGAATACAACAGACAAAGAACAACACTTTCCAAGTTGGAATATAATGTTTGTTTCTTGTCTAAGCCATTTCTCTCAGTATTTCCAAATAAGATTTGTTAACTCTTATCTGTGACTGCTACCAGGATCATCACTTTTTGGTTTTATTTCCGTAATAAAAATGGGGCTGAGGGCATGCTGAAATTGACATGCACTCTCTGGATTCCTGCTTCCACAGGAAACATGTTAATAAGAAATGTGTTACTGTAATACCGCTAGATATGTGTTATTCCTGTACACCACCTAGCCTTCACATGGTTCTTCCTGCAAGCCAGACTGTAACAAATTTACAGAACAGTGAAGTTACTTCATGGCAATGAAAACTGGAAAATGAGTCCTAATGTGAAAATTCCAGAAGTCCCTATATCATTCTGAAATATCAAATTTGCATAAAATAATTTTTAGAGAGAAGATTTAGTTCTTAAAAGAAAGGGAGCTCTGGAAATATTGTTAAAAGAATAAGCTAAGAGATATTCAAATCAGGGGACAAATAGTGTTTCACTCCTACCTCAGATTCCGCCGGATGCTTCATTCTGGACCTGGATAGTGGAGATACTTCAGCTTTGTACAAAAACATTGTTTATCAAATCTCAGCGTGCCAATTAAAGAATTACTTATTTTTTTCTCCTCCGCGCCGTCTGCTGATGTGAAAGCAAATACTGACAAACCTGATTCTGGGGCAGTGGAAGATCAAATATGTAATGTTAAACCACTTGGACAGCTTTTTTAAGTGGGTTGTCTCTTCCTCCATATAGAAGAATAATCTTTTAAAACACTTAGCAAGAACAATCTTTAAATAGGAAAAAGAAATGAAATTTGGCAAACAAAAATGGCTGGTTGCTGAAAAGTATGTAATATGTGACCATCTCCTATCCATTCTGAAGCGCTTCATATTAACCCCTCTCCCCCAAACCCAAGCAAAAAATCCTCTTGCATAAATAGAAAATGTGATCATTTGGAAACTCAAAAACCAAGTTAAGAATTTTTGTATTAGTTTGTATTAATTGACAACAGGAGACCTCTTTCAAAAAGAATGTGAGGATCTCTTTTATACTTACTAACCTTTTTGAAATATATTTTAGAAACACCTAGTGCTTACAGTCTTTAGTGATTTACAGCTTCAAAGCACTGTACAAATATTGGTTAATCCTCACTATGATGTAGGTGAGTGTTGTTCTCATTTACAGATGGATGAGTCATTTCACTCACTTTCCCCTGGGATTAATACTCCAGGTTCTATTGTCTGCTGGGCTGCCCACAGTGCATATTGTCTGCTTGCCTCCTGTTCTTGAAACATATTTAGTCTGGGACCCAATAACAGTGATTCAGGATTGTAGTTTGGCTAAATTCAAGGAGGGGATGTTATGATGAATTGGGGAATCTATCTATACCGTTTATGAATTCTAGTTGATAATATGAAGTTGTTATTCTGAAAATTGCTGCATCGTTGAATGTCTCTATGTAAATGTAGAATCCACCATTGCTGACAGAGTAATAAGCACACCTCTGCCAGATCAGGGACAATGGTCAGTCACCTATTCAGGTGGAAACAGCTGAATGACAAATGGGTTGGTTGAATGTGAGAGAGGTTACTTCATCCAGCTTGTTTGCAGGGAGAGGGAAGTGGAGAGTGGAAAATCCCCAAACAGAACAAAAAGATGTAAGTGATAAAGCAGGGGTTTAAAAAGGAGTCCGAGGCAGAAGGCTTTGGAGAGGGGGGGGGAGTTTTGGGCAGGAAAGGGGAAGAGATGGGTTTGCTTTCATAGCAGGGAGTGGGAACAGTTGAGCTGTGGGGCCAGCTAAGAGTCAGAGAAATCAAACTGACCTGGGGGAGAGAGGCTCCCTGGCTCAGAAGTCAAGACACGAACTGCATCAGAAGGATACCAGACACCTCCCAGAGGACCCTGCCACCAGCCCAAAGAATGTTTGAGAGTGGTGAGGAAACTGAGGCAGGGAACTGCATGTAGGATTTATTTCTGTATAGATCTGTATCTTGTCCTATTAAGTAAAAAGCAGTGGTACTTTGGGATCTAGTGCAAAGTCTTTGTGTACCTTATGTGGTGTTTCTGTCACGTGCCCTTGAAGAGTTAATTTGTGAACCCAGAGTGTCCACAGGGCCAGAGTTCTGGTATGGACTATATATACACTACAGGGGAACCCAAGGGGTCAGTACTGATACCTGGGGCTAGGCAGTTGCATCGTGATATCTCACCTCTCAGGAGGTGGGGTGCTAGATAGAAGGTCTGCACCCTCAGAGAGCCTAGAGACCCCAAGCTAGGGGCAGTACCCTCTGTTCAGACCGCAGAGGCTTAAAGCACATGGGGTTTCAGTGTCCTGTGAGTCCCCAAGAGGGGGCGTTCAATTAGATTTGTGACAGTGGTGAAGTAGATATTTACAACATTGTGCCAAATATCTTTCCATGCATTTAGTATGATACTGTCTTCCATGTTCCACTTAATTCTGGAATCTGCTTAATCATTGATAGCAGTGGCTGGCAAAGTGAGGGCTTTCTTTGGTTACTGTCAGTTTCAAGATAACTGCACCTGTATTTTCCACTCTGTGGTCGCTTAAGGGCACCCACATAAAGGTTTTTGGCTCCTGGGTGTCACCTCTTTTGGGCAAAGACCTGCGTTTCATTCCCTTCTGACTGGGGGTTTTAAGGCTGCACATATCTCCCTGCCTTACAGTGCAATATCCTCAGCAAGCCAGTCTGCCTAAAAGGCCTGTGCTTTGCTCTCCCTCTCTCTCTCTGAAGGCTATGAACATTGCTGGCAATACAGTTACAAGTTACCACACATCTCCTTCTAAACTGGCACGTTTATTGTTAAGGTAAAAACATTACAGAGAACGCATATAAAAGCAATAAAAGATCCTAAAAGGGATTACTGGGGATCACCACCAATTTCAACATAGGGCTCTGGTAAGTCTCAGTCCTTCAAACTCCACAACTGGGTTTTCCCTGTGGTTACAAGTTCATATCTGTCTTTAGCTCAGGAACCAGAACCAAGGCTGAGCAAATTAGCTGTTCCTTTATACAGTCGGGCCTTTGATCTCCAGTCTCTGGGAACAGATATCAGAGTAGCAGCCGTGTTAGTCTGTATCCGCAAAAAGAACAGGAGTACTTGTGGCACCTTAGAGACTAACACATCCGAAGAAGTGGGTTGTAGCCCATGAAAGCTTATGCTCTAATAAATTTGTTAGTCTCTAAGGTGCCACAAGTACTCCTGTTCTTTTTTTGGGAACAGGTAGTCACTAGTTGACCGCCCTCCCCTCAAGATGTAGCTTCAAAAGGCACTTTTTCCCCCTCCAAAACCAGAGTCATGGCGTTCACCACTCCCCAGGAAATCCACTTAACACATATTGTCCCAAAAATACATGCTTGTCTTATTCATTTCAATATAGTCATATGAACTCTTTACACTTCCAAGGACTCACATCTGTTATAGTTAGAAAATATTAGGGCTGTCGATTAATTGCAGTTAACTCACGCAGTTAACTCAAAAAAATTAATCACGATTAATTCCAGTTTTAATCGCACTGTTAAAGAATAGAATACCAATTAAAATTTATTTTCTCATATATTTTTGGATGTTTCTACATTTTCAAATATATTGATTTCAATTACAACACAGATTACGAAGTGTACACTGCTCACTTTATATTATTTTTTATTACAAATATTTGCACTGTAAAAATGATAAAAGAAACAGTATTTTTCAGTTCACCTCAGACAAGTACTGTAGTGCAATCTCTTTATCGCGAAGCTGCAACTTACAAATGTAGATTTTTTGTTTGTTTGTTACATAACTGCACTCAAAAACAAAACAAATCCAAACTTTAGAGCCTACAAGTCCACTCAGTCTACTTCTCGTTCAGCCAATCACTAAGCCAAACAAGTTTGTTTACATTTACGGGAGATAATGCTGCCCGTTTCTTATTTACAATGTCACCAGAGAGTGAGAACAGGCATTCACATGGAACTTTTGTAGCTGGCATTGCAAGGTATTTACATGACAGATATGCTAAACATTTGTATACCCCTTCATGCTTCATCTAACATTCCAGAGGACATGCTTCCATGCTGATGGCACTCGTTTAAAAAAAATGCATTAATTAAATTTTGACTGAATTCCTTGGGGGAGAATTGTATGTCTCCGGCTGTATTTTACCTGCATTCTGCCATATATTTCATGTTATAGTAGCCTTGGATGATGATTCAGCACTTGTGGTTCGTTTTAAGAACACTTCCAATGCAGATTTGACAAAACGCAAAGAAGGTACCAATGTGAGATTTCTAAAGATCGCTATAGCACTTGACCCAAGGTTTAAGAATCTGAAGTGCCTTCCAATATCTGAGAGGGATGAGGTATGGAGCATGCTTTCAGAAGTCTTAAAAGAGCAACACTCTGATGCGGAAACTACAGAACCCAAACCACCAAAAAAAGAAAATTAATCTTCTGCTGGAGGCATCTGACTCAGATAATAAAATGAACATGCTCAGCCTGCACTGTTTTGGATTGTTATCGAGCAGAACCCGTCATCAGCATGGACATGTCCTCTGGAGTGGTGGTTGAAGATGATGGGACATAAGAATCTTTAGCGAATCTGGCCTGTAAATATCTTGCGATGCCGGCTACAACAGTGCCATGCGAACGCCTGTTTTCACTTTCAGGTGACATTGTAAACAAGAAGTGGGCAGCATTATCTCTTGCAAATGTAAACAAACTTGTTTGTCTGAGCGAATGGCTGAACAAGAAGTAGGACTGAGTGGACTTGTAGGCTCTAAAATTGTACATTGTTTTATTTTTGAATGCAGTATTTTTTTGTACATAATTCTACATTTGTAAGTTCAACTTTCATGATAGAGATTGCACTACAGTACTTGTATGAGGTGAATTGAAAAATACTATTTCTTTTGTTTTTTACAGTGCAAATATTTGTAATAAAAATAAATATAAAGTGAGCACTGTACACTTTGTATTCGGTGTTATAATTTAAATCAATATATTTGAAAATGTAGAAAACACCCAAAAATATTTAAACGATATTCTATTATTAACATTAAATTAATCGCGATTAATCACACAATTAATCGTTTGACAGCCCTAGAAAATATGAAATATCATGGTACTTAGATTTATAGTCATAGTACCTAAGTGCTATATAAATAGAAAACACCTGTAGATAATAGTCGTGCTTCTCTACCAGGGCAGGATAGAAATCTCTTATAAACCCCTCCCGTCTATCTTTTTTGTTTTTACTGCTTGCTTCCCAGATCATCCATCTCTATTACAAACTTCTTGTAGGAGACTTATTTCCTTTTATGTTCAGGATATGATGAATTGATAGTACTAACACAAATAAAACAAATGTCTGTTTGTAGTTTCAGTTGTATTTTTCTTCTTAGAGATGTGTTGGGAAGCAGAAATGTTTGACTTGGATTTGCTTAAACAGAGTGAATTATCTTTATAAATAAATAATCTCATGTCTTGAGGAAAAAATGTAATTTGGTTAGTCTTCATGTTGAATTTCTTTAGCTGGAAAAAATATGAGACACTCTGCTGATTAAAAACCTACCAGAAATGGAAGCTCCAAAGCTAGAGAACTCAGTTTAAACACATCCTCTCCTAGATAGGAAATTCCTTAGCAAGTGATTAAAGTGTGCCAATTTTAATGTTGCATACAATGTAAGAACAGGCCTGTAACAAGCATACACAATAGATGGATTCCTTTTTCTGTGAAACTTGTTCCTAATTTGTTTGCTTCTGTGTGAAGCCAAAGAAAATGGAGATGTTAAATGTCAATATAGTTCCTTTTTAATCAGTGTAATGGAAAAGTCCAACTGCGATCTTATCTCATGCAGGGGAAAATAATCTTCTGAGGCTTTCTTTGTTCTGTTTTATCAAATATTTGGAGTGATAGCTTCTTACGGTCCATTTGTGACTTCGCAAGGGGAGAGAAAACAGTAATCTTATTATGTATTTTGTTTTTATTGTTGCCCCTTTCACTTTTTTAGGTTTTAGAGAATTAAGCCCAGAGTACAAATAGGAGAAGCACATTCCACTGAAGAAATCCATAAGTATTGTCACAACCCTCCTCCTGCCTGTAGCCCACCAAGTTGCTGGGAGTCGAGTCAGCTGTAGAATCCCTGGGTATTTTACGTTTCTGGAATCTAAACCGAGCCCAGCCACTGTCCCTGGTTTTGAGGTCCCTGGGAATGTTCTTGAGGTGAAGATGATTAATCAAGCATCCCAGCCTGAGAGCTGTGACCACACAGTCCCCTACCTAGCCCCTGGAACCATTGCTGACTCCTCAGACTCCCTGTAGCTTAGACATACCTTCTCCTAGAATCCCACTGAAAGTATGAACCTTCGGGTTTACCTCTTCCAGGGATCATGTGGTAAATGTAGCATATAATACCAGACATTTTGTACAGAATTCTTTCACATTATTGTTCTTTATTTAGTCACACCAGAAATACATGGAGCTTTACAAACCCTCAGTTTCCTAACAACTCTAGGGCTTTGGGCTGGGGTCAGAGTCCTTTGGGCCCATCCAGAGTTCTTCTGCTCCAGGGCATGGTTTATGTTCTGAGACATCAAACCTTCTCCCTAGAACAGCTTGCTTCCTCTGGTCTTGGACAGTCCATGCCCTTTCTTCCTCCTGCCCAAAGTTTGTGTATCTTGTCCCCCACCCTCCCTTCCTGATAAACCCCCACCCTCCCTTATAAACTTGCTATAGTCACCTGTTTCTTTGTTCTGTTTTGGTGACTTTCCACTGTTCTTCACTCTCCCCCTTCAGATTGAGGAGGAAGTATTTTTCCCCAGATTGAGCAAACTTCCTTTAGCATATCTATTGTCTAATCAGTACTCAGTGTTTAAAGTTAATTACTCCCCATTGTTGTCAGTCTGGTGTGTACTTGTTGCAGGTCCTGTCAGTGGATGGATACACATCAACACAGGGGCATTTCATGATACAGAAATTTCATAATACCAACCAGAATTCATAAGTTGTACAGACAGATCCCCCAGTCCATCACAGTTATCTATTATTTCCCATTAAAATGTATTAAACTTTTCACAAAGATTATACATGACTGACTTGGTGCTGGAGAGAATACAAAACACAGCAGATACAGACATTCAAATGTAGGTATAAAAAGTAGAAAACTTACAATCAGTACAAGTAAGAGTAGTGCTATGTCTCTATAGCATAGCCTGTTTGAAATTTTACAAGATCCTTTGATTAGTACTGAACCAACTAAAATATTACCAGGAATGAGCTGTTTCCTGACACATTTTTTGTTTTGTTTTTGGGGATGAGGGGACCAACCCTGTTGTCTGAATCGGTCTCTCTAGTGCGGTGTTATTGGCAGAAATCCATACCATAGTATCCAATGTATTTTTATGCTGAAAAATTACAATAATGAAGTGTCAGTTTTGCCATATCACAAGATATACCATGTTTAGTGAAAAATCTGTAAACAGGAAGTTTACTTACCATGTTACTACTGTAACTTGTGTATTTCTGTTGCAGTCACTAGGACAAACTATTGCAAGATTTTGCATTGGGTATAAAATAAACCATGGTTCAAAATGTGGCTGTTAATTTGGTGCCCTGAGTAAGTACTCTTTGATTAGGGAACTTTCTTTTAATTACCCCCCCCCCAAAGCCAGCAAAAAATAAAAACAGGATGTAATAGTCTGCTGCTGCTGCTGTCATTTCTTGTTTACTTTTGCCTCTTAACCAAATGCTGTTTACCTGTTGTTTTCTTCAGAAATATTGGTACTGATTGGCTGCAATATGTATTTGTATGGATTCAACATCAGACACATGCTGTGATGTGGAAGATGCTTGCTGAACACCGTGCCTTCCTAAAACTACTACAATAGCTACAGTGTGTTCTGGAAAAATCATAACTGAGCTATTTTGAACCTGTGCTTTGTGTAGGTAGCAGGGAAAAGGTGATCATCAAGGTTTAGAAATATGTATTTCCCACACAATGAAGTTGTATACAGTTCTAGTTTGCACAATGTATATGTCTAAATTGAGTCTGACTTATGACATTCTTTTGAAAACGTTATGCTTTTAAAAAAGCTCCATGGGCGATAGCCACGCCCACTGGAGTACATCACTGATCTGTAGCTTTAATTGACCATATTTTTAAGAGGATAATATGGGGGGGGGGGGAGAATCTGTTTTAGTCTCCATATTGCTGTCCTTCCTTTCTTTTTCCTTATGTGTTGAGCCTTGCAAAGAAAGTACCTGTGTATTAGGCTGAGATACTTTACAAAATGTTATGGTTGTTCTTTCAAAAGTTTACAACTGAACCTTGACTTAATACAACTTTGAAACTTTATTATGCAGACGAAAAACGCTGCTTTCCCTTTATTTTTTTAGTTGTTTGTTTAACACAGTACTATACTGTATTTGCCATTTTGGGGTGGGGGGGTGGGGGAGCAGTTGTCTCTGCTGCTTCCTGATTGTGTACTTCTGGTTCCAAATGAGGTGTGTGGTTGACTGGTCAGTTAGTAACTCTTGTGTTCGTAACTCTGAGGTTCTACTCTACAGAATATGATCTTGAAGCCTGCCAGGGTGAAGAAAAGGGGATTTTTGCTGGGTACTTTCTGATCTCAAATTTAAAATAAACTCTTCTGAGATAAACTGACGCATAGCAGAATCATGTTTCATTTTAGTGTTGGTTATCTGAATCACAAAATGCAGAAAAATTCCACAGTTTTGAAGATGCCAACTGAGACATATGTTTTTAATATAAATACTTCATTCAGTTACTTTACATGTTAAAATAAATTTTGCGTTAAAATCAGTGAGTGAAAATAGATTTAATCATGAATAAGGCATCGTTTTTGTGAGATAATACTTTTTATTAGAGACAGTGTTCAAGCAGAGACTGGAAGTCCCTAGTTTGCTATCTTGCTAACTCTGATCAAACATGTTTTAGGTTTTAAAATCAAGTGAAAGGAGAAAATGTAGAACACTTAAATACAGCTACCCACAGGAAAAGAAAATGGTGGATTTTATGTGTTTAAAAAATTGCTTTCTTCAGTACATTAAATAAAGCAATCACAGATGGCAGTGGAGGGGAAATCTTTTCAGCTCAGAATAGGAATGGACCCTTTGGAAGACACAACCACTGGAGCATCAGTTCTTGTCTACCCCATTGTAAAAGAGTTTCAAATAACTTGTTGAACTCCAGTTAAGAGAGTTTGAGAGCCCAATGAGCTTATGTAATTGTCACTCTGTTCATTAGATTCCTAGCTCAAGTCAACATGGGCCTTGAATCCTGCAAGGTGCTGGGCGTTAGCTTCAACGGGAGGTGACAAAGCTCAGGATTGAGCCTATGGAGACAAATTGGATTAACAACATTTTTAGTCTCCTGACTTCCACCAATAAAATAAATAAATTAAACGAAATAAAATGCAAGAAAGAGTTTAATCCAGTAAAATTAAAAACAATCAATCTGAACAGTTTTGTGCACAAATGATAATTGTAATTTTCACGTTACCTAGAAGTGCAAATATTAAAATATTAGAAAATGAAACTACAAAAAGTAATCTAATATCTCTGAATCTGTGATCAGTTAAAAGATGGCTGTTTAAATGAACCTATTCTGTTTTTTGGGCTATATATAAATGGCACGATTGCTCTGTGTATAGTTACAGAACGTAACATATATGGTGCAGTGCATTTAACATTTTATTCCAGCACTATGAATTGTATTCTGTGAGTTCATTATTTAACATGGATCCAAAGCTCTCTAAAAGTTTAGAAGAAATGTATTATTTTGGAAAGAGGTTTCATGTTTGTTAAAACCAGTAGTATGGACCCACATTTAACGTGTACCATTATTATTACTTGGTGAAGGTGATTCTAAAGAACACGCCTTGTCCTGGTTCTGTTGATGTAATTGGAAATTCTACTTCTAATAAAGAACAGTATATGGCCCTAAGTACTTAATATTTTTATAATAGGTCTCTTACTATTTCCACAAAAGTAAACAAAATTAAACTATTAAAACAGAACTATCTACTACTTATTTTTTTGAGTGCTTGCTCATGTCCATTCCATGCTAGGTGTGTGCGTGCCGCATGCACAGTTGCCAGAGCTTTTTCCTTTAGTGGTATACGTAGGACCGGCTCTAGCGCCCCCAGGAGCCGCACGTGTGTGCACCAATATAAGGGGTGCCACCGACTCCACACCCTCTGAGTTCCTTCTTACCGACATGATGGTTGCTTGGAACGATCCCTCTTGCAAGACTTCTTTCCCAGTCGTTTGGACTTGTAGTATATTGTATAATTTTTGTAGTTAGTGTATATAGTTCTTAGTTAGTATTAGTGTACATAATGTGAATAGTGGTCCCTGTCATAGAGGGACTTTCGTTACAGGGGCTGGGCTTCAAGCCATGTGCCTCCTGTGGCAAGCCCATGCCAGTGAGTGACCTGCACTCTAGCTTCTAAAAAGTGCCTCGGGGAAACTCATGTTAAGGAGAAGTGCCAGATCTGCAGGGGCTTCAGATTGCGCATTCAAAAAGATATGGACATTTGTCTGAAGGCCATACTCATTCATGGAGGCAGCCCTCAGACTGGCTGTGGCGGGGCAATGACTCACCGGTGCGGTGCCTCCTGCTGGTCGTCTAGGGAATTAGCGCCCTCTGTAGGTCGGTGTCTCGCCTGCTGCTGGCCCCGGTGCCCCTCTATGTAAGGGTCCTGCCCCCAGCAGTAACCCACAATTTGGGTCTCTCCCCCTTCCCCAAGGGAATCCCCAACCCCCTATACCCACCTTGCCTCAGTGGCTACTGCCAATCAGCATCTAGCCCCCACTCCCTGGGGCAGACTGCAGTCTATAAACCATTCATCACCACTCTCTCAGTCTCTGGCCCTCAGCCCTCTTATAGGGCCAGCTGTGGCCTGATTGGGGCGTGGCCCCACCTGTGGCTGCTTCCCCCAATCAGCCTAGCATTTCTCTGCCACAGCCCTCTCCAGGGCTGCTTTAACCCCTTCCGGGCTGTAGCGGGGTAACCACCCCACTACACTGGCCTTGGAGCCACGATGCTCCGAATCGGCGCTCAGCACTTCGGCTTCAGTGCAAAGTGCTCCACTGGCACTATGCTCTGCTTGGCACTGTTCTTCATCTCTGGTGCCGAGGATGAAACATAAGAAACAGTGCACCAAGAGAGGGCACTCTCCGGTGCCAAAGAGGGACAAGTGGGGAGTGAGTAGTGCATTGAGATCCACGCTGGGCCACTCGTCCTGTTCAGAGCCACTGTTGTCTCTGGCGACTCTGCCTAGAGTGCCAAATCTGGTCTGGGACCCACTCCCGACTGGAGTGGTCATGGGACCTCACGCCTGTGGGCCTCTTTGACTCCGAAGGCTTTCTAGCAAAGAGCTCCTGTGGATAGAAGAGATCAAGGAGTGGTAAGCTCCATCGCAGCACTGACCATCATGGCACCATCCAGAGGAAAACCCTCCATGGTCCCATTTCAGCAGTCTCCGGCCCATCATTGGTCACCGGTTCCCCGGCACCAACTGGAGGAGGAAGCAGGTACGGTGTCTCCTGGGTCTCCGAGGGAAGAAACCTCTTCAGAGTCCAAAGGGGAATCCTTCACTCAACTGAAGAAGTATCGGTACACGACCTACGCACCGGACTTTAGTACCAGCCCTCCAGCCAGTGATCGTCACCAGTCCACTGGCCAATGCAGTGGCAGTATTGGAACCCATGGGGGTTTCCACAAGTAGTGGGAGCCCCTACCCATTGTTCCTGTTCATACTTGGTGGTATCCAAGAGGCAAGCCACTGTTTCATCCTGCCCAGGACCTGATCCTGACTCCAGTACTGATGTCCCAGAAGTGGCCCCAATTGGAAGTGGTACAGGTGGAGGAAGAAGAAGCATTCCCTCCGTCAGTGCTAGCCGCTTCCTCGTCATCCCCGGATGAGGCAGTCGCAGGCCCTAGTAACCGTTCCCGCTGAACAACTACAGGGGTCATCAAGAGCTCCTGAAACGGGTCGCCAGAAACTTGCGGCTGATAGCTAAAGAGTTGAAGGAGTCTGTGTACAGCTTAGTTGATATCCTGGCTGCAGTGGCTCCCTCCAGAGTGGCCCTGACAGTTAATGAGGCAGTGTTGGGACCCGTCAGGGTGCTATGGCAGACCCCTTTGTCTCTGCCTCCTACCTCAAAAAGGGCAGAGGAAAAAGTACTATGTATTGGCCAGTGGGTTTGAGTACCTCTAAGCGTGTCCCCCCACTGGGGTCCCTGGTGGTGTTGACTGCAAACGAGCAGGACAGACAAGGGCAGTCAAGCGCTACCTCCAAAAATAGAGGCTAAGAGACCGGAGCTGTTCGGACGCAAGGTTTATTTGACGAGTATCCTCCAGCTATGTATCTCTAACCAGCAGGCTCTGCTGGGGAGGTATAGTTTTAATCTGTGGGACTCGATGGCCAAGTTTAAGGACTCCATGTGGCAGGAATCGAGGCAGGAGTTTGTGGCCATCCTGGAGGAAGGCAAGATGGCGGAAGGATGCCTGGAGGAAGGCAGCTCTGGATGTGGCCAACTCAGCAACCAGAACGATGGTGTCAGCGGTCACCATGAGGTGCTGTTCGTGTCTCCAGTCATCGGGCCTCTCTCATGAGGTGCAGCAGTCTATCCATGACTACCCCTTTGAGGGTACCTCCCTGTTCTCTGAACAGACTGGCTCCAAGCTTCACGGCATCAAAGACTCGAGGGCCATGCTTCGCTCCCTGGGCTTTTACATGTCCCCAGCCTCCCAGAAGCCCCAGCAGCCTCCCAGATTTCCAGCACCTCCCAGGCAGGAGCCCTACTAAAGAAAGGGAAAGGGCTATAAATGTTGTCAACCCCTGCCTTCTGCCTCATCCTTCAAATCGGGCTCATGTAGATACACTGGCAGCGCCAGGCAAGCCTTAGAAAGGTACTCCCAAGGACAGCATACCAGTCTTGACTATGGACCCCCTCTCCCCCCCCCCTTTTTTTTTTGACCACCTGTCATCCTTCCGCCCACCATGGTCTTGCATAACATTGGACTGGTGGGTGCTCTGTACTAAAGCAGCTGGGTACACCCTCCAGTTTTTGTCTACCCTTTCCTGCCATCCCTAGCCTCCGTCCCTCTTCAGGGATCCTTCTCACAAGCAGCTTCTTATTCAGGAGGTGCAAGCCCTCCCACGTGTGGCTGCTGTAGATGAGATTCCTCGAGACTTGAGAGGGAAAGGGTTTTACTTCCAATGTTTCCTAATCCCGAAGGCCAAAGGGGGTCTACAGCCCATCCTGGACCTGCCTGGCTTCAACAAATACCTCAAGAAACTGAGGTTCTGCATGGTCTCCCTCACCTCCATCATTCCCTCCCTCGATCCAGGAGACTGGTACGCCACCCTCAATTTGAAGGACACTTTTATTTCCACATCTCCATCTTGCGTGGGCACAGGAGATTCCTCAGGTTTGTGGTGGGTCAACGCCGCCACCACCAATTCACCATGCTTCCCTTTAGCCTCTCAGCAGCCCCACGGGTTTCACAAAGTGTATGGTGGTGGTTGCAGCATTTCTCAGACATCGGGGCGTTCAAGTCTACCTGTACCTGGACGACTGGCTGATCAAAGGCTCCAGTTCAGCACTGTATCGTTATAGTACGGGCCACCTTTCAGGTGTCTTGGACTATCTGCTACACCTAAAACAGTCTGGCTCTCTCATCTGTTAAGGTTCACTTAGCAGCCATTTCAGCCTTCCACCTTCCAGTGCAGGGCAGACCAGTGTTCTCCCACGAGATAACAGTCAGGTTTCTCAAAGGCTTGAAAAAAACATGATGGGATCCCCGGGGTGCAGCCTGGGACTGTGGGACGGCTGTGCCCCCTTAACTCTCTCCAGCCTGGACTATCGCTTTCAGTGCCTTGCTAGTGACCAGCAGCAAACCTCTCCAGGCTCTGTTATCACTCAGCACAACAGCATGTGAAGACCCACTCCCAGCTATATTGCATGAGTGCTTCCAGAGTCCCTCATGAATCACACAGGGAAAGGCACCAGCCAAATCCCTCCCAGCACTGTACCCCAGGAATATATCGTCTTGCACTGCTCAAGATAAGCAGTGCAAATTTATTAATTGGTTCACCACTTCATCAAAGGAAAGTGGATATACACCAGCCTTTGCGAAACCTGAGCAGGTTCATATGAACTCACTGGTAAAGATAAACAGTAAACGAAGTTTATTGACTACAAAAGATAGATTTTAAGTGATATTAAGTGATAGGCAAAAAATCAGAGTTAGTTACCAAAAGAAATAAAATATAAGCGTGCAGTCTAAACTCTCAACCCTATTAGACTGGGCAACAACTAGACTAAGCAGTTTTGCTCACCCCACTGGATACTGCAGTCCTTAATATATAGATTTCACCCTTGAAATCTGGGCCAATCTCCTCTCTTGGAGTCTTGTCGTCTTCTCAGTATCTTAGTTGCTTGCAGCATAGGTGGGGGCAGGAGACAAGGCCCCACATGTGGCCACTGTGTCTGTTTTATAACCTCAGTCCCATGTGCTTGGGGAGCACAATGTCCAGGCATGTCTGGGGGCGTTGCTGAGTCTCCAGGCAAGGTTGAGCAATTCCCCTGGTGTGGCCTCATGCAGGTGAGTCACTGCTGGACAATGGTTGTTGATGGGTTGATTGATAACCCTGCTCGGGTGTTGGTTAATTTCCTTGCTATTGCCCCTGGGGAGCTAATATCTGGCTGATTCCCCAACTTACAGCATGTTTTAGTGATAACCATACAACACAATTCTCGTAACTTCATATGTATTAATGATATACATATATGGATAGAGAAATGACTTTCAGCAAGTCATAGCCTTTCCCGTGATACTTTACAAGGCATGTTTTATATGTAAGATCACAATTATATAAAAATGAGGACTATGGGGGTTACAGGATGCTCCCCCAAGGTACCGAATGTCACAAAGGACTATACCCTCAGATTCACAACCTGATTCTCCCATGGGACCTAAACCTGGTCTTGTCGAAACTCATGGGGCCTCCCTTCAAGCCATTAGCATCTTGTTCCTTACTGCTTCCTCTCTTGGAAGGTTGCCTTCCTGGTGGCAATCACCTTGGCCAGAAGGGTCTCCGACATCAAAGCCCTGATGTCAGAATCCCCTTATATGGTGTACTTCAAGGACAAGGTCCAGCTGCACCCCCATCCGGCCTTCCTACCAAAGATGGTGTCACAATTCCACAACAACCAGGACATCTTTCTGCCTGTCTTCTTCCCTGAGGAATGTCAGCTCCATACATTAAATGTTAGGTGAGCCCTATTTCTAGAGGACTAAGCCCTTCCGCAAGTCTACACAACTCTTTGTAGCAGTACCAGAAAGGATGAGAGGGCTGCCAGTGTCATCCCAAAGAATCTCATCCTGGATAAGCGCCTGTATCTGGGCTAGCTATGAGCAGGCGAAGGTTCCGCATCCAGCCATCGTAACCATTCATTCCACGAGAGCTCAGGTTTTGTCATCAGCATTCCTCGTGCAAATACCAGTCCAGGATATCTGCAGAGCTGCGACATGGTCATCAGTTCATGCCTTTGTGTCTTACTACGCCATCATCTAGCAGGCCTGTGACGATATCCGTTTTGGAAGAGTTGTGTTGCAGTCAGTGGGCTTGTCTACACTGGCAATTTACAGCGCTGCAACTTTCTCACTCAGGTGTGAAAAAACACCCCCCTGAGCGCAGCAAGTTGCAGCGCTGTAAAGCGCCAATGTAGACAGTGCACCAGTGCTGGGAGCTGCTCCCCTCGTGGAGGTGGGTTTTTTAGAGCTGCGCTGTGACCACACAAGGCATGTTAAAGCGCTGCCATGGCTTTAAAGCGCTTTAGCATTGCTAGTGTAGACTAGCCCAGGATGTCCAGAAACTCTGAGCCCACCTTCGAGACATATCGTCACGGGTACTGCTTGTGAGTCACCAAGCATGGAATGGACACGAACAGGCACTCGAAGAAGGAAAAAACAGTTGTTAACCTTTCTGTTGTTCTTCAAGATGTGTTGCTCATGTCCATTCCATGACCCACCCTCCTGCCAACTGTTGGAGTTATCGGCAAGAAGGAACTGAGAGGGTGTGGTGCCAGCGGCACCCCTTATATCGGCGCATATACGCGTGGCTCCAGGGGGCACTAAAGTCGGTCCTACAGATACCACTAAGGGAAAAATCTCTGGCAGCTGCTGCGTGCAACCTAGCATGAAATGGACATGAGCAACACATCTCAGAGAACAACAGTTATGAAAGGTTAGTAACTGTTTTTTTCACTTTGGTGTTGTAAGGATTAACGTGTATGTAGATCTTTAAACATGAAAAACATTAACTTGTATTATCTATATATCTAATTTATCATCACCACCTATATGGGATTTGTGCACACAATTTGTGCAGCCTTGTATGCTTTGTACCATCACTTAAATACAATTCCCAGAGCTGTTCTGGCACTTAAGCAGATGTACAAGTAAATGCAAGAAACCATGCTGAGTTGATGTGCCAGCTTGAAAAAATTAAATGTCATGTTAGAGCTTTTTGCTCTGTTACAACACCCTGAATGTGCTTTCATTCGTTTATAATAAAGTGTTTGATATTCTTAATGCTTTCATTGAGTGAGGTGGGAATTAGGATACATTTTGAGACAATGTAAAGTTACCATCTGAATTAAAAAATTTCTTTATCTTCAATTATCAAGCTATTTGGGGTGGTATTTTCAAAAGTGCTCAACGTTGAAGTCAATGGGAGTTTCTTCAGTGGGAAGAGAATGAGAGCAGCACTGAGCACTTTTTGGAATATCACCTGAATTTTTGTCTACTTCTTATTTTTTCTGAGCAGTCCGTAGGCATGATCTCCATATATATGTATTTTTGTGGAATGAAAATTATTTATTTTGGTTCACTGGGCTAATTTGAGCATCAGCTTTCATCTTAATGTGGTGTTTCCTCATCAGAATAAATCAGATTGCCACGTACCTCTTAATAAAATAAATATAGTTTTTTTTGTTGTTGGATATTGGATTCACTTCCTTATTTAAACATAACTCATGTTTCTTGTAGAAGTGTCATAATACTTTTTTATGTGTGTCTGCATGCGTGTGTGGTTTTTTAGCATTAGTTTTAACTCACATTTGAAAAAAAGGAATCTGGTAAGCAATTTGTCCTTTATTTAGCCCATCATTTTTGGAGATGTTCAGAGTTAAAATTTCCAAGTTAACATAGAATCATAGAATATCAGGGTTGGAAGGGACCTCAGGAGGTCATCTAGTCCAACCCCCTGCTCAAAGCAGGACCTAATCCCAAATAAATCATCCCAGCCAGTGCTTTGTCAAGCCTGATCTTAAAAACCGCTAAGGAAGGAGATTCCACCACCTCCCTAGGTAACCCATGCCAGTGCTTCACCACCCTCCTAGTGAAAAAGTTTTTCCTAATATCCAACCTAACTCCCCTGCCCCCCCACTGCAACTTGAGACCATTACTCAACATTGGGCAAGTGGCTATGTTATTTTTCAAAGAACTTTCAGAAGTAGCCTCACTGCATGTATAGTATCATATGAAGATTTAGGCATTCCCACAAAACTCTGTAATGGCTCCAAAGAAGTAATGAACAGTTTTGTCATGTCACCTCTCATACATTTCAGGAGCTTCCATTCCTTTTCAAAATTAACGTTATACAAGACCTCTTTAGTTAGTTTCTCTGTTACTTTAACTTTAACTTGGCAAGCACTAGGAAATCCAGTATAAATGCTGAACTTCTGTATCCTTTGCATTTTTTTCCCCATGAAAACAAATGCCTGCTTAGGACAATTCTGTCCACTTAAAATGAGAGTTGGGATAAGCTGGATAAATCAGGCTTTATCTGATTAGTCTATTTTAAGAGGCTTATATTGTAATATGTAAGAGTACTAAGGTAGTGCAAATAGTTGCAAAGCAGTGCTAATTACTAACTTTTCCCAGTAATCTGAGTCAGAATTTCTCCTGGAGTCCAATTACAGTATTTATTACTATGCTAAATTTAGCTCACTGAACTAAAGGACAGTCAGCAGTTGTAAACACTCATATACAATAGGGATGAGTATAGGACAGGGGTTCTCACAACAAATTCTTTGATGGCCTCAGAGTGCAGACCAACTCTCACTGGTGGCCGCACTGATACTTTCCCCTAAAATACTTTAGGAAAAACAATTAAATATGCACAGATACACATCCAGATCATTGTAATTTATAGTTGTAGGGTTTTTTGGCAGACTCAATCATAAAAATAATGCTACCTCCCCCTTCAGGAGTGATATTTGTATATTTGTTAATATCACAGCACACTTAGTAGCTACCTGGGAGACTATGAAAAGTGATATGATATTTAACAAACTTACAAGTATCACTTTTCACAGATAGCTAGTAAGTCTGCTGTGGAAAGTGATACTTGCATGTTTGTTTATATAACTTTTCTCAGCAAGCCCCAGGACCCATTAAGCCCTGGATGGGAGAGGAAAAGCCGAAGGTGGAGGCAGCAGGGGCCAGAAGTGATGGTGGGATGGATGTGGGGCCACGGAGGCAGCAGGAGCCCAGGGCAGTGGGGCGGGGGGGATGGATGCAGGGCCGGGGAGGCAGCGGGGGCCCGTGGCAATGGAGATGGGTGATGAGTTCCACTGTCATGTGGCCAGAGCCCCACTGTCATGTGGCCAGGGCCTGATGTCTGCTGCTGTGCGGCCGGGCCAGGAACTGTGTGGCCGGAGCCAGGGATCAGAGCCCGCTGCCATGCAGCCGGAGCTGTGGGTCAGCGCCCAGAGCCAGTGCCTGCCGCCGCATGGCCAGAGCCTGGAGCTGGGTGTCGGAGCCTGGGCTGTGTGACTGGAGCCAGCACTCACTGCTGCGGGGTCAGGGGTCGTCACCCGGGGCCAGCTCCCGCCACTGCATGGCCGGAGCCCAGGAACAGAGCTGTGGGTTGGCGCCTGCTGCTGTGCAGCTGGGGCAGGGGATCAGTGCCAGGGGCTGGGGCTGCACGGCTGGAGCTGCGGGTCGGCGCCTGCCACTGTGCAACAGGAGTTTGGGACTGCAGCCGGGGGCCAGCGCCTGCTGCCACACAGCTGGAACCAGGGGCTTGAGGCTGAAGCCCCACAGCTGGAGGCCAAGGCCACGTGGCCAGAGTCGGGGGGTGGGGGGAGAGGGGAGGGTCAGTACCCACTGCTCTCCGGTTGGGCCGCATGGCCAGACTCCTGGAGTTTCGCCGCTGGAGCCTGCTGCCCAAAACCCCTCCCTGCAAGGTGGGTCAAGAACTCATCTTGCTCCTGCAGTGTTGTGCCCCACCTCTCCCCAGAGGTAGTGCAGTAGACTGACCAGGCTGCTTAAAATCTGTGATTGTTTATGTAGCACGTTGATGATTCTTTGCAAAATGTTGCAAGTTTAAACAGGTAGACCTGTTGAACTATTTGAACTTTTAGAATTTGGGCTTGATATCAAAATGGCAGCATAATGTTATCCTTTACACAAATGTGTACTAGCTATTTTTACCAACTTTCTTATAATGAGAAGAAAAAGAGTTCGCTAAAGAATAAAGCCAGCATCCCTAAGGTAAAGTTTTGTAACTCCTTGTGCCAGCATGAGGCTTAACTATTTGTGAATAGTCAGGACCTTGTCTATCCATGATTCCACAGCTGCAGAATGCATTCCCTTACTGCAGAATTGTTCTCCAGAATCCAACCTTTTCTATGTATGTACACACACAAATAAGTCTAGACAAGGTTGACAGCCTGTAGAAAAAAGAACTGGAAGAAAGCTAATGTTGTGCCACTATTTCAAAAGAGTAAATGGAATGACCTTGGTAACTATAACTATGGAGTAGTGAGCCTGCCATTGATCCCGGGCCAAATCATGGAAAAACTAAAATGGGATGAAATCAGTGAAAAATTAAAGGATAGTAGCATAATTAATGCCAATCAGCATAGTTTTATGGAAAATAAGTCTTAATAAGAAACTTGATTTTTTTAATGAGATTACGAGATTGATAAAGTAACTGTTCATGTAATTATTTAAACTTCTATAAGGCATTACCTGGAGTACTGTTTCCAGTTCTGGGTGCTACACTTTAAGAAAGATGTGGACAAATTGGAGGGAGTCCAGAGGAGAACAAAAAAATAATAAAAAGTTTAGAAAAATGATCTACGAGGAAAGGTTAAAAAAATGGGCATGTTTAGTCTTGAGAAAAGAAGAATGAGTGAGGATCTGGTAAGTCTTCAAATATGTTAAGGGCTGTTACACAGAGGATGGTGATCAATTGTTCTCCATGTTCAATAAGAACTATTGTGAGAATGTTCTGACCGCCTGTATGATACAGGCCATATATTGTCGTTAGATGATCACAATGGTCCCTTTTGGGCTTGTATCTATGAATCACTGAAGGTAGGACAAGAAGCAATGGGCTTAATCTGCAGCAAGGAAGATTTAGGTTAGATCATAGGAAAAACTTTCTAACTATAAGCACTGAAATAGGCTTCCAAAGGAGGTTTTGGAATCCCCATCACTGAAGGTTTTTAAGAACAGGTTAGGCAAACACTTGTCAGGATGGCCTACTTGTACTTGGTCTTACCTCAGCTTAGGGGATGGACTAGATGACCTCTTGAAGTCCTTTCCAGCCCTACATTTCTGTGATTTGACTTTGTCCAGTATGACAATTTGATTAAAATAAGAAAATTAGCACTATACAATATGAATGTATCCCTTATTAAATGGATTTTAAAACTTGTTAACTGATAGATTGCAGAAACTGTACGTGGAGAATTGTCAGTCAGAGAGGGTATTTTAAGTGGGGTCCCACAGGGATCTGTTCTTTGCCCAATTTTTTTCTTTATCAGTGATTTGAAAGAAAATATAAAATCATTACTGGAAAATTTGCAGGTGATTCCAAATGTTGGTGGACTGGTAAATAACGCTGGTGACAGGTCAGCTATACAGACTGACCTGGTTCAGTTGGTAAGGTGGGCTCTTCAACAACATGTATTTTTTAAAACAGCCAAATACCAGGTAATACATCTGAGAATAAAAAACATAGAAGAGTGGAGGCTGTATCCTGAAATGCAGTGATGCTGAAAAAGAGTAGCAGTCGTGGCAGATAACTAACTTAACATGAACTCCCAGTGTGATGGTGTAGTAAAGAAGACAAATGTAATTATTGGGTGTATAAATAGGGGAATGTCAAGTAGGAGTAGGGACGTGGTATTATAGAATCATAGGACTGGAAGGGACCTTGAGAGGTCATCTAGTCCAGTCCCCTGCACTCGTGGCAGGACTAAGTATTATCTAGACCATTCCTAACAGGTATTTGTCTAACCTGCTCTTAAAATCTCCAATGATGGAGATTCCACAACCTCCCTGGGCAATTTATTCCAGTGCTTAACCACCCTGACAGGAAGTTTTTCCTTATGTCCAACCTAAACCTCCCTTGCTGCACTTTAAGCCCATTGCTTCTTTTCCTATCCTCAGATGTTAAGGAAAACAATTTTTTCTCCCGCCTTCTTGTAACAACCTTTTACATACTTGAAAACTGTTATCATGTCTCAGTCTTCTCTTTTCCAGACTAAACAAACTCAATTTTTTCAATCTTCCTTCATAGGTCATGTTTTCTAGACCTTTAATCATTTTTGTCACTCTTCTTTGGAGACTCTCCAATTTGTCCACATCCTTCCTGAAATGTTGTGCCCAGAACTGGACACAGTACTCCAGTTGAGGCCTAATCACTGTGGAGTAGAGCGGAAGAATTACTTCTCATGTCTTGCTTACAACACGCCTGCTAATACGTCCCAGAATGATGTTTGCTTTTTTTGCAACTGTGTTACACTGTTGACTCCTATTTAGCTTGTGGTCCAATATGACCCCCAGATCCCTTTCCGCAGTACTCCTTCCTAGGCAGTCATTTCCCATTTTGTATGTGTGCAACTGATTGTTCCTTCCTAAATTGAATACTTTGCATTTGTTCTTATTGAATTTCATCCTATTTACTTCAGACCATTTCTCCAGATCATTTTGAATTTGTATTGAAATTGTATACAACATTAGTGAGACCTTTGCTGGAATACTATGTCCATTTCTGGTGTCCCTGTTTCACAAAGACTGTCAAAAACTTGGAAAGAGTTCAGAAAATAGCTCCAAGAATTATTTGTGGTCTGGAAAACATGCCTTTATAGTGAGAGACATAAGAAACTCAATCTATATAATTTATCCAAGAGAGGATTAAGAGGTTGCTTGATCAAGATCTACAAATACCTACAGAGGCAAGAGAGTTCTGATAGTGGATGGCTCTTTAGTCTCATAAAAAAATAAAAAGACTTAACGAAATCCAGTGGTTGGAAACAGAAGCTAGACAAATTCAGACTAGAAATAAGGTGCAGATTTTTAATGAGGAGGGTAATTAACCATTGAAACATCTTACCTCAGAATTTGGTGGATTCTCCATCATTTGAAGTCTTCGAATCAAGAATGATGTCATTCTAAAACATATGCTGTAGCTCAAACAGAAGTGATGGGCTTTATGCAGAAATTACTGGAGAGGTTCTATAGCAGGAGTGGCCAGCCTAAGAAGGAGCCACAATTTACCAATGTACATTGCCAAAGAGCCACAGTAATACGTCATTAGCTCCCCCTGCTCTCAGTGCCTCCCGCCCAACGGCAGCCCCGCCAATCAGTGCCTCCCCCTTCCTCCCCGCACCTCCCGATCAGCTGTTTCATGGTGTGCAGGAGGCTCTGGGGGGAGGAGTGAGGGCATGGCAGGCTCAGGGGAGGGAAGGGGTGGAGTGGGGGCAGGGCCTCTGGCAGAGCCAGGGGTTGAGCAGTGAGCACCGCCCTCCCCCCCCCCGGCACATTGGAAAGTTGGCACCTGTAGCTCCAGCCCCGGAGTCGGTGCCTATACAAGGAGCAGCATATTAACGTTTGAAGAGCCACAAATGGCTCCGGAGCCACAGGTTGGCCACCCTTGTTCTATGGCCTTGTTATGCAGCAGGTCAGACTAGATGATCATAATAGTCCCTTCTGGCCTTGAAATCTTTAAACAGTGCAGCAACTGAGGATTGGGGAGCTAGAGAGGTAAATTTTTGAAGCTGGCTATAAACTCCTCCCTTCCCTGGCATATAGAGAGTATAAGAAGGCTCTGAAATGAGTTTCTTAGACATCATCATGTGGACTGTGCTGCTGGCTGCCTGAAGAGTATAATAAAAACCCATCCTTGAAAATAATGATGCTAGATCACAATCATCAACAGACTTTGTCTATGAGCATTTCCAGCTCTGAGCCAGAGGCTCTATATGTGTTCTTATGGGGTTGGGGGATGGGAATGAACTATATATTTTTTGGTCACAGAGCATATAAACGTTACCACAGAACGTAAGTGTTGCTGCCACGGTATTTGGTGCCACTACCGTAGAGTACACAAGTCCCTGTTTATAACCAGGGTAGAAGTGAGTTCTAAGTGACTGCAAATACTGAAATAATGCAAGACCTGTAGTTTGACCAGATGTAACTCTCTGCACTTCTGTTATTCACTGGCAAGCAGGTATAGGGTGCATCACAAGATATGGTGATAGCTCCAGGAAAAGGGAAGACCTTATGCTTATGCTGTGGCATTTGCCACTGGACCCCACAGAGACCCTCTTTCCGTTTCTCTTGATTGGCAGTCAAGGCTGGTGTTGCAGAAAACTAAGACTCAATCTAAGACTCCAGCAAGGAAGAAAGGGAGAGCAGAAGCTGAATTCAGGTTAGGAAATGTTCTCTTTCCTCTGGTAGAATATCAGCTCAGCAGTGGGGACTCTGCCTCTCACATCTTAAGCGTTGTTTTGATACTTCTTCCCTAGACATCTTCAGTGATGCACCCAATGGGCAGTCCCTCAAATAAATAAGCGAGGCATTCCAAATTAGATCTTTTAAAACAAATCTTGGGAAAATGTCATTTAAGATTTGGAAGGGTTGAAGGTGAGAACTGTTGTGTAGTCTGCATCACCTCTGGTGCAGCCTACAATTGTTTGTTCTAAACTGATTTTTTTGCTTTTTACTTTAAAGAAAAATATTTACCAAGTAAGTGTCAATAGTTTAATTTCAATAAACCACTACTCTGAAGTTAAAGGTTTGGTTTGTTAATATGGATAATATTCTACCTATCTTGACTTGGAATTCACTGTTTCCATTTGCAAAAACAATGAGGAGTCCTTGTGGCACCTTAGAGACTAACAAATTTATTTGGGCATAACGAAAGCTTATGCCCAAATAAATTTGTTAGTCTCTAAGGTGCCACAAGGACTCATCGTTGTTTCTGCTGATACAGACTACTACGGCTACTACTCTGAAACCTGTTTCCATTTAGTTACTTCATTTGGTAACTAATTTGCATTTGAGAAGGCAGGTACATATAAATGAATAAAATCCCCAATATTCTGTGCATTTTGGAGTGGGATATCTAAACTACTTGAATTTTTACACGCCTAGTTCCCAGTAACAATTATGTTATTCCCGAGCTACAGTTAAAATACATCCTGTTGAATAATCTACACTGACTTATTATGGACCTTTGTGGAATGTCAGACTTATTTCATTTATGACTCTCAAGCTTTGAACTGCATTCCAGTTGGTGAGTGGGCAGTGTAATATCCACTAGGCCCATCCATCAACTGATCTCTGCAACCCATTAATAGAATGTCAAATACAGTGTTAATTAAAAATTCTTCAACACACTTACATGTTTGGCTGTTAAGAACAGTGTTTCATTAAATTGGGAGCTGTTGCTTTGTCATTTATTTAATAGCATGTAGACAAACAGCCCTAATTATACAGTATACCTCATGTATATTTGTCTTGGGAGGTCAGTGGGAAAATAGTTTCTGCTAAGGCAGTGGACAGACATTTTGTTCATTATCTTGTGTCAGTCTTTATTAGCTAATATAACTTCCACACTTTCCAGAAAAGAACTACTTGTATATCTAAATATTTAATGATTTTTGCTAAAAGTTCCAGACTTAAAATTAATTGTAATTGTACACACCAGACCACATTTACTCAGTTAACTTTGTCCCCTGTGTTGCACAGCCAGCTCATGTTCAGAATAGGCTAGGCTTAGTTTCACACAGATAAACCAATTCAAAACTGATATAAACATCAGTAAACAGTGTGTTAAATTTCCTAATTAGGTGGTTAGGAGATCTTTTAGTACTGGCAAGAAAGGTAGTATCTAAACCTTCCCTGTCAGGTGATGACTTTGATTTTGCCTTTGTTGTCTTCCTGGCACAACTCAAAGCTGGCTTGTGTCTCATCCCATAATGTGGCTACCTTTGCAGCAGTGAGGAAGAGTTCCTCTGGTTATGTGTCTTGTGGGAGCAACGGAGGGACTGGGGTGAAACCTGCAACCAATCTTGCTAAAAATATGAGTATCGGGTTGATTTCCATGTCCACATTGAATCCCTCTCTACCTTAGAAGTTTTATGTTGTTGTCATTCTCCTTCTGCCTGCTGACTGAAAGAAACTTCCTTGGCAGTTGCTTGTTCATCTCTGTACAACTGATAAACAATATAAGGCCCCTTGTCCCTCCCTAGGGGATAAGCACACTATCTGCAGCACTCCTATTCCCTTCAGAGTAGATTCCTTGTTGTATATAGAATTGTAACAAAACAAACTGCATGTTGGAATTAATAATAATATTTATTGGTATGGGAAACCACCAAATGCTAATTTAACCATAAATTAAATCCAAAGGCCAAACGGTATTTTATGCAGTTGCTCTAAACAAGTCTAACAGCCTAACAATAAGCAGTTTCTACATCCAATACAGTAACTATTTATAAGCATGTGATCAGTATACTTACTAATAGGCTAAATCCGGGGAGTGCTTAGACCCATATTGGTCATCTCCAACTTGGTCAGGCAGGTATTAGCAATGAAACTCTTTAAGAGTTTACTTTTTATACCCTTTAACAAACAAGTGATGTCATTGCCAATAACTGACTTCAGCTAATTTGCTAGCTTTAGCAAAAACCTAGTTTGCAGCAGTTTCTCCTTGCTTCTTTCCTTCCTTCAAGGCCTTCTCTTATTCTCCCCACCCCCTTGCTTGTACAGCAGAACGGTGGGAAGGTTTGGGGCTGTTTCTTTTGAGACAATTTCCCTTTGTCTTGTTACTGCAGCTCCTTTTTACTTTATTAGTTACTTTGGGAACCATACATCCTTCCCATGCTAAAAGTAACACTACTTACTGTTCTCATGGCCTTCATTTTCTTGCTGATTGGGGTCTTTTCCCTACTGGCCATGAGCTACAAGGAGAAAATGTTATTTTCTTAACCAAACTTAGGCTAATTTTAATTTTTATTCTTATTCTACAGTGCAGAACAGATGTATTCATTTAACATATTTTCTTTATCTGGTAGTCATTGAGAGCAGAACGTTCTACAGTATGTACAGGGTTTGGAGAGAATGAAATGCATACATTGAATGTGTCCAGTTTTTATCTTTGATTACATAGTTATACTGTAAGTAGGAATTTATTATATTTTTAATCAAAACATGAGATGTCTTTTGTGGATTTAAAAAGAAAAAAAGCAGTTCTGTTTTGAGGCATCTATTTTTGCTGAGTCTTAATCTGTCCTTCAAAGGATACTTAATTTTTCAGGAAGCTTTATTTTAATCTTCAGTCTTTTTCCAACATCCAAATATTCCACTCAGTAGTTAACATGTATTCTTCAGATGAAGACAAGAAACAAACAATCTTTGTGAAGTCATCTCCCTATAAAAGGAGCGGAGCATACCACTTCTATTGATCATATCAACAAGGGCAGGCTACTGACTTGCTAAACTAGGGTTTCAGGCCCTGGTCCAGCAAAGTGTGTAAGCACATGCTTAACTCGAAGCATGTGAATAGCCCTGTGGACTTCAGTGACGCTGCTGATATTCTTAAACTTAAGCTTGTGCTTAAGTGCTTTGCCAGATCAGTGCCTTTGTATTATAGGTAGTGCATGTAAACACCTATAGTTAATGTTGCTTAGACATTTCCATTATTAAAGGATCACTTTCATTTGTTTCCCATTCAGTCCTTAGGTCATAAATATGCTTTTCACTGATTCAGGAGATTAAGTTTAAACTCTTAATGATGGAGCAAGCTTTATGTCCAGCTTCAGATCCAGGGGTGGAGGACACCTCTATACATAGACCTCCCTGGACCGCTAGTGCCCCATCCACAACAAGATCTCAGACACCAGCGCTACTAGAGGTAGGCAGCACTCTGCACCAAGTACATTTACGGTACTGTAGACCCTATCTTCATCTGCCTCTAAACAGGAGGTAAGGAGTAAATCTCCAAAAAGATCTTGGTCACCAGCACACTAGAAGGCTACAGAGACCTCCAGTCCCACCGAGCGCTCCATGCAGGGTCTGAGTGATGCTGGTATTGCAAGGACAAAGAAAAAAGGTCAGTCTAAGACAGACTCACAGAGTTCAGGTACTTGGACCCAGACTGGCAGAGATATGGTTGAAAAGAGCTATAAGTCCGACCCTGAACAACACACTGTACCATATCACAAAATTCAATGGTACCAAAGACTGCGAGGCCTCCTACGGTACTGAGGGAATCTGAGCCAACTCACACTGAGGCCAAGCTTTCAGGGCCAAGAGTTCTGAAGCCATCCTCCACAGGTCCTCTCCCAGGCCAGTTTTTGTTACCATCGATTCTGCAAGAGATCAGGTATTCTAAGCTCTTTGGAGCCAGTCTCCCCTATTAATGAGTGCCAGGCATTTCTCAGCATCAAGATCCTCTCAATCACTAACCCCTTTATCACCTCGATAACTATATTTGCCCTCGTCTGCTTTGCAAGCGGAACAGCTCTCCCCCATCTTGGATTTCAGGGTAGGGTTCCCCTGTCTATTCTAGGACACATCGCTCTCCTTCCTACACTGATGTTTTGCAGGAGGGTAGACCTCAAATGATACCCACATCACAGGAACACAGATGAATGCCTCCACTTTTTGCCATTTGGCCCCCCTCAGTGGCCTCACTGGGATCTGTGGGCATTCTGTTGCCAACAATTTGCTATGAGGTCTTTCCCGCCCTCTTGAGGGAATAGAGAAGGGCCCATTCTCTTCAGTCCCCTCTGTCTCCACCTATGCCAGAGGAAGAGACCTTTGAGGAGCAAGAAGCAAGGCAGATAAGGAGGTGACACCTCTTACAAATATTTTTTCCTTATCAACAGATGAAGCTGGCATGCCTCCACCACCTTTTATGGTAGATGACTTCAGGCATTTTCAGGAACTGATGAAGCAAATTGCTGACATACTTCAGAATCCCTTAAAGGAGGTTCTGGAGTCCTGCTATAAACTCCTAGATATTTGACACACCTCATCATCTCTGAGAATTGCCTTTCCAGTGAATGAAGCTGTTATGGAGCCTGCTAAGACTGTTTGACAAACCCCAGCTACAACATTGCTACCTGCAAGGGCATGGATTAGAAAGTATTAGGTTCTGGCCAGGGAATCTGAGTTTCTATTTCTCACCCAGCTCTGAACATCCTAGTAGTGGAAGTCATTAATGAACAAGACAGGCAACATAGCTCAAAGTCTGCCCCATTCAGTAAAGACCCGAGACTCAATCTTTTTGGCCACAAATCCTATGCATCAGCCACACTTCAGATTAGCAAACCATCAGGTGCTCATGGCTAAATACAACTACTTAATTATAACAAATTTTAATTCCTTTATTAAGCATCTGCCAGAGGAACATTGTGACCAATTTAAAGCCAATATTCAAGGGGGCCAGTTTCTAGCAAGGACATCGCTTCAGGCCTCCTTAGACATGGCAGATTCTGCAGCATGGTCTATATACACTGCAGTGGTCATGAGAAGAGCACCTTGGCTGCAGATGTTGGGCTTTCAGGGAGAGGTTCAGAGTACCATTGAAGATCTCCCCTTTAATGATCTCAAGGTCTTTGCGGACTCAAAAGATACCTCCTTTCCTCCAGATTTCTTGCACTTAGCATATCTCATCTCAAGGATTCAGGAAAGTCCTTAAATGATAGTAAAAGATTGCCTTCAACTGCTGGGACACATCAGCTTGTGTCTTTGTAGTGTAGCATGCCAGGTTAAATCTTCAAAGTCTACAGGGATGGCTTTGAACAGTTTACAAATCAAGCAAACACAGTCTAGGCAGGTCACGCTCTTCCCCGGTTCTGCACTCAGTAGGTGGAAGGACCTCACAAAGATGTGAACAGGTGTTCCGTTCATTCAAAATCCCCCTACCACAGTGAAAACATCAGATGCTTTGCTTTGAGTTGGGGGACACATCTGGGACCTCTTAAGGTGCAAGGCAAATGGTTTCTACAAGAGCAGCTTCTACACGTAAATCTTTTGAATTGAGAGCTGTCAGAAATGCTTGCTACACTTTCTACCTCTAATCAGATCAAAGTCAATAAAGATCATGACAAGACAGTGTGGCATGCGTGTATCAATCATCAGAGAGGAGCATGTTCCTCATCTCTCTGGGCTGAAGTGATAAAACCCTAGAATTGGTGCATAGCCAAGCACATAGTCATCTCAGATTCTTACCTACCAGGTATTCAGAACACCATCGCAGATGACCTCAACAGACATTTATGTCTAAATTATGAATGGGAATTAAACTCCAGAGTCCTCCACACGATGTTCTTAGCTTGGGAGTTCCTGAAGATCAATACATTTGCCACGGCAACCAACTCAAAATGCATCAGGTATTGTTCCGGGGGGCGAGGGCATCTCGATCCCCTATCTCTAGGAGACACATTTCTCATCTTGTGGATGAAAAGACTTCTCTGTGCATCTCCACTGACATCATTACTGTTAAAGATTCTCAACAAGATCAAATAAAATTGGGCCAGAGTTGTACTGATTACACCAATGTGGCTAGACAAGTCTGGTATCTAATGGGACTCACCTCTTGTCCTTCCTGGAAGCTTCCGATCAGTCCTCACCTACTGACTCAAGATGTCGGTCAAACACTTTACTCCAACTTGCAGATTCTGAGATTCTAAGCATGATTCCTCAGTGGTTCTTAGGAATAGAGCTATCTTGTTCCTCAGAGGTACAAGTTTTATTAAACCATCTACAAGAAATACTTACCTCCAGAAATTGAAATATTATCACATCAGATTTCTCCAATTCATTCTCCTCTTCCTAGGATATTAGATTATCTGTTGGAATTGAAAACATCAGGTGTTTCTGTAAATTCCATTAGGCTTCATTTAACACCAGTAACAGCCTTTCACACACTCAGGGGGTTTTTCACTCTTCGTACTACAGCAAGATTCCTAAGAGGTTTGTTGAATATCTCCTCACAAATCGGAGACATACTCGTAGCTGGGACCTGAACCTAGTCCTTAATTTCCTTTCTGAAGCATCTGTTTGAACCACTAGCTATGTGTTTGTTGTTAGATTTCTCTATGAAGAAAGCCTTTCTGGTAGTGATCTCTTGTGCCCAAAGGGAATGAGAATTGGGGGCTTTAATGGTGGATCCCCCATTTACGGTATTCAACAGAGCTAAAGTGTTGGTATGGGGTCATCCAAGATTGTTACCTACAGTGTCGTCAGAATTCCACATTAATCAAACCATTCATCTCCGGTTTTCTTCCCCAGACTGCATCAGACTAGTCAAGAAGCCATATTCCGTACTCTGGAAGTCAGGAGGGCATTGGCCTTCTACCAAAACGGGACCAAACCATTTAGAAAATGCCCTAGATTATTTGTATCCATTGCAGGCAGAAAAAAAGGGTTTGGTAACTTCAAAATCGAGGCTGTTAAAGTGGATCTGTGGTTGTATTAAAACTTGTTATGACAGAGCTGATATCCAATCGCCTTTGAGAGTGATAGCACATTCTTCAATAGCACTATGTACTTACTTAAGGATGTACCAATTGCAGACATCTGTAGAGCGGCAACTTGGTCCTCTGTTCGTATCTTTTCTAATCATTATGTCCTGGTGTCTGTGGCAAGATCAGATGCTGCTGTAGGCAATTCAGTTCTCTCTTTTCTCTTGGACTCTGCTCTCAACCTCCTGCCTCCTTAGGAGGGTACTGCTCGGGAGTCACCTGAAGTGACACACCCACAGGAACATTACTTGAAGAAGGAGGAGAGTTTACTAACCTTCTGCAGTAACTTGAATTCTTTGAGATGTGTCCCCCTGTCGGTGCTTCACTACCCGTCCTCCTCCTCCTCTGCTTTGAATTTGCCCTTGTGGGACTTTGCAGTGGAGAAGGAAGGTGGTTCGCCTGCTCAGCCCCATATAGCCTTTGTCTTGCATGTGCAGGCTGAATGGGCACCACTACCAAAAATCTCTGATCAATTCCAGTTACTACACATGGTGAGCAACCTCTCTTTCCAGCAGCCTTTGTTTCATTCGGTGCCAAATTATTCTTCTCATGGAAGCAAAAGCAAGATCTCCTATCCCTAGCTGTCCTCGCTCAGAACCTGCAGCTTCTAGAATGAGATGGAGGAAGATGAAGTAAAGAAAGGAAAGTTTTTCAGTGAGGAGGAGTGATCCTTTTGTTAATGGTAGAAGGAGAGAGGTATATTACTTATACAGGTTCATCTTTGTATATGTCAGTAGTAAATAAGTAATTTTCATTAACTGATCCCTCAAATTATTTGTTTTTTATTTGATCCTGTAATATTGGAAAGATATTCTCTGTGGTTGTGTTCTAAAATATTAACAGTTTGGTGTTCCAGAATATTAAGTTAAACCTTGGCAGCAAATCAAAGTAGTGTGGAGTAAGCAGCCGAAACTAGGACAGCAAAGGAATTGTTTTGCTGTTCACTGAAGGAAGTCTTTTTTTAATGGCTCTGACCATTGGCTCCCTATCAAAAACAACTTATTGGGACTTCAGTTGGATACAAGGGTAATATTGTCAAAGTAATTACGAAAACAAAAGCAGAATATAAAAGACCAAAGCTTCTGAGAAAGTTATAATTTATGCTTACATATGATATTTTAATGCCTCCCAAAAAACCCTGTTTTAACAATGTTCAGGGTCTGACTTCAAAGAAATGTAGAGTGAAGGCCGACACTGTCTTTAAATCACCATTATGGCACAAATTAGATGTGTGGGATATATTTAATCTATGCTTCAGTGCCCTAAACCCAACAGGTTGAGATTTGAAAGCAATCTTAATTCTGAATTTCTTCCTTACATTTGTCAAAGCTGATAAAATGTTGTTTGATCTTAAATACCCTAAATGATGGTATATTTTTACTACCAGTATCTTCCAGATATCATTTCAATCAATGTTATATTGTTTAAGTCTGCCAAAGTGCATTGTACCTCAGCATTCCTTGATGCAACTTCAAATCACTGTAGTGTGCATTGGAACAAGAAGATTAAAGTTGTTAGTAGGAAAGGCTGGTATGACTCATTAAGTTAAGGTGCAATATTGAGTCAGGGTTGCCAGGCATGGTGCATAGCTTAAGATAATGAAGTAGTGTTCTATTATGCAAACTTTAAATATGTAAAGGCAACACAATTAGCCTTGCCTATACCTCATCACTTTCTCTGGTATTAATTTTTAATTTTATTTTATAGCTGTACTATTTAACTATCAAGTGTATCTGGACACAGTTTCTATGGGGGACGCTGTATGATAGCTTGTATTTGTTTTTACATTTGCTCGTGGTTTTTTTTAGACTATCGAGAAATTGTTCATGAGGAGGTGTGCTAAATATAGTCAGAATTTACAATAAATATTGTCATATTAAAACACAAATCCTGGACTTCTCTTCAGCATGGCATAGTTTAAACTTTTAATATAAAAATATGAATGTGTGCAGTGTGGTTTACTGAACTGCATCTTCATTTTTTGTTAGATATTTCATTCAAGTTTCCCCTTTTTGTTTTTGGATTCCTTCTTCACCCTCAATGAATGTTTGCTCGACCTGTTGATCTGCCACCTGTAATAGTGAAAATTCAGCTTTGACGGTAGCAATATAACAGGGTTTTTGATCATTTCTAAAGAAATCTGCTTTTTTAAAATCCAGTTTCTGTCTTCTGTTGCCAGTTTGTCATAGCTCTCTTCATTTTTAGGACTAGCTTTGCTCTGTCTGGAGACCGTCACCCGCACCTATCATGGAGTGAGCATTTGCTGATGACTTTGACTATCTGTGTTTGAAATACGGAATGTATCCACCTTTGTTGTACAGTATCACTTAAGTATGTTTTCTGACATTGGGTCATCTTAAGGATGTAAATACTTTTTTGAATGTCTAGAAACCATACCTAGGGTCTGTGTTGAGGAATTTTTAAATTCCTCAAAAATCTCTTGTGAAAGAAATGGTACTTAAATAGTCTGTTAACCAATTACAGAACGCTTGTCTCCACTTATATTTTCAGTGTTGTGTTGGAAACCTTCCTTGATTGAAAAGGATTGTTTATTTTTAAAGTAATACAAATATTAATGGCCATTACTTTTTATGAAAAAAAAAAATCAACTGTGAGTAATTTTTAAATATGAGTACAGGTGCTTTTTACATGAAGAGCCAAAAGTATGTTTGCACATGTGATTTTAGCTTACTAATATTCTGGCATATGAGGGTTGTGATATGCATAGGACTGGCTTTATTATCCCCATTGTAGTGAGTTATATCTAAATATCAAAGACCACAACTTCATAACTAAATGAAATTGATAGAATTTTGTGATTTTTTTTTTTTAAACCTTGTGTAGCTAATTGAATTTCTTTGTTTTGTTTTAAAGGATCAATTTGATAACTTAGACAAGCATACACAGTGGGGCATTGACTTCTTGGAGAGATATGCAAAGTTTGTAAAAGAAAGGATAGAGATTGAACAAAACTATGCAAAACAATTAAGGTAAGTTATATTTTTTTTAAAAAAATCCTACTCAGCAACAGTTATTCTGAATTACATTATCAGATGGGTAGATAAATATTTATGATTCTGTTGTTCAAGGTCTGTTTTTCATCAGTTGTCTGAATTAGATCATTAGTTACTTTTCATGAGAGACAGATTTTTCTGATTTACCGGTCCAAAGTGCTCTCCCCTCCTGCGTCTTTTGAACCTAAAAGATACACTCAATGGAATCTTGAGACTTTTAAAGAACTACTGATACTTCTGCACTGGTTTTGTGGTTTGCTTTTAGCAATCTTTTCACATCAGACAGCTCTTTGGTTTCTTCTCTGTTCAACAGAGTTTAGCAGCAGAAGCTTTAGCATCTATTTGTTATGTTGGATTGGCGGAATTCACTTCTTTGTGTTAGAAATCTGATAGAAGTCATTCGTGAGCAGAATTTAGGAAGGTAGGAATATAAGAATGTAAAGAGCTCAAGAAGTGATTGAAGTGTTCAGAATGCAGCACCATTTCGCAGCTCTGTGTTGGTTTGTTTTGCTCATTCTATCTGTTTAAATGAGGAAACCATTTTATTTGGACAGATAAATCAAAAACTTTTCACAGACAGCACAAACAAGTCACCTCTTTGCTTAAGTAACTGAAGCTTATTTTTTGACCACTTTACAGAGGGGGGCCGCCTTATTGACTTCAGATTTGTCTGTGCCTTGATTTTTTTAATGTTGATCCTTAACTATAAAGGACTGCATTGTCCATATGTGAACTGTATTACCTACTGTGTTCTAAAATTGATATTATCTGTATTATTATGTCAGTATTATATAAAAACAAACCTTTCATTCTTTCATTTTTAATATTGTTTTGGATAAGATTTGTAATTCCTCCTGAAAAGTATAGTGCCTTGGAATTCTTGCATAGTGCACTTTATAAATTAAAAATGTATACCCTTATAATTTGCTCTAATCCAGTGGTCACCAGCTCCCTGCCTGCCCTGGCCCCTTGCCACTCCCGGAAGTGGCCAGCACACTCCTGCGGCCCCTTGGGCGGGGGCAGGGATCTCTGCGCACTGCTCCTGCCTGCAAGCACCGTCCCTGCAGCTCCTGTTGGCCGCAGTTCCCTGTTCCTGGCCAATGGGAGCTGTGGGGGCGGTGCTTGCAGGGAGGAGCAGTGCGCAGAGCCACATGGGCCCCCTCCATGAGCCACAGGGGCGTGTTGGCCGCTTCCGGGAACAGCATGGGGCCAGGGTAGGCAGGGAGCCTGCCTTAGCCCCGCTGCGCCTCCAACTGGGAGCCGCCCGAGGTAAGTGCCACCCAGCGGGAACCCGCACCCCAACCCCGAGCCTCCTCCTAGAGCCAGCACTCCAAACCCCCTCCTGCATCCCAACCCCCAGCCCTGAGCTCCCTCCTGCATGCAAACTCCCTCCCAGAGTTTGCACCCCTCACCCCCTCCTGCATCCCAACCCCCTGCCCCAGGCTCAGCCCAGAGCCCCCTCCCACACTCCGAACATCTCGGCCCTAACCCAGAGCCTGCACCCCCTTCCCGAACCCCAACCCCCTGCCCCAGGCCGGTGAAAGTGAATGAGGGTGGGGGGGAGTGAGTGAGCGGGAAGGTGGCGGGGCCTTGGGGAAAGAGTGGGGTAGATCCTGGGTTGCACTTAAATTCAAAAAGTAATCTTGTACATAAAAAGGTTGGAGACTACTGCTCTAACCAGTCATTTTCTTGAGCACAATTAGAGAGGAGCAAAAGAAGAGGCGTGTTGTGTAAAACTTATAATGTCATAATATGTTACCGGGGAACCAAAGAATGGGCAGGTTATTGATTGTTGCAAAGTTCCAGGAACATGGGTCAGGACAGGTAGAACTGGATATGCAGTAGGTTAACAAAGTCATTCAATGATATGTATATTTAATTTGTCCTTAATTTATGACTGGAAAGAAGTTGGTTTTATTGTGTGTCAAATTATTATACTGTCAATGGATACTTGTAATGATGTTGTTTTTGATACAGTAACTGTTGATGAAAGGGAGGAGGTTTGTTTGGTTTACTTCCTCTTTGTCAAATCAAAACAATTCCAGAGATTAACTCCTTTTTATTTTTATTCTGTTCAGCACATTTCTTTCATGCTAACACTGTTGTAGTGGGAGATACAACTTTCTATTATGTGATGCAGAAGTATAACTAGCGTAACTTCAACACAAAATAAAATTCTGAATTTGTTCAGCTGCTTTAAACTGGAGCGAGGCGGAAAAAGCCACTCCTATGGATTCTGGATGAGCGTTGTTCTCTAATTATGTAATATTCCATGATCTCTAGAGTCATCTAGTTGATGTAAGTCAGTTATAGAAAATGTTTTGCTTAAATCGTAATGGTGATTATCCCCTGTTGACTAATGTGTACTACTGGGTTGTTGTTTTTTCTTCATAGCAGATTAATGTACATTTCAAGCCACCTTGAGACATATTTACCAAAATTGCTATATATAAGAAACAGAGAAATGTTATTTAAATGTAAGCTTAAAAGTTAAGATGGGAATGCAGATTACCACCATATGTATTTGTTTCTCAAATCTGTTTTCCTTTGATTGGAGCTGAAAACTTAAGCTGTTGTTTATTATCCAAATGTGGATGTGGCAAATTTTCTTTTAATGATTACCTTAAGAACCAAAGCATATGAACTCTCATATTCCAAAGAGATTGTTTTTTTTTCTTTTGTACTCAGATACCACATAGTTCCTTTCTATGGTGTTTTGTCTTCAGTTGAGTGCTTTTTCTGATAACTTATTGAGATATTAAATTAAAACAGTTTTGTGATCAGTGCTCACCATAACTGTTAGTTGGTGCTATTCCAATCTTTCAAGCTACTAGAGTGCCATTAAAAGTGGAGCTTTTCCTTTAACTATCAAAAGGCCTGGAAGTTCTAATTGCATTGCTTCATATTCTGTGAAAGTAAACTTTAAATATAATTCACTTCCAAAATCTCCCTTAATGGAATATAAAGATTGCAGGTCAAATTCAGAGTTGGTTGCTCCAACTGTATTGAAGTCATTTAATCAAAACAACTTTTAGAATGTCAATGAAACTGCACCCACTTGTAACGCTGCTTACAGTACTGTATGGACCTAAAGACCATATGCAAAATTCAAGATAACTACACCTCTATACAAATATTTACAGAAAAATGCTGTAATGTAGTGACTTGAGGCACTTGATGAGATTTACATAACTCCATCCTATGTTACAGAAAATAGACACATTTCCTTGAAAGCTAGAACTACTTCCAAAGAGGGTTGAATTGGGAGATCCACGATATACTTTAAAAGTACTAAGCATCTTAACCCCTAGATTTCATTAAGCAATAATTATTTCATCCTTGAGTCTTTTCACCAAACCAGAGAGCAAAGTGGTCTAATCCTGCCACTAAAAAAATTGACCATCCTACTTTCAGCTGCAATAAAATGTTTTTTAATCTAGAGCCCTCATTTTGTCCCCACGTTATTTTTAATTATATTAATTTAGTGCTTGCGCATGGTGCTGAACTAACCCTGTTAGACTGTGAAATAATTTGTTCATATACAGACTTGGGCACAGCACAGGTAGGGGTAGTCCAAGATTCTCCACTCCACCCTACTGGTGTGTGTAAATCCTTTTCTAGAAAGGCCACGGTTAGGGATGAGTTCAGTTTCTGTGCCCTTAGTAATCCTAAGAATCTCTGCTGAAGCCATTAATTAATGTGAAAAGTGGTGCCCGTATGTACACTGTGGATATGTGTCCACTGAGTAAGGGGCCATAACTAGACTGGAAGGATTAGATTTTTATTGGTAAATATTGATTTCACCGTACACACAAACTGATGAAAAAAACATTTCTACTGATACTTTGCCTATTTGTAAATTTCAATTAAGAAAAATGCTGCTTGAAAACTTATTAGAGTTTGATTTAAGGATATTTACTTGATATATTTTGACATGTAAAGTTGACAATTTGTGTTTTAACTGTTATAAAGCTTTAACTTTTTCAATTTCATACTGTTGTTAAATTATTATATATGACCCTCCCATAATTTCCTACAAATGCAAAAATGTAAGTAGATAAAAGTTGGGGGAAAAGATGATTAAACATTGATATTATCCATCAAAATTATTTTTTAAAAATATCAAATTCTGCCAAGCTTAGCCATAACTCATTTCACATAGGCTAGCAACGGCAATGACTTTCAATCATTACTAACCTGGGTGGGATTTAAATTGATGTCCTAGTGGTAAAAAGAGTCATATTCCATTGTCCGCTTTCTAAGCCATCAACTCTTTATTTTCTATCCTCACAATGACAGAATGAGTTTTCTTTATTCTGTAAATGAAAAAGATCCTAATAATATGCTCTGCTAAAATAGACTCTCATTATTTTCCAGTGTGTTTGCTTTGTATTGCAGAAGATAATTACAATGCTAAACAAACTGTTCATCATAAACTCTTTTAATAAATCTTGTGACCTTAAAGATTCAAAACATTGTGGGTTGGGGGTGGAAGAAAAGATTAATCTGAGTTGTCATTAAGAACCTGACAGAATAAAACGCTTCATAGTCTAGATTCTTACTCTTCAGCTTCACTTTAAGTCCACCATGCCTGTAGTGAGCTCCATCTGGGCAGATCCCTATGTCAATGCCTTACTGATGGGGGTATAATTGCCAGTCCCTGCTCCTACATAGAGCTAGGTGAATTTTAAAAAAAATTCTTTTTGCAAATGGTATTTTTGCTGAAAAATGTATTTTTTGGATCTCTGAATCTATTCACAATTCAGATAGAATTCAACAAATAATTTTTACTACTTTTTTTATTTCAAAAATGTCAAAAAATTTCATTTTGACCATTTTGAAATGTTATATTTCAACTTTTTATGTTGAAATGGTATTCCACTTTGAAATTTGGCCAATTAAAAAAAAAGTGTGTGTGTGTGTGTGTGTGTGTGTGTGTGTGTGTGTGAGAAAACACCTGAAAATGATCACATTGAAAAAAAAATGTTTGTGGTTGACCCAAAATGTTTTGGTTTATTTGAAACAGTTTCTTCCCCCCCCCCCCCCAATTCTCAATTCAGCAAAACGTTTGGAAAAAATAAAATTTGGTCCAGACCTAACAGACTTCTTATTTATTAGATTTTTTTTTGGTTTGGCCTCGTCATCTGGACAGACCAATATATTTAGATTCCAAGAGCTAAACTCAAGTTTAGATACAAATGTCAAACATTTTTCTTTTTTCCAAGAGATACCTGTCAGCAAATACTTTCTAGAGTGCTGCCCGAGCTTCTATTCCTCATGTCCTCACAAACCCCCTGGCACCTAAGGGTTATTTTCCAGGACATCAGTTCATTTTCTCTTTGCTTTTCAAGACTTGGTGTTCTCATTTTAGAATAGCCTTTTGTGCTCCTTTGATCGTTCTCTCCATGCCTTCCGTTTTTCCTCTGACTCTTGCACTCATGATCTGTCTTTCCATGTGTATTATCTTTTGCACTTATTGAAGCCTAAGCTATTTACTGTTTGCTGAGTCCTTAGAAAATCTGACAAAATTTGATGCGTCAAATTACAAATTCATGTGAGCCCAAATGCAGTCAGGATCCAACTGCTGGCTAATTTGGTTTAAATGCTACAGTGTGTGTTGTTTTTGTTTGGGGGGAAGGTTGTCATAAGGTATTTCTGTCTTCCTAGAAATGATTAATAAAAATAGCATCACACTGGAAAAATAAAACTAGAACAGAAATCAGCATGCTACTAAGTCATCAGTAATCATGACCCTCCCCCACTGCCATTCTAAACTGTATGCTTTATATTAAGTGGTTTTCCTTTCTTATCAGTAACATGCCAGAAAATCTTCTCTTGAAAAGGCTCTTGCACAGTTGCCTAGTTACAGCATTGTTATGCTTGTTATGGATTTCACCTTCTGAATAATAATGAGGTGTATTTTACGAGTTCCCTGTTTATAACGTAAGCCTCGATATAAAGAGTGTAAGGCAGGAATATAAAATAATACCAGAAAAAGCAACATAGGAAAATGATTTTGGGTGCCAAGGAAGAGGTTTTGTCTTTTTTGACATGAGAAAAAACACAAACCTATCCAGATATATGGAGCCTTGTCTGCTTTTAATCTCTACCAGCACAGCAAGTAGAATTTGCACGCAGACAATGGGCTCTGTGATATTGGAGAGAAATTTTTGTCTATACCTCGAGAGTCAGTATTGCCCTCTGAAGTAATTTTTATTCATAAAATGATTTAGAACAGTAAAAGTTGAATTTGTGAAATAGTTCTGGGCATCATAGGTATACAAGTATTTAGCTCTGTATTTTATTGGTGGTGTTTATATAATCTCTTACATTACACATTTTCAGAAGTTTTGGATGGAAAAATGAGCTCCTCCTTCAGCTAATATTAGGAGCTATATTTTAATATAAAGCAGGAAGGAGATGCCATTATGAGCTCAGTCTTTTGAAGGGAATAGCATGATGAGCAGAGATATGCTAAGTTGAGGAGGTAGTTGGAAAAGTGGCTATAAAAATGGCATTGTAGGTTAGTTTATTGTAGAGGGTGCTGGTAGTGATGCCTGTTGTTATAGTTAAAGTTGCCTAACACTTCCGATTATAAGACACTGTTTTCAGTTGCTTATAACTTTGCCAAACTTTACTTATTCAGGCTGAACTTTCCATGCCTGATGTCTGCTTCAGGCTGAATATTTTTTGAAAGTTTCAGCAAGATCATTTCTGCCATTTCTAAGAATAAAATTATGAAAAATACTTTGCTTTGTCTGTGTTAGAAAATTCTTACACCATTTCGTTAAGAAGCTCTAGCACCTCCAAGCTTTGCAGCACTGACTTGGAATCGGGCAGAGGGCTGATCCTAGTGTCAGGCATGTGCCTTTTGCCATCCTTGTGAAAATCTGCCAACGCTTGGACAAACAATAAGCCTCTTAAAAAATCATAGTTTGCACATGCTCAGTAGAGGTTAGTTAGTTTGACAGCAAAATTCTCGGAAGATTCTGTCTGCACTGAATGTGCTCTATCCCCACATAGTTCCATTGTGTCAACTAGACCGTTCGTACGCTATCCCACAGAGCGACTGAACATGATCCATCCTCGCACAATGGGGTGAGCATAGGACTGAGACTGGAGCTGAGGGAACAAGAGGTGAAAGATATGTAGCTACTAAACACACTTCTTCTGGAACGTCACATTGGACCCAGGATTCCCGAGATTCAACATTCCTCTGCTGTCAGTAAATAGATGGTAAACCGACTGGGAAAACGTCTTCTTGAGTGATTAACTGATATAGTGGATGACATCCTACTATGCATATCAGTTACTATGGTAGCTCAAGTAGAGGAGGTCTGTGCAGTAGGTCTAAAGGTTCCAGTTTTGCTGATAACCATATTGACCCCCATATAGGTCATGATGGATTATTTTTTTACTTTGCTTTTTAAAAAGTAGGAAATTGCATGTAAAAATAAAACAGTATAGTAAAATAATGTTAATGTTGCAAAGTCAAGCACTCAAAAATTAGGAAAGTTAGGAACTGCTCTGGATATGAATCAGGGTTGTGTAGTGAATGAGGTGATTGTCTGCGTGACCCCTGCCTCATATGTTGTGGAAGTTGGAAGGTGTGCATTGAATGAGGCAGGTTACTGCAGGAAGAGAAAGGAGCCATCTCATGATTCAAGTAGCTGAGTGCCACTCTGGAGAACTGAGTTCTCTGTCTGCCTCTGCCACAGAGTTCCTGTGGGATGTTGGGCATTGCCAAGCCATGCAGCATTCCATGTACATGAGGAGAGGGAAGTAAACCCACTGTTCCTTGGCTCACAGATCAGATTAAGATCTCTTCTTCCACACTGGCTGCTGCTTATATTTTTGTGCACTTCTCCACTGAGCATTGCTTCATACCCCTTTCATACAGAGGCAAGTATCATTCCCCCCAATTTACATATAAGTTAAGAGAGGTTGAACAAGGTCACTTCTGGTGAAACTGGGACTAGAACCCAAGTCTCTACTATGACAGGCCCAAGTCTTGCCTACTTTGTCATACTGCCTCTTCTACAGAATGTTGCAAATCTGTGTACTTACAACTACTTTTCTAACTTCTAGGTACACTTCCTTCACAGAGGTAGGAATAGAATGCAAAAATCCTGATCTCCAGCATTCTAGTGCTGCTTGTCAGTGGGTTACACAACAATTTGCTGAAGTGTCACAACCTCCCCAAAGGGCCTGGTCCAAATAGAGAAATAACACTTCTTTAGCTCAAGTGTTAGATTGTCTGTGCTGGGAATTGCACGGTTCAGAAATTAAACCTTAATGCTGACCTGGGGAGGGTGAGAGTTGGGGAGGGTTTCTTCTGTTTGCACATGATGGAATTTCTTCCCCTTCCCCATTTTTCTCTTTGAATAACTAGCTTATTTAATTCACAGTGAGAAAACATCCTTAGACACTTTTATGGTTTAAAAAACATCCTATGTGATAATTGTGTTGCAACAAAACATAGGTGATCCACATTTTGGTGCTTTGTCACTCTGAAAAGTGTGAAGGGTGAGAGTATTAGTAAAATAAGTAGACACAGTATGGTTTTTGAGTTACACAGCAGAGCAAGAGAGTGCTGTTCTTGCAGTCAACCTTCCAGTGTAACTGCACTTTTAAATCCTAGGACTGTGAACAAAGGGAAGCCTGGGCAACTGCCATCCTAAAGGAATATGTAAATAATATACTAATTTGTACTGTTTTTCATTGTTTGGATTGTAAATATATAGTGTGTTGTTTCAGTGGATAAAAATCTGTGGCAAATGAAATACAGGATGGGGTATGCAGTATTGGTATTAGCAGCCTAAAATGGAAAATATACAGGAGTTAGTTCTGCTATTTGCCTTTCACATTGCAGCTACTAAATGGATTTAATGGTGAAGAAAGTGCAGTATACACAGTATTTTACCGAAATATCTGGGGAAGAAATTCATATGCTTTCAAAATGCTTATAAACAAACCTGACACCTCTTCAGACTGTACTCATTGCCATCTTCTGTTGGCTGCAGAAGACTCTTAACAATAAAGTTGGGTGATACAGATTCTGTTGTGAAAGGTTTTAATAAGTACTGACAAGAACTAATGCTCTGCAAAAGTCCATGACTATTACGGAAGGAAAGCTAAAGAGTTTTCTGCTAACATGACCACATTGGATACTAGAGCTACTGAAGTAGACTTTTAAATTAATTAGCAGAAAATCTTCAGTAAATTCAAGCAAAAACTGAAGAGAATAACAGGTTGCATAAAACATGATAAAATCTGATCGTATGATAGAGACTATTGGAATTACTGGAAAATCAAATAAAATGTAGAAATATTAGATTTAAAGATGTGCCAGTGGCCAGAGAAGTGCCAGATCCTCTTGTATTTTGTTAAAATTATGGTTGGTTTATTTCACTTTGACACAGAAAATTATTCTGTATTTGCTGAAAAAGATACAAAATTCCTTCTAGACAGAGGCAGGGAGATCAGTAATGGAGCTATAATTGCAACTTTTGTGGTTTATAAAAAGAGAGAATTTTGAAGGCTGTTAGAATAAAAAAGATACTGCAGTATGAAGATGTGATCTTTGTCCGCATACTGAAAATAGGGGGGTGGGGAGAATTAATTGTGGGTTTGTTTTTTTTAAAGGCAGGACTCTCATGGTGTCCTACAGGTATCTTTCTGGCTTTCAGAAAAGTTGTTACCGGTGGCAATAAATCTTATTTTTGGGGACAGTAAATCTGGTGCAGCCGGGCTGGAGTGGGGGGAATATATGCTTTGGAGAAGGATTGTATTTGAAAATTGACACTCGAGTATTGTTTCTCTCTCTCTTTTTTCCCCCTTTTTGTAAGATTGTGGGCATGTTATGTTGCATTGGCATGTCACAGGATTCTTTATAATGTTGTTCTACTGCATTTCAAAATTTAGGCACTAATCCTGCAGTTATTTCTGTAGCAGTGCATCCCTGTGTTATCAGTGTCTGACTAGAGGACTTAGTGCAGCAAATGTGTTGATCAAGACTGCATTGAGTAGCATGAGGTGCACGGCTATGTCCATTAAAGTAAATGATGCTCCTCAAAAGCACAGCAGTCTGTCCACGTGCTACACAGAGCATATTAGGGGCCTCAGTCTCTTTTTTTTTAGATTATCTTTTCGTAGCTTTTGAACTGTTGATATTTCCAGGGACACTGATGATGTTTTCAGGTGCAAGGTATTGCCTCCATTTAAAAAAAGATTCTGCATCTCGCACCCTAAGAATCTGCTCATTTTCAAAACAATGACTGTAGTGTAGTTAAAATAACTTTTCTGAATGTCTGCTGAAAGCCAAACCCTGGTCACTGGCTTTCTCCAAACAGTCATGAATGTGGTACCCAGAATGACTGTATGATTTGCACTTTGCTTAGCTGTGCCTGTCTGTATCATTTGTGTCTCCAGGTAGGATAGTAAATGGTAATATAAACCCTGCTGTTTGTGAGCCTTTTAAGTTGGAGGTGAATAAATGAGGTGATTTAGTTACTATGGCAACAGGTGCCTTAAAATATATATTACTCTGTTGGCTTCACTGCGTTTACACCAAAATGAGTTTGCCCTGTGAAGTCGTATCAAATTCTTGGTTCAAATAGTTTATAGTATGTGACCCTAGTGCTACAAAGAGACCTTCACTGGTATAAGGCTCTGCCCATGAATATCCATTGCAGCACTGGGGCCTATTTTTTATCGCTATGTCCCTCTCCAATTTTTATTTTATTTTTATTTATTATTTTTTTTGAAACTGCAACTAGAAAAATGCTTTTATAATACAGTATATATACTTTTCACCTTTAACAGAAATCTGGTTAAGAAGTACTGTCCCAAACGTTCATCAAAAGATGAAGAGCCCAGGTAAAATATATGTATTTAAAGTTTTACATATATAAATAGCAAATACCACTGTATATTGTTTAATCTTTAATGGAACTTTTTCTGTGTAATATTTTTGACGGATAAATTAGCAAATGAATGAAATCAGGACCTCCTCTGTTTGGGTTCTTGTTCCATTACAATTAAATATCACACTTTACTGTTCCCACTATTGATGTCTTAAAGTGATGATAGTGTGGTAATTTGTATTAGCAGCTTTCCAAATTAAACTTCATTTAGCATAAGAGTTTGAAAGTGAAGTTTTAGTGCAATATATATATCTGGCATTACTTTTATAGGATTGGGAATAATTTGGCCATAATGTGTGTGTTTCTTTTTCTTACAATTTTTATTAACCTTTTGAGAATCCTGGGAACGTGTTACCAGTGCAGCTCTGCAGACTTGGGTTTTGATTGTGTGCTGAATTGTCATTTATTTTTGGCTAGTGAAACTCAAGTGTGTTACTCTGGCAACTTGCTTTGCCTCTGAGAAGCAAAGTAGATTTGGATGACCATTTGTGGTAGTAACACTGCATGTTAAGCAACTCCATTGTCAGTAGTGTAAAGATGCATCTACACTGCAGTGGGGAGATGTGATTCCCAGTTCAGGTAGACGTACACGCTTGAGCTAGCATGCTAAAAAATAGCAGCGTGGCTGCGGTGGCACAGCTGGCATCTTGTGCTAGCTGCCTATGTATGTATGTAAGATCTCCCATGGAGTTGTCCTTTGGAGGCTGGCCTGAGCCACCACCAATGCTGCCATTTTTAGCACACTAGTTCCAGCAGAGCTAGCACATGTAAGCCTACAATCACTCCCAACTACAGTGTAGACATAGCCTAAGAGAAGTGCTTGTTTTGCTATCCTTGTCATTGATGATTTTTGATGTCTGATTAAAACACAGTGCTAGTTTTTAAAGTATAAATAATTGGACTATGAATGAAAGAATGGTGAAAACCTAAGGATATCATGTGGGATGGATTTCACGTTGCAGCCAGGGAAGTGCTATGCAGAAATGCCTTGGGGAACCCCACCAGAAACACCTCAAGTTCTATTCAAACCCACCTCAAAGAAATCTGGACTGCAGGAGTCAGGATTTCCAACTCCACAATGGAATTCAGGCCCTGCCAGCTTTAAAAAGATGGCAATATTCCATAATTAAAGAGAGATGCATATTTTAATATGGTGACTGTTTTTGTTTCTTTCCTCCCTTCCACACACACTTTCTACCCTTATTTTTGCCCCTCCCCCTCCCCCTTTTTAGTGCCAGCCATAGTGGCACCTTACCTCCAGCCAAGAGGTGGGCAGGCAAACAGGCAGCTGTCTCCAGAGCTGATAGCAAACTTGTTCTGTAGATCATCCATCGGGATGCATATGAGTGGTATGATTGGCATGTTCCACCCTCAAGACCAAGCACATCATCTCTGCAACAAGTTCAGCCTCCGAGCCTAGGGACCTAAGTCCGTTCCCAAGCTCAGGCCTCTCAGTTGGCAGCTTAGGAGATACCACTATACTGCAGGGCCTTCCAGGTAGTATTCTTATTCTTTCTTTTCCACTCCCCAAAATCCATGTTCTTATAAACTGTGTATGAAGAGACATTAGAATGTGGTACGTCTTAGGCCCAACATAGGCTTTCCCCACTGTGCATTTTCACTGTAGTTCAACATTAGTCTAAGGTTTATTTTACAGTGTATCTAATTTTAACACACTCTATGTTCTCTTAATGGCTAAATAAAGAAATCCTTAGTGAAAGTAAAAATCAATTTCACCTTGTGTTTTTAATGTGTATTTTGTCAGGTTTACATCATGTCTAGCCTTTTTTAACATCCTTAATGAGTTAAATGACTATGCAGGACAACGAGAAGTAGTAGCAGAAGAAATGGGACACAGAGTGTATGGAGAACTAATGAGATATTCTCATGATCTAAAAACAGAAAGAAAAATGGTAATTCCTATATTCTTATGCAACAATAGTGTATAAAATGACTGTTTTCATTCAAAGAATCTGTATATTTATTTGTCCAGTCAGTAGTATAAATGTGACAGTAGTTTCAATTATAAGTTTTATGTGCAACTTAATATAACATCAGAGTAGCTCTCTTTAATACATAGTTACTTGTTATGATGTTCAAAATACAAATATAGAATAGTACCCATTAATAACTTTTGAGTACAAAAATAACCTTGGTCTATAGTGCTGTTCTTGCATGGATGGTAATATCTCCAATAAAGTACCTTGATAAATTAGTAAGCAATTGACAAAGCATACTGAATGTAAACTAGAACAGAAACCAGTAATGTTAACAGTATCTGAGATTTGTGAAAATGTCTTATTTATGCCCTTACAGCATCTTCAAGAGGGGCGAAAAGCTCAGCAGTATCTTGACATGTGCTGGAAACAGATGGATAATGTGAGTTTTTCTGTTAATATTAATAGCGGACAGTTCTACACAACTGTTGCCATTACGTTTGCTTTTGTGTTTTTGATCAGTCTGTGTTTAGTGTTTAGCTGTATCACTGAATGATCACATTAGATTTATTGTTCAGTAGCCAAGACAGAATACAATGTACTTATAGTTCATTACTTAATTCATTTCTCTGTAAGTTGTTGTTCTCTGTCGGAATTACCCTTTTGGGGTATTTGGGGTAATGTGACGTAGAGAAGTAGCTTTCAAATATATTAGAATTTTCTTGAAAATAACACTCAATCCTATACCCCAGAGGCATCTACTAGCAATCCTTCAGCCTAGCAATCCTTCAGCTATCAGTCCCTTTTCTCCTAGCCTGCTCTCATTGTAACTACCTACAGTTTATCTAAGAAGTAGCTTATTTTGTGGAGCAGTGTCACTAGTTATGTTCATCTTTTCACATTTTTATAGATTTCCTGCTGCCTCCTTAGTAGTTGTAGTAGATTTTCTTAAGTTTCTGTTCTTACTAATTAACCTCAAATTAACCCAACTGTGTTTAAAGACTTGAAGGTATGTAGCATTTATTTATGCATCATTTAGGAAATCAAAGCTTTAAGTCTGTCATCAGCACTGTACTTGATCAAGATGGCTTGTAACAAAAGGTTTATTCGAGAATGCCACTATAACTAATGTGTATTATATAGTCCTTTTTTGTTTATTTCACTTTCAGTCAGTATAAACTCAGTTTAATAGAGGAATACAGGCAGAGTACTCCAGGGTTCCATTCTTTGAAAGGCCCAGTTTAAAAGGAGGCAGAACATAAACTCTACTTTCCATGAATCAGTGATACTTTTGAAGTGATATTGACACAGATTCCCCCTGTGCCAATGCACCATCCTTAGAATGTGTTGCATCTTGGTCAGATATCCTGAAACAATGGTGGAGAGATGGAAGATTCATATTTAGGAAGGCAGAGTCAGAAGAATTAAAGAAATTTTTGAAGACACATGCTTTACATAAAGAAGAGAGGATAAGCAATAGGATTTCAAAATACTTCATTTGTAAAGTGTCAAGAGAGGGTAGCAGTTGGTTGCTGAAAATTGTTCCAAAAGGTTCAACATTCTTTTTTGGAAATCTTAACTATTGTTACTAAATTTTTGGAAAGGAAGGTGCTAATCAGGAGGAAAATTACAAAAACATTTGCACTTCTGAAACATTTCCATTGAACCAGTGCCAAACGGAAGGAAGGAAGAGAGAAGGGAAATCATTAAATCATTTTAAGGTGAACTAATTTTAGAACAGAAGTGAAAACTGAGTTAATCCCAGATTTCTATGCTGAGTGGTCCCCATTTACCAGACTGAGGGACATGCAGTGCAGAAATAAAATTTTAATTGACCTTTTTTTCCCCCTTCTCCGTGAAATCCACAGGGCACTGCTCAGTTCACTGAAGATGGTTATTTAAAACTTATTTCTGTGCTGAATGCCCCTCCACTGATGGGTAAATTGGAGAGACTGTTTGTCTCAGTTTTAATTTTTAGCTTTCCAGTTCATCTTTGAAACTTCAGTATTACAAACACTAACTTCCCTCTGAATGTCAGAATAAATTAGAATTACATATCACTGCACAGGAAAAATCTTGGTGATTTTTCTGGAGTCAATCATCTGTCTTGGAAATAAAGGTGACTGAAACTGAAGAATTCTCAATATCTGCAGAGGAATATATTTCAGTCACTATGGAAAACAGCGTTACCGGTCCTGAAAAACACCATTCAGGCAGATGCTAGCACTTCATGTGCTCACATACTTTCATCATTTATTGGTGTGTATGTATCTTCCTTAATGTATTGTTTCAAGTCCCATCTAATTCCGGCTTAAAAATGAGGAATTAATAGGGCTTTGGTAAACCTGATGGGTAACAGCCTTTTCTCACCCTGGATGTTTAATAATGGGGCATAAAATAGAGCCATCAGGTGTCAACAGTCAGAGACCACTTTACAGTAAATGTGTTGAGAATTGCAGTCTCAGTAGATTGGCAATACTGACAGTGCACTTCTCTGTGAGATACTCTCAAAATATATGAAGATACGTTGTCTCTGGCTACAGAGTCTCACAACAAACCTCTGAAGGCTTAATCTATGCTGTGAAATCTTACCATATCTGACAGATTTGTGATCAGTAAGGTTAGCTGATATGATGCCAAGTATGGGTTAGTGTGGTCAGTGTAGACCAGGACGACCATTGTTCAGCATCGTGTCAGAGGGTCTAATAGTGGTTAGCTGAAACATTGCTGAACACTCTTTGTTCTGGTCTATGCTCACTGGTAAACCGTGCTCAGTGTCTTGTCAATTAACATCATTGTAACAAATTGGTTAAATAAATTTATTTTAAAATTTTACAGATGTCTGGGTCCGGTCCAGATTTGGATTTTCTTCCCCGGTCTCTCCCCTCCTTCCCCCCCCCCCCCCCCAAATCTGAGCTAAAATCTGGACCCAGCTTTTCTTTATAATTAAATTTGTCTCTGTAATTGGGTGTTCATAATTTGGTTGCTTGTATAATATTTTTAAAACCTATTTTGAACATTTCTGTGCTGGCACCCCATTAAGGTAAATGGAGCAAGTTAAAACCCCTGGAGAAAGAGTGGTTTGACTGCAGATCGAACAAGACAGCAGTGCTTTGATTTTCAAAGTGAAGGCTCCTCTCAGCCGAGATTAATGGAAACTTTAAATGGAAGCTTAGATATCTAGGTTTTGAAGTTGCTGTAACTGTCTGTTGGTTTGTCTGCAATATGGTTTTCATGATTTTTATAGAGCAAAAAGAAATTTGAAAGAGAGTGCAGAGAGGCAGAAAAGGCACAGCAAAGCTATGAAAGACTGGACAACGACACCAATGCAACCAAGGCCGATGTTGAGAAGGTAAAACCCATGACACTTCTTCCTCTCCTCCTTCTTGTTGTTACTATTATTAGAAAATGTTAATTTTTGATGGCTTTATGTTTTGTAGCAATATTTGAACAGCATAATATATCTATTTACATATTTTAGGCAATATCAAAGTAACAGTATAATTCATCTTTTAAAACTTAATGTACAGTGTAATGAGGTAGTGTGTCAGCATATTGACATATTTTAGTCTTTTAATTATTCAAAGGATGATCACAGAGCAAATTACAGGTAATGTCTAAGACAGAAGCTGTAGATGGGGTTATTCGTCTGATGTAATTTGTGGTGTAATGTGCTTAGAATCTAGTTTAATGGATTCTATTGTACTCTTCTGAACCACCTTTAGTCCAATGGCTGCAGAGGAAGTTTTTATGGCAGTTCCTAAATATGACCTGTAGATTGACATTACAAATTTAGTGGCACTCACATTCCTTCCCTTTTTGTTAATTATAGGAAGAAATGTTTGTGCCTCCACAGCTACTGTGACTAATGTTTTTATGTAATTGGTGGGAAAGCTAGTTAAAGTAATGTTACATTTCTTTTGAGAGAACACAAATGAGGCATGTTTGTACTGATGTGACTTCCCATTAGGCTAAGCAACAATTAAACCTGCGTACACACATGGCAGATGAAAACAAAAATGAATATGCTGCACAACTACAGAACTTTAATGGAGAGCAACACAAACATTACTACATTGTCATTCCTCAGATTTACAAGGTAAAACAATATTTAATACAATTAATTTCTTTATTTTTTGAGGGGGAAGAGGATTTCAAAATTTAAAGAAAGAGATCATCTTGGTAGATTAAATTGATATAAGATATCTAAAGCATATATGTCTAGGTTTGTATTAGCTTACATGTATTGTTCATAGCAATTAGATTTAGAAATGTAATTAAAATTCTGTTATAGTTTCTGTGAATATTGTTATAAATAGCAAGCTTCCTTTTGTTTGCTTAAATACCAGAATCATATTGCAAAAGAAGAAAATGTTTCTTTCAAGGACATAGATTCTGTGCAGCATTCATTTAATATAAAGTGATCAATGGATGACAACAAATGGGAAATCCCTCAAAGGTCTTGAAGTCTGTTGAAGCATTTGGGATAACACTGGGAACTTCACAGGCTACTCCTATAACCACATTGGTCGTTGGGGCACCATCATTGATGAGCAATCAACCAATTGTCTCCACCCCTGATGATTGTGTGTCAGTGCTTGAGTCTCTGCGAAGTCCATTCCTGTCCACTCTTTTATGTTGTCAATCCATCTCTTCTTCTGTCTACCTCTTCTTCTCTTCCCCTGTACTGTCCCTTGGAGGATGATCTTGGATAGGCCAGATGATCTTGTTACATGGCCATACCACTTCAGCTTGTGCTCCTTCACGGTCATCAGGAGGTCTTCATATGACCTAGCGCATTGGGTGACGATTTTACGGAAGTATCTCATCTCTACTACCTGCATTTTTCATTCAAGTTTTGTTGTAAGGGTCCATGTCTCGCACACATACAGAAAAATGGAGATGACCATTGCGTGCAGCAGTGTCAGTTTGGATTCCAGGGAGATGTTCTTATTCCTCCAAATTGGCTTTAGCTTTGCCACTGCTGCTGTTATTTGCACAGTTCTTGCCTGAATTTCAGTGATGATTGCCCCTAAATAATTGAACTGCTTCACTGTCTCCATCTGTTGTCCACTGACAGTGATATGTGAGCTGATCCCATCATGTTTGTTTGTCATCAGCTTGGTTTTCTCTGCACTGATTTCCATGCCATATTTTGTGGAGGTTTCAGCCAATTGTTTCACAGGATTGGCAAGTTCATCTTCGCTGTCTGCCAAGCCATCAATGTCATCAGCGAACCGAAGATTTGAGATTGTTTGCCCCCAGGGGTGACTGTGCATATGTGATCTTCTAGGGCATCAGTCATTATGCACTCCAAGTAGATGTTGAACAGTGTGGGCGAAAGAAGGCAGCCTTGCCGGACTCCAACAGTGGTGCAAAACCACTCTCCTATTGTGTCATTGACGAGAACTGCACTGCTGGCCTTGGCATACAGTTGTTTAATGGTAAGAATAAGCTTACGACCAACGTTGTACTTCTTCATGGTTGCCCAGAGAGCTTCGTGCCATACTCTGTCAAATGCCTTCTTGAAGTCAACAAAGACGTGGTAGATGTCCTGCTGGTGTTATAAGTATTTCTCACATAGAACACGAAGGTTGAAAATCTGTTCTGTAGTACTTCTTCCAGCACGAAAGACAGCTGTTCTTCAGCGATGATATTGTCTGCTTGTGGCTTCAATCTGTTCAATATGACTTTCAACATCACTTTGCTGGGATGGCTAATTAAGCTTATGGTCCGGTAATTTTGACACAATTGCAGGTTGTCTGTCTTTGGCAGAGTGATGATTAGTGACTGTGTCCACGTGGAGGGCCACTCACCGGTCTGCCAGATCTTGTTGCAGATCTTGGTGAGTACATCTATTACTATTTCTCCTCCGAATTTCATCAATTCGGCTGGGATGTTGTCAATACCTGCAGCCTTTCCATTCTTGAGTGATTTCACAGCTGTCTCCACTTCTTCACATAGTATTGGAAAGTCATCCTCCTCTATTCAATCTGGGCTGTCTAATATACTAGGATCTGCATTTGTCTGGTGGTTGTATAGATCAGAGCAGTAGTTTGTCCACCTATTGATTATGTCCCTTTCTTCTGTAACTGTTCCCTTCTTTGTCTTGAATTGCGTTAGCTTTGGTCCATCTTTTCTTCATCAGATCTTTTACAACTGGGAAGGCTCCTTTGCTATTTTTATTATTGATACACTCTTCAATTTTAGAGCATTGTTTTTCAATCCATATCTCCTTGGCCACCTTCATTCCTTTCTTGATCTTTCTGCCAATTACTCTGTATTTATCAGCTCCCTCAGTGCTGTTCTTGTCTCTCTTAAGTTCTCTTCTAATATCACACATTTGTAGTGTTTCATTTGTGACCCATGGTTTTGTCTTCTTACGATGTTTCCCAAGGATGTCCATTGCTGCCTCATTCATTACAGCCTTGAAATTGTTGGTCATTGTTTCTACGTCTTCCTCTAGAGCAAGCAGTGGGGCAAATTTTCTGCCGATCATTGCTTGGAATGACTCTGCAACGTTTCGGTCTCTGAGTCTGGTGAACTTTGGCCTGATGATTTTCCTTAACTGCAGCCAAAAATTTAGCATTACAAGGTCATGATCACTTCCAATATCAGCACCAGGAAAGCTCCTTGCTTTAGCTCTGTTAATCCCAGAACGAAATCGGTGCGTGCCAGGTTGATCATCTGGATGCTGTATGTGCTCCTAATGTATTTGCAAGAACCAGATTGTTATAGATGACAAACTCCAAAAGTCTCAATCCTCTCTCATTGGTTACCGCATTACAGAAAGGGCCGCAATAACCTTGCCAATCTGCCTATGCGTCAGTACCCACTTTAGCATTCCAATCTCCTTGTACAATCAGGATCTTTCTTGTGTACCTTATCAATGATGTCTTGAAGCTGACTGTAAAAATCTTCAATTTGATCATCGTTATAGTCTGTTGTAGGGGCATAGACTTGTACCACTGTCATTAAACGGTACTGCCTTTAGATGGACATGGGTCCGGGGGCAGAATAGTTCCACTGCTCCTCCTGCATCTCATAAGAGGCGACTAAAATGGGGCTGCCTGGAGAGGGATGGGCTCCACCAGGTTAGAAATTTGCCCAAGACTCACCATATGGTAAGCAAGTCAACACTGTCCATACCGGATTGATTGCAGCCCAGCTTGTTAATGACTGTGCCATCCGTCTCCCACCAGGGCAGATGCGACAAGTATACTACTGGTGTAACCCCAACAAAGAGGATCCGTGGAAGAGATAACATCACCACAGCCACATGGAATGTAAGGACATTGAGACAATTGGGAGGTTGAAAGAACGCACATCTGAAATGGTACAATACACCTGGCACCTCCTAGGAATCTCTGAGGTCAGATGGAAGAACTTTGGAGAGGTATTAACGGAAGAAGGCCATATACTCTATTACAGTGGAGAGGACAAACATGTCAACGGTGTAGGATTTCTTGTGCATAAAGATATCAAGAATTCAGTATTGGGATGCCGCCCAATGTCCAGCAGGCTTATTTCCATCCGTCACAAGCTACTACTCAGAATCAAAGTGAGAGGAAACAGAGGAAGAATGAAAACCTTGAATTCATTTACACGTTTAATAACCTGAGCAAACTTGAGATTTTCCAGGAGCATGGGAGAGGATCGCAAAAGAATTATTTATTTGAAACTCTAGGAATCCCAGGAGGAAATTTTTTTTCCTGGTTAAAAACTTAGTTTTTTTATCAGTAAAGAATGCTACCTCCAGTGGATCTGTCAATAGAAGACTAAGGAAGGAATTGTAGAACATACCTGAGACTGCAGAAATCCGTGTATTAAGCAAAGACCCAAGAGGAACATTTTTGATCATTTTTGTTTTCTCTTTTGATCAGAGACTTGGTTTATTACATTTCTCCAGGGTTAAAATACTTTTTTTTGTTATGAGAAATTACTCTTGTTTCCTGAAGTCCTCAGCAAATATGATCCCAAAGACCTAGTTTTGCTTTATTACAGTGACTTTCAACCTTTTTTCATGTGCGGACCCCTAAAAATTTTCATATGGAAGGTGCAGATCCCTTTGGAAATCTTAGACATAGTCTGCGGACCCCCAGGGGTCAACAGACCACAGGTTGAAAACCTCTGTTCTATGGTAACAAAAGCCTTTTGCAGACCCCTTAGATGTAGTCTACAGACCCCCAGAGGTCCACGGAGCACAGATTGAAAACCACTGCTTTCTAAGGCTCTTACTTAGCACTTCTTTTTATTGTTTGTTTGCAAGTGTTGAGTAATATTTACAAGCAAATAATTACATGACTCAGCTGTTATAGTTTTATCTCAGGGAGATCATGTGAGATGCTGCTTGAGACATCTGCTTCTGTTAGGGTAGATTTAGCAAAGGCTTGAGCCTACCTCAGATCCCAATTATTGTAACTAATAGGCTGTGTTTTCAATAGATTTTATAGTGTATTTTTATAGTAAGAGTGGGATGAGCTCTGGATATGCATCATTATATAAATAATGGATTATTGTTTTTTTTTTATTATTATTTTTTATTTGCTCAAGGGTCTCTGGGATTTTGAACTTAATGGTCCCTTTTTCTGTTTTAAATGTAAGACTAGCCAACATCCAATGAGATACTTGGATAAGAAATGGTTCTAGTTGGCTTTCATTACAAAGCTTATGTAACATTGATTTTTTTCTTATTTTCCAGCACACATCTCTTGCAGGAAAGGGTTTGTGTCTTAAATGGGATATTAGAATTGTGTCCCATTTGTACATGATATTCATATCCTTTCCCAATGTTTTTAATAATCTCTGTTCTATTGGCAATGTGTGTGAAATGGAAGGAAAGTTCAAAACAAAAACAAGACTTTAAAAAAAAAAAGCCTCAAATTTTTGTCAGCTAAGCCTAGAAAGAATTACATGGGTGAGGGAGGTTAGAAGATGGGAAATTCAGCCAATTGTCCTACACAATTTTCCAAAATTTATCTGAAATGTTTCTTAATTAAAGGAAGTGTCTATGTGATTAACGGGGTGGAGGATAGAGAGGAGAAGCAGACTGTGACAATAGGAAGCCTTATGTTTCCAAATATTGTCTTTAATAAAGAGTATCCAGTCTTCCTGATTACACTGTGTTCTGTACATCTTTTGCTAAAAAGGTGTCAGTGACAAAATGTATTTAAAGAATATTATTTTTTATCTAATTGTATTCAGTTTTGTCCTAATACTGGACAAAGAAATTCCATACTTTGTTATAAAATGGCTCCTGAATCTGCAGGATAAACAAGGGATATCAGTAAACAAAATCATATTATCTTTTTTCTTCTTTGTAGCATCTTCAAGAAATGGATGAACGGAGGACCATCAAGCTTAGTGAATGTTATAAAGGTTTTGCTGATTCTGAGCGCAAAGTTATTCCCATAATCTCTAAATGTTTAGAAGGAATGATTCTTGCAGCAAAATCAGTTGATGAATGCAGAGTAAGTGAATTCAGCTCATTTTCTTTTTTTAATATGCATGAGTAAGTTAACTAATATGGGAGCCATGTGGCATATTATTGAAAGGGGGGAAAATACACTAAATATTTCAGATTTATATTGTCCACTTATCTTTTAATCTAAAAGAGTCAAATCCTGAAGTTAACCTCGTCTTTGAGCGTTTTACCTGAATAAAAAATGAGTTATGACTTCAGGATTTGGTCGAAATGCTAATTTCCTGTTTTGATGTCAGTTGTCTACATCAAAACTTTCTCATGCTTTTTCATCCTTTTGGCTCATCTCTGTTAACGCAACGCCACTGGTACTTAGTACTCAGGTTGGCTTTGCACAAATGATCACTCCATCTTAACAGTTTGTTTTGATAACTATGGTTGGGTAGCCAGGCCTGGATTAAACCAATGTGAGTTTGTGATCGGGATGCTTCTTGACTGGGAACTGGGTTGACATCAATTTATTTTACATGAGCTACTGAAGAGCTGTCTGAAATAGACAGACAGCAGTTTGATCTCGCAAAGAACTAAGTGTAAAGACTGGTATGGTTGTAAAGTCCAATACTCACAAATTAGAAAATTCCAGAATTGTCTGCTTGTGCAACCTTAATTTGACCCCGTGGTGCATAGCCTTATGACACGGTCTTTAAATTATATGATCACACAATATATATGTAAGATACTGTATTATGGGATTGATCCTACTCACTGAAATGGGAGTTTTGTCATTGACTTCAGTGGTAGCCGCACTGGACCTTATGTTAGTAATATATAAAAACAAAACATTTTATAAAAGGAATTATATTGGGAAAGTATTTTTCATGTGTAGTTAAAACAATTTACAGAAAAAGTATATATGAAAGCTCACTAATATGTCTGAAATAGGATGTATAAAAATTAATTATTACTGTGGAATGAAGGCAGATGCAATATTTGGTTTAATCTATAATATTAATATTTAAAACTCCTGTGTGTTACAGTATCTAAGCATTATTTTACAGATGGAAGATTTGAGTCAGAGGGATTTATTGACATACCCAAGGCTATAGAGGGAGTCAGTGTCAGAATTGATCCTATAAACTTTGGATTTCATGCTTCCTGATCCCACGGCTTAGCCACTAGACTACACCTCTGAATAGATTAGATCAGTGATTTTCAACCTTTTTTCATTTCTGGACCCCTAAAAAATTTTGAATGGAGGTGCAGATCCCTTTGGAAATCTTTGACATAGTCTGTGCACTCCCAGGGGGTCTGCGAACCACAGGTTGGAAACCTCTGGTTTACATGATAGTACAAGTGCTAACAGGAAAACTGTATCTGTAAATGCAATTATTCATTTAGAAAGAATATTCATGTCTGGAATTATCTTTTATGCAGTCCATATTGCTTCTGTTGTCTTGGCTGAGTATGTTTATAGCATAGCCAGTGCAGTAAGATTCATACGTGCAGATTTTTTTTAAAGCTCACTAATGTTGCTTATATACAGGATTCTCAAATAGTGATAGACTCCTTCAAGTCTGGGTTTGAACCTCCTGGAGACTTCCCATTTGAAGATTACAGTCAGCATATTTACAGGACTGTCTCTGATGGAACCATCAGTACACCAAAGCAGGAAGGAATGAAGATTGATTCAAAAACCACTGTGGGCAAGGCTAAGGGCAAGCTGTGGCTTTTTGGAAAGAAGCCAAAGGTAAGAATTGTGAAGTTACTATTCCCAAATAAAATTGTGCTTAGGATTTGTAGTTTGTGGTAGAAGGAATTACTTCTTTTAAAGGTGACTCACAAAAGAAAATTAAATTACATGCTTTCCCCTTTACTTTGCAGGTAGAGGTACCAAATGGATTCTACTATTTGTTGCTGGTTTTGAAAGTTTGTGATAATATTTTCATAAAAATGCTTTCTGTTTGAAAACATGAAATATTTGGTCATATAGTAAAACATCTAATTTTTCAGAGTTTCATATGGGCAGGTGCCAAAGGGGAAGCTTAAGACTAAACAAATAAAAGAATTAATAGTTATAAACCTACTTTTGATAAAAATGTTAGAACAGAGATGTTACTCCTCTCTTACTTCTGTGCATGTAGGTTTAATTGACACTTTCTGTGAAAGATGCCTTCATGGACCAACAAAAGGGGCCACTAATACTGGTGTTGGCTATTTAAATAAGTAATTGAACATACAAAGATTAAATTACATATATTTTAGATCTTTTTTACTTGTTCCATATTAGAGCGTATAAACAAATCATTTAATTATTCCCACAAATGTTAATGAGGACTTTCAATGCTGCTAGTCAGTAGCAACTTAGTGAAATAGAAAAGTTTTATTATGATGAAAGAACTACTCTCCAGACTTCTTTCCAGTTGGGATTTATGTTTTTGCAGATAATATTCCAGATACACAAGTCTTCTCTAAGGGGAGAGATAGAATATCTAATTCCTGCATCCTCCTCATAGCACATTTTCTAATTGCTCCTGTATGGTAGCAATGAAAACCTGGGTTATTTACTTTTCATCCACTGTAATTATTAACTGTAATATATCACTTTATCATGCTAACATATTTTACTAGTATTTGTCTAGAGGGCTACACAAGAGATTAGGACTGAATTTAAATTAAAAGACACCATCAATTTGAAAATCATACTTCTGCCTGAAAATTTTAGCCAGGGCCTCATCTGGTGTAAATTGGCTAGTTCCATTGAAGTAATGAAGCTGTGCTGATTTACACCTGCGGAGGACCTGTCCTTCTGTTCTTACTTTAGTTACAGTTAACACCTAAGATGACTGTAGTTGAAAGAAGGTATCAGGAAAAAAAATTCTCTCTCTTCCCCAGTTTTACTTTGTACATTTGATAGCACTTTGTATATTGTCATTGTTTCCTTTGTAGAGTCATGCTACAATTCTGCAAATACTTACACATTGAGTAGTGCTGCTGAACAGAGTGGACCAAATCATGGGTAAAGTTAGTCATATGTAATGGTTACGTGCATTGCAGAATGGAAGCTTATGTCAGTGTTTCTCACTTTCTGGGGGGGGGGAAAAACAGTAACAAAGGAGCATACCTTTTTTAAGAAGTATTTTAAAAAAAATCAGAGCATTATTTAAACAATTTATAACAGAAACTGGATTTTTTTAAATTGATTTTAAAAAATTCTGGTTGACAAACTAGCTGGATGTTCAGGGTAGCCTTTGTGACTCGATGTATCTGTGAATCTGGTGGGTCTTAATTTGCATTTCAAGATACTCTACCTCTTTGTAGATGGTAAGTTCAGCTGAGATGGTAGTTTTTTGAAAGGGGAAAGAACTATAGAAGATGGAGGAGAGGTGTATAGCAGGTGAGGGAAAAGCAGATTGGAAAAGGAGTAGGGAGGAGGAGAAAAGGTTAGAGGTGGGTGATTTAAAACAAAAGTGAAGGAAGAATGAGGACATTAAAGAAGCTGTAATGGTAAGGAAAGCCGTACACCTAATGTTAAAGTCCAAAGGTAGTGAATCTATCTTACCTACTTCAGTAGTTCCCCACAGCTGGGATTACAAATTTGTCTTTCTGTGACTGACCTGTTTATGGACATCATAATGGTAATTCTGGATTTAGCCTATCACATATAATGGAAAAAACCTTACAGAGAAGGAGGAGCAGTGCAGGGTGAGGAAGAGCAGGAGTCCAGAAGGATAGTAACAAGGGTTAGGGAATACTGAAGATGCTATTGGGAAGTATAAAGGAAGGAGACTATCTCAGGTACTTGGGTATTGCTAGTATCTCGGAAATTGGGTGGAAAGTATTCTTAAACTTGTATCCTTTATCTGCACCAACTTTAACTCAAAAGACTAATTCTGAATAAAACCATTTAGAAAAATGACTATCTTTGCTCTGCAAACTATTTTAAAGTTGATACAGTTATGGTGGTAAATCTTCTAGTAAAACATGCTATGAACCGTTTTTGTGTTGGATGGAAATTTTGTTACTGAAAGACAGAATTTTCATTTTAAAATTACTTTGAACATTTGGCTTATTTATTCCTTTCTTTATTTCCATATTAGCCACAGTCCCCACCCCTTACCCCTACTAGTTTATACACATCCACTACTCCTAATGGGTCCCAGTATCCCATATTCTCCATTGAACCAGTGCATTATTGCATGAGTGACATAAAAACAGGGAAGCCCAGAATTCCTTCTTTCAGAAGCCTCAAAAGAGGGGTAAGTTTGATAAGCAGTTGAAAATGCATGATGGGCTATGAAGTGTGTTTGTGGTGTGGCTTTTCTGATACCCTCCACCCTCATTATAAGGCTCACTCTGGTATAACACTCTGATAAAAGGTCACTTTTAGGGTACTTTGCTCTCTATTACATAATAGTTACCTTCATTTTAAAAACTTTTTATTACATTAAAAATGTTTGACTCCAAAAGGAAAGTATTATAAAGAGGGTGCTGAGTATGTGTTTGAAATCTTTTTTTGTTGTTGTGCACATTCACAAATGTCTTACCTCCATCATGTAATGCATTTTTGCAGTAATTTATCATTGGGTGTATAGTTATCACTAAAGAAATTGACATGTCTTATTTGCTGATGTCTTGCTAAAATAGTAGAAGTTGATTTCTGAGAAACTGAATTAAAAGGGGAAAACCCATCTCTCGTTGTAGTTTAAATGCGATAGTGTGCAGTTTTTAACACGTTAAACCATCATTCGTTTCTTATAATGGATTATAATTTTTTTTAATGTAATGTACATTGATAGTTAAATTGCTTTTGCTTCCTAAAGGATTTTTTTTTGTAAAATACCTTCCATCAATTATAAATTACTACTAAATGTCACTTTCTGAGATTTATTAGGGGAATGCATTTACTAATTTATAATAGCATATTCAGCAAATGGAATTTGTTCCGTTGACAATAAAATTGAAAAGTTGAAATGGTTTCCTAGAAACATATATTGTACTAGTGAAAAATGAACTGGCATTATCCCATTATGTCAGTGAAACATAGTCTGCCTTGTTTATGTAAAATTTATAGCATTTGTTGATCCCCATAATCAGAAATTTAGGTATATTTGGTTAGATTTATATCATTATTTTTCTGATATTGAAAATGAAATAAACCCTCTGTTTCATACTGTATACAACCATGGCGGATTCTGTTGCTCTAGAGTGGAGATCAAAGTCCAACGTCATATGACATTCCAGTTAATGATTAGAGGAGCCCTGGCTGTCAGTTGATTACATTTCAGATTATTTTAAATTTACATTCTTTAATTTACCTTATCTAGTGCCTGGTTACTCCAAGCCCTCAAGTTACTCTGTATACCACCCCTTATATACAGGAGCCTAGGTTGCAGAAGACTCTTGTGGACATCTAAGATCTTTATGAAGGACAGATTTCCCCTTTCTCTCCTTCTGTGTCAATTGATCAAAACTTGCTTTGGTCAGGAGAGTATAAGGAAACTCCTTCAATGCTGTTCATTAATGAGGTATGGGAGGTTGTTGAAATAACACTAATCTTTTCCGCTTTCTCCTGATTACTGAACATGCCTGCTACTGACTCAGGAAGCAAGGCCTGATAGGAGTTTTAACCAAGTAGGCCATTTTATTACATGTAAAAATCATCTAGTGGCAGTTTTACTGTATGAACAGAAAATGAAGTGCATCTTAAAAGAAGTTTTTTATTTTAAAACGCACTGATCACAATGCAAAATAGAAAGGTTAGCGAATGTGATCAAATATGGCATTAATTAAAATTTACAAGGATCATTCAAGCTTCTACAGATCTGAGCTCAGCTCAGTGGAAGTCCCACAATACCAAACATTATTCTGTCTTGTAAACCTTCAGGGCAGCAAATATAATTGTTTGTTTCATTTAAAAAATTTTTGCAATATCATGCAAGCACTTTAAAATACTACTTTAACAAATGTCAAGGGAACTGATACATCCTTTTGCAAGCTGAACAATTTACCATAGTTGTAAAAAATTTCCTGTCATATGGCAATTTAATATTGTATATGTTTTCCATCAAAATATATAAAAATATTTCAGATATTGTACATTGACACTATTTAACACACACAACTGTGATTTCCACTCTTTTATTGCTGTAAAACATTTTCTCAATGGTATTGACATTCTCTGCTATCAAATGGCATTTTAATTTGCTTTGTTTTTTAATTTAAATTCACCAGTAAATTGGCAAATAATATGCACAGAAGCTGAGTATGTTGGATATTTTGTTTACCTGCCCTGTCCAGGATTTCACTCAAGGAATATTTGAACAAGGCCATAAACAGGAAACTGCTCTCATTACTCTGTGCTTCATGCATCATCAAAACTCCCCATCAGCAACTGTGTGTAACAGAAAACAAATTCAAACTGTAGGGGTTTTCTTTGTTCACTGTTATCATTGCCCATCTGAAATGAGCAGAAATGCAGCTATGTTGTTTATTTAATGTGAAGGAGAAACCCAAATGTCATTCCATGCTATAAATCAAGGGAAAGTGATTCTGCAAACCAGACACATCAGATAATGGGTAGTTTTTGTCACTTATTTGTTAAAATGCATTATTATTTATTCTACTTCCAATTTGTAATTGTCAAAGAGTTTAATGCTGTGAAAGGTGCCGGCTTGATAGCAGTTTGAACGGAAATCCCAGCCTTAAAACAGGCCTATCATAAGCAATGGAAGTGCAAGCCTCACCCATGCTTCTCTGCCAGTTCTCCTCAGTGCATGTCTGGGGAGATTACCTCTAGAAAGCAGAGTCGTTCAGTCTATGTCCCCGTTACATTATTAGAATTTACTGAGCTTGCTAGCCAGGGTGTTATTAATAGAGGTGGATTTTTAGGTGGAAAAGGTAGAAACTTGGATTTTTAGGTAGCAACTTGTTAGAAAGTTGCTTAAATGAGACCTCTAACCTTTCATGTATGCCACTCGTTAGCAGTCAGACAGTAATACCATTTGGTCACAACTGATGTGGTGAATATGAATCATTGATACATTGATGAAAGGCTTCAGAGTAGCAGCCGTGTTAGTCTGAATCCGCAAAAAGAACAGGAGTACTTGTGGCACCTTAGAGACTAACAAATTTATTTGAGCATAAGCTTTCGTGGGCTAAAACCCACTTGTATTTTCCACTGCATGCATCCGATGAAGTGGGTTTTAGCCCACGAAAGCTTATGCTCAAATAAATGTGTTAGTCTCTAAGGTGCCACAACTACTCCTGTTCTTTTTATTGATGAAAGGGTCCTTTCTAACCCCTTCATGGTGCTCTACTTGAGAAGCTTAACAAGTTTGGTAGGATCACTCTGAGTGTATGGCACGCCCCTGGGATATGGCACCTTGTTGGAGCTGTACCAGTCTTGTCTGTCATAAGATATTGCTTTGTCTCAGAAGAAAGTCCTGTTTATTCTCACCAGTTTGTCTGTAGATTTTAATATTTTTGAGTATAGTGCAATGATCAATTGAACAGTTTAAAATGTAAAATTAAACTTTTAAGCTTGAAATGGCAGAGAAGGGATTTTGCACCTTCCATGGGAAACCTCTTTATTTTTGTTCTGTTGGGATATTAACAGTTTTGAAGTGATGCAGTGTATTCCTAGTCATGATTTACCAAATTTTTGTATATGATAGACCGGCCCATCATCGTCATCATCATCAAAAATTCTTCTGCTTTGTGCAGTGTTCGCTTTATATTTTGTTTTTCTCTAAATATATATTATTATAAATACTAAAATAAATAAGTCGTTAAATGAAGCCATGCATTGTAATTCCACAAGGTAAACTACCCATTATCATTCAATGTAAGCTTTAATTGCCAATAATTCTCTCAGCATAAGTGCACTTCAAACTTGTATTTTGCTGTTTTTGTGCTGATAGTGAAGTGCATCATTTAATTTTGAGTTTGTAAAATTTTACTTTAAATATTTTAAAGATATATTTTTAGGAATAAACCTTCACTTCCTAAATGATGATTGCATGTGAATAATTTCCCGTTTCTTTCTGTTTTCAAATGAACTGTTCAGTGGTCGGTGAAGATGGTAAGCCTGTGTGCTGATCTGTCTGCTGTACTTCTGATAAAATAGCATGAAAGTAATCTTTTGAAATTGTTTCCATATCATAATTGCTTTGAATCAGGTGCTGAAATACATTTTCAGATTTTTCACCTTGTATACATGGTCTTTCTTTTTAATCATCCATGTTCAGTGTGAGCTAATTGGACCTGTGATCTGGATGCAACTTATCTATGACTTAGAGTGAAGGTGGACAGATTTCATGTGTTGGTCATAATGAAAATATATTTCATGATTTATCAGGGATTGATAGAAAAGCTGTTAAAACTCTGCAGAATAGTTATATGAAAAGATTGTGGAAGTTGTATAAAGAAGGAAACATGAATAAGAATAATAAAGGGTCTTTTGAACTTAATTTTTAGTGGTTGAAGGAAAAATACACCTCTTTCCACTTGTACTGCCAAGCTCTCAATTTGGATGAAAAATTCCAACACACACCTATCGGCATTTAGTTTCCTGGAGTGAATCAATGATATTCACAATAAGAGTCCTGTTCTTCTAATTTTACTATAAGGTACCACTGATGTAAAAAGGCGGCCGGGGGTGGGTGAGAGAGGCAGGAGGAAAGTTTGTCCTTTCTTGTTTCTTTATGATGCGTAAAGAAAGCAATATGGTGGTGGCTGTGTTTTTTACATTAGAAATATCAGATCGTGATTTTCCTGGTTGTACTGAATGACTGAAGTAGTAGTGGAATGATGATATCACAAGTGACAAGGGACTGAAAACCATGCAGTTGAGAAGGGAAGAAATTTTTAGACACATTGTTTAAAACTTGGTGTGGGCTGGTGTTGGGTCAATGAATGCCCATTTAACTCAAAATCCTGACAGTTGGGAGAAACGCACTGCTTGTTAAATTCTCCCCTTTTCAGATTGCCTTTAATGCCAGATTCTTTTTCAGCGTTTAAAACAAACAACCTTCTAAATAACTAGCACATGAAGAAGGCAGCATTTTTATCAGTTGGTATTATTAACCCTAAGGCTTGAACTTTTTTTTCTCCTCTCCCCAAACGCATTTTCTTTCTTTCTTTCTTTCTCTCTCTCTCTCTCTCTCTCTGACATGCATATCTGTTGCTGAGGTGTGGGCTTTTGGCAACAACCTCTTAAAATTCATATGTATAAATACCCCCACACACTTAATTGAGAGGACATATAGGGGCTTATACCTGCAATATACTGAGGCGAGGGAACTCATAGTGTCCATAATCCATATTTTCTGTAATTTATTTGGTAAAAGGATTTGAGCATTTGAAGTTAGTTTTTATGCAAAATTTCAAGAACCATCAGTGTTTGAGCAACAAGCTGTCCCCCCCCCCCCCAAACATACTATTTTTGGGAATAGAATGAAAAAGTTGACAATGCTTCTGTAGCTTTGATTCAGGGTAGTTTCTGTAATCCACAGTTTTGATGTTGTATAAACTCCATTTCACTCTCACTTAGCTCATGTTGATAGTAAATAAAGCAGGACATAGAAGAGGACTTAGAGATTTCATAATTTTATGTAAAAATTCATGATTGAGAAACGATTTACTAACTAGTTAATATTTCTTCTCAAGTATGCTTTCAGGCATTATTGACCAAATTCTTAAAGGGAAATATATCAGTAAGGGATTTGGGATGAATACCACGATTGTATTCTTTTCTTTTGGCAGTATCCAAGTAAGGTGGAAAACAGACACTCTAGGCAGATTGCAAACCATATACACCTATTGCTTTCTGGATTTCAGTTGTAATTACTATTTGGTACAGTATTTCATGCTGTCTGTTAACTTACTAAATTGGCTTTGATTGCAAGGGCTGGACTAGGAGGACCTATGGTTCAGCTTTTCTGTGCAATCGTTTATAGATCCATAAATTATTTATTATGGACCTAACCCAGCTATTGAAGAAACTATTAGCATTTCTGTTGACTTCAATGGGACCAGTATTAGGCTGTAGGCATGGTTGTATCTGCAAAGCAACTTACAGCAACTAAACGTTATTTTACAGAAGTATATATTAAGATAATTGTGGAAATACTGATGATGGGGTGTAGTTCACCAAAGTTGATAGAATTTAGACAGTATGAAAAAATGTTTTTTGGTTTGATTCTAATATTGCTCCTGTTCATTAAGTGATTGTTGTAATATTATGAAGAATACTTTGAACTGGCATTACTGTACATTAAAAGTACTTAGGGTTGCAAATTTTGCTGACTTGCACATTTACCAGATCTGCGATTGGCAAATTAATTTGCATGGTCTATACCAGGGATCGGCAACCTTTGGCACACGGCCCGTCAGTGAAATCCACTGGCGGGCTGGGACGGTTTGTTTACTTGCAGAGTTCGCAGGTTTGGTCGATCGCAGCTCCCACTGGCTGCGGTTCGCCGTTCCAGGCCAATGGGGGCTGCAGGAAGCAGCGGCCAGCACATCTCTTGGCCCACACTGCTTCCTGTAGCCCCCATTGTCCTGGAACGGCGAACCGCGGCCAGTGGGAGCTGCAATCGGCCGAACCTGCGGATGCTGCAGGTAAACAAACCATCCCAGCCCACCAGCGGATTTCCCTGATGGGCCGCGTGCCAAAGGTTGCCGATCCCTGGTCTATACTATGAAACAAAGAAACTAAGTCTAAATTTCCTCACAGCTTAGCTGAGATGGTTATTAATTTTGATTTATTTTCTGCTAGTGTGTATTCTAAGTCAGTTTATTCCCCATTCATGTATCACTCTTGTGATATGTATCCAATAACGATTTTATTAAGACTTCTTGTTTGATTATTTTTTTTGACCGTGCCCAAAAGTGTGCTAGGCACTTCAGGGTATACGTTGAGAGAGAGATCATGTCTTTCTAAATGCCTATAATCAAACTTGTCACATGATGTGACAGAACAAAACAGTAGGGAGGGGACAGAGTGAAGAACAAGGGCTATGACACTAAGATCATACGTACTCGGTTTAGGTGTATGCTTGATATAGCTGTGTGTATAGCATAGTTGCTAAGAAGGTTCATCCTGCTACCTCATGTCAGAGAAAACTGTTTGTGTGTGGATTGTCAGTAGAAATAACTATAGACAGAATTTTCCAGTGTTTAATAGTATTTATCTTTGTTGCAGGGTCCCGCACTAGAAGATTTCAGTCATCTGCCGCCAGAACAAAGACGTAAGAAACTGCAGCAGAGAATCGATGAACTCAACAGAGAACTACAGAAAGAAACAGACCAGAAGTAAGTGTGTCCTTCACAGCTTAGTCCATTTTTTGGTCACCCTTATCTTTGACCATTTCTTTCTAGGTTTCTTTTTATAAGCCAGAGTTTTCAAAAGTTAAACTGTTCTAAGTAGTATGTCAATTGTTGGTCTGTCCACCTTTATAGTATATGTGCTCCATCGTTATCAACTTTGTTGTTTTAGCAATTGATTATCCGTTTTTATATTATACATTACAAATACTGTATCTAGAGTTGTGAATGTTCAACAACTCTAAAAATCAGACCTTAGGTCTGCCAAACTGGGCATCTAAAACTAGTGGATACATTAGAAAACTTGGGCATTAATCGTTAAGAAATGACCATATGCCAGGAACCAGGTAGCAGAGGGTGAATTATAATGAGATTGAAGATGGGTGGAAAGACCCAGTATTTGAACTGTGTATGTCTTTGCAGAGAGAGGGTGGGGGGAGGGAGGGGCATAAGCACAGTGGGAGGGAAGACAGGATACTGGGCTTTGCCCTTGGGGAGAGGCTAAGGAAATGAGGGCCTTATTTTATTGAGAGAGTGGAGGGGACAGGACTGGGGAGGGAGACAGTAGCTTCTCTTGGGTCAGGAAAGAGAGAGTTTTTATATTCATCCTCTTTGTGTCTATGGTGGTTGTTATTATTTGTATTACTGTAGAACCTAGAAGCCCTAATGATGGACCAGGAACCCATTGTGCTAGGTGCTGTACAAACATTGTTTTAGTATTTATTGGACTGTTAAAGACAAAACATCTTGTAATGTAATTGCCACTTGTAATAATTCCTGGGCATTCATATACCTCACTACAGGGATGCACTCATCAAAATGAAAGATGTTTATGAGAAGAATCCACAGATGGGGGATCCAGGCAGTTTGCAGCCAAAATTAGCTGAAACTATGAGCAACATGGATCGTCTTCGAATGGAAATACACAAGAATGAGGTTAAAAACTATTAAATTATTCCTTGGCAAGTGTATTGAAATAGGAATATGCTGATGTTCCCTGTAAGTCACAAACATAGGAACTAGAAAATTTCTCTGTTTGAAGAAGTTAGTCTGATTCAGTTTTCCATGGAGCATCCTTCCCCCTAGTATGTTGACGTAGGTAGACTGAGATGATATGCACTGAGTAATTTAATGTAAATTATTTTCTACAAATTTATTTTTAAGTGATTCATGTTAAATGGTTCAAGATGTCAGTTTTTACCATTTTCTCAACACCACTACTGAGTATTAAACTGAGATGATAGCTTTGTGCATCAAGCCAAGTAAAGAGAAAACTTTCATGATGATTTGGTATTTAGCAGATATCTGGATGTATATTGGCACTTAAATTCTACACTGTTAAGTGTATTTGAAATAGTACATTTGGTGATATATAACATTTGCTGGTTGAGACTTCTCTGGTAATATTGACCCCAGATGTTTTCTGACTTTTTTCCCCATAAGGCCTGGCTCTCTGAAGTTGAAGGTAAAGTAGCAGCAAGAGGAGACAGAAGGCACAGCAGTGACATCAACCATCTTGTAACACAGGGAAGAGAGAGGTCACTATTTTAACAATATCTGCGTTGAAGCTTTACTGGAATTCTCAGTAGATTTTTTTATTTTTCACAGCTACTCCCACCATGTCCATCTGGCATCTAAGGGTGGGTGATACCCACCTCTCCTTCTCCCACATTCCCAGATGCACTATGTATGTCCTTCAAATGGCATCTTTTGGCCATAAGGTTCTAGGTTTTACTTCTTTTCATTCTTGCCACTTCAGTAAAATAATTTTCCATTAAAATACATGCATACACAGACTAGTCAGGTTGTAGGTAATTCAAGGTGAAAACGGTATATGACATCACCGAAGGGTCACTCTTTCAATTAATGTCCCCTGTTGACTTCTATAACTTCCCAAACATCTCAGGTAGATTTTTTTTTCCCCATTTCGCACCTCTGTCAGATCATCCCCATTGCTGTATCTTCCTTGTTAAATGTTAAATTTGGGCTGTTCTAGTAGCAGAGTTCAGTGCAAGTCTTTAAAAAACAGCTCTGCTCCTTCAGAAAACAATATGCATTAATACTTAATCCATAATTAAATATTCCCAACCTGTTTTCCTCATGTGTTCACACTGATAGCCTAGAACAACTTTGAACAGCCTTTTCTGAGTTGCACTAGGGTTCAGGTTTTTTTTTAGATATGGAAATGTAACTTCTAAAGTTGTGTGGGTGGTTTTTGAGAAATATACAGAGTCCTTACTCTACTCATTGCATTATAGCCCTGAGGGGAGCTACACGGATGAAGCAAACCAGGAAATTCGAGGCCCACCACAACAGCATGCCCACCATAATGAATTTGATGATGAATTTGAAGACGATGATCCCTTACCAGCTATAGGACACTGCAAAGCAATTTATCCTTTTGATGGTAGGGTTAACTCTGTATATTGTGCTTATTTGATTTTAAAAAACAGAACAAAAAACTGATGGATTATTTTGTTTTAAAAAAATATTAGCAGCTGCGTTTAAGGTCATGAGAAGTATTCCATAGATCAATTTAATTCATTGGCAGAGTAGTACTTTTATATTGTTGTAACACAAATATTAGAAGAACAGCTTCTGGCATATATTCAGCTTTACAACATGAGACCAGATTTTTGTCTGCAAGCCTATGTTTGTCCATATGTTCCCTTCCATAGATTATCAGTACTTCCTGTTTATATAAAGCTTACTTTTAAATTGTGTCTGAGCTGTGAGACTTTTTTTGTCTGTTTTCCCAGGTCACAATGAAGGCACTCTGGCAATGAAAGAAGGGGAGGTTTTGTACGTTATCGAGGAAGACAAAGGAGATGGATGGACAAGAGCTCGAAGACAGAATGGAGAGGAAGGCTATGTGCCAACATCATATATAGATGTAACTCTAGAGAAAAACAGTAAAGGTGCAGTAACCTATATATAACAACTAAGCTGGCAGCTTACTACTCTACATTCCATAGGGAAAATACTGAATCACACAATTTCATAGAAAGTGTTAGGATATCTGAAGGCATTTGTGTGGTCTGTTGTTCACCATGTGAGCTTGGCTAGAGACTTTTTTTTTCCAGAGATGTTAGTACTAAAAGTAAGAAAATGTCTTAATTTAATTCAATTGCTCTGCAACATTTACCTTATTTCTGCATTTATCTCTCTGAGGTCCTTTAGTGTTTTCATTTTATAAATCATTGGATCTGCTCCACTGATCAGGTCATCTTGTTTTTATACTACTATTTTAAAATCCATTTTTAATATTCACTTGCTTCAGAAAGTAATTTTTAAAATTTTCTGTCTGTACAACAATGTACTTGAAAATAACCTCTGTTCCAAATGGCAATTTCTGAAAACCTCTTTAGGCTCTATTGTTCCCGCATCAGCAACTTTAACTACCATATACTTAAAACTCTAAAACAAAAAATAAATAAACCACTCTACAACTGACTGAGCTCAGTTACTGAAAGTGTTCATAATTGTCCTTTCTTTGTAAATATATTAGCAGCTTTCACGCCATAAAAAGGAAAACATTTTCCTATTCTCAAAGGTAAAAAAGCACAATCCACTCAGGATGGTCCATTAAAGATAGAGAAAGTACCGTATGATGGACCTACCCTTTTATTCTCCTGCCAGCGGCTATGAACCTAGAATGTTGTCTATTTGATACTGCTTTGGCTTGGAAATGTTTTTGATGGTTACTATATGGTTAAAACATAAAATGTGTCTTTCTGAATTCTCATGTTCCTTTCCATTCTTGAAAAGCTCTTAATCTCTTTTTCTGAGTTCTAGTAAATGTTTTACGTTCCCAGTGAAAGGATCTTGTACCTTAGCTAGAGGCTTTACATTTCATCACTTGTAGGTTAAAATTCAAACATTAGATCTACAACCATTTTCCTCACCTAATTTTAAATAATAAAGGATAGGAAGGTACATTGCACTACTTGATTACTGGACAAATAGCTGTTCTTACTGGAATGTATGTTGCGAATAAGCTTGAAAGGGCTTTTGCTTGCCATCAGATATGGTTAATTGTTCAGGGATTAAATAGAACGGCTATTCTATAGCCATTTAAGGTGGCTGATTAGAATTGAGAAGGCTTCTCTGTTTTCCAGAGGCTTTCAGTAACTCTGTTCTTTTCTTTTTCCTCTTGGACTGCAGGTTCCTGAAGCGGGTTTCTGAGAAAATGGGCGAGATGTTGAAGGAGGTTACATGCAGCTGCTTTTGGGGGAGGGCATTAGGCTGGGAGGCCCAGCAAAAAGAGGGAAAAGCAAGTTGCATGAATGCATGCAGACATACATTTATTCACTAACATTCTTGGCATTTCCATACATAATATGTTACAAATTCTTAAATTTCTGAAGCAAAAGAGAACTCCATTATGGCAGAATAGAAAGGCAACCAGATTTTAAATACTTCAGTCTCATTGTCCTAAAAGACGTACAAACTATTCATCAGTTTGCATTACATTTTGGCTGTCTCAGCTGTCTTCTTTTCCTACCCCATTTTAATTGGCAATCAGAACCATGTCATTTGTCCACATCTGCCAGTGCCACCTCCATGCTCGCCCTAACCTCCTCCTGCATGTCTAGAATTGTCAGGCACCGCTGCATAACACTTTATTATCTCCATTGCTTCTTATTTTATTTTGCATTTGTAGCAAAACCACTTTGTTTAAATATTTCCAGCACTAAAGTTTTCATCCCAGTGTCCATGTATGCTGCTATAACTATTCCAATGCAACCATCATTACATTCCAGTTTTCTTGGCATTATAACTGATGTAAACCTTTATGTATTTATGTTGATTTGGGGAAAAGACTATATCTCAGCTCTAGCCCCAATGCAGTCACAGGATCTCCAAGAACTGTGGTTCATCTTCAGCACTTCAGTAACCTATTGTGAGCACTGAAAACCTGGCATAACAACAAAGAGATTCACCACAACAAGACAAATGACTGTTTTCAGAAGTCAACTGCTTGCCATTCAAATGCTGCCTTAAAACTAGAGAGTGCCTAAATCTGTTGATTGCCAATCCTACCACTACAGTATCCCACAAAGGGCTTTGTGTCTCAGCTCAGTATGATCGCCTGTAACTCTTTCCAAAGTGCAGCAGCTGCTGAGGTAGCCAGGGTAGGTGTTTGTTTTCTAGAGCTTTACCTTAACATAATACATGGTGCATCATAAATTTTATGCATTGAAACTAAAGACATCTAAAAAAATTTATGGAAACTCTTTTATTGTTTTTTAATTTTGGGTTCTGAGGCTCCAGTGGTTGTCCGTTTTTAGGTGATGCTTCATTGTATGGACCAGTTGAAATTTGAGTGATACTTTGTAATGATCTATGTGCACTTTTACTTGTAAACAATTGACATTTGGATATGTTTATACGTGTAAATATAGCTGTCTGCAGTGCCCCTATTGCTTATGGTGTCTCTTCTCCCATTTGTGATTCTATTAATAAAATAAATCTTATCTGATTCAGTGGTGAACGCTAGAATAGGGGAGGTAGAGGGAGGGAGATTTGTATCATTTAAAGCTTCATAAGCCCAGCCACTTGCTGTTTGGGGAATGAGATATTGTCTCTTTCACAGGGTTTGAAGCAATACTTGGACACAGCAGTGCTGGATTCCTTCTTTTTTTTTTAAATGAAAATTCAGTGTTGTTAGAAATTGTACTACCAGTAATACTAAATCTGAGTGATTTCTTGTGTGGAAGTGTATTCCTTTATGTATACCACTATTACACAGCTGACCTAGTGTATTGCATTTGGGGGCTATTAAACTCGTTTAGATTTTTGGATATTGTATACAGGGTTATTTATATAAGGTGACATTACTCAATACTGACAAACTACATAATGTAGTTTTTTTTTAAAAAAAAAACAGTGCTTTTTTATTTTAAAGTTAGAGAAGAGGTGGAAATGTGAGCTGATTTTTTGGCTAAGAAGCCTTTGGTTTCCTTGGCTAGAAGCCTCACAGGTCACTGGTAACACTTCCTGGTAAAGAACTAACTGTTCTTTTCATGCTACTGTTTGTTTTTCTAAAAGCAGAATTTGCTTCCTTTGGAGGCAAACTGCTTTCACGAGGGATAGTGCAACCTGTATGAGGGTTATTAAATATAGGGGGGAAATTTGTACTTGCACAGTTAGTTCTAACTCATTCTGAAATTTTGAACATGAATTGTCTTAATCTTACATTTTCCAGTAATTTTTAATCTTTTTGTGCACATGTTGATTTCTTAAATGTTAAATGCTTTGTTTAAAAATAGTGTTCTCTGTTGAGAATATTTTAATGGAATAAAAACTTTTCATGGTCAAGATAGCTTCCTTTTTGTCTTCAGTTACAAACCCATCCCTGTACATCTATCACATTTTTTTATAATGATATGTTACTAGAGGGTTGGGTGACCAGATCACACAGGTGAAATATCGGGACATGGGGCCAAAAAAAAAAGCTGCCGGAGGTCCCCGCCCCGCCCCGCCCCACCCCTCCGTGATACATCTGGGTCTAATTCCGGGGTTAGGAAGATTTCAGAAAAGAGGAACGACCCAGCACACGCGTTACTGTGGTGAGGAGGGCACACAAAGTGCCATCGCACCTCCTTTTGTACCAATTCTTCAGACACACCCAGACTTCCACGTAACGCACAGCGCTACGGAAACGTGCTGTGACTGGATGGAAGTTTGCAGCCGCACTGGGGAGCGCGGTGGCGACTCCCAGCGCTGTGCCGGTGGAGAGCCCCACCGTGCCCCCCCACCCACACAGGGAGCTCTCCGCTGGGCCGCACCGACAACACAGCCTGGGCCAGAGAGCCGTGGCCCAACAGGAGGCACGCCGCGCCGTGACAGCCCGGCGGCTCCCTCCCGCCGCGGGCATCGGAGCCCTATTGATGTGGGGAGCTCGGCGGCAACATCAGGCCCCGGGGCCGGGCGGAGAGAGCTCCCTAGTGGCGGGGGAGGTGATCGGCTCCTGCTCACCCCAGCAGGGATGCGCCCTGGCCCCCTGTGCAGGAAGAGACGGGCACTGTCCCCGCAGCCGCCCAACCCGAGCTGGGCGGGGGGTTAGTATCTACAGTCCCTGCCCGGCCAGGCTCTTACCACGAACATGGAGCCCCGCACTGCCTCAGAGATGCTCGGCTGCTGTGCCCGGCTTGCTGAGCACCCAGGTGAACTTCTGAGTCTCCAGGGGAACTAGCGCCTGCTGTCCCCGCGCCCACTCTGCCTTGTGTCATGGGCCCTCACCTAGGCACACAGCAGCTTTGACCTCCCAATTTCCCTGTCCTCACCACCTCCAGCGCTTGCGCCGCCATATAGCTGATCAGCACAAGCCTGGGAGGGAGGGGGGAGGAGGAGGAATGCAGCGTGCTCGGGGAAGAGACGGGGCAGGGTGGGGATTTGGGGAGGGATCCAATGGGGGCACGAGCTCCCTCCGGGCTCCGCCTGTGCACCGGAGCAGAGGCAAAATATCGGGACAATTCGCGTTCCGACCGAAGGTAGGGCGGGACACGGGACAAACAAGCAAATACCAGGATGTCTGGTCACCCTACTAGAGGGCCACATTCTGTCACTCTTACGTACTTGGAGTGGTCTATGTTGCAAGTAGTTGCAGTGACTTCATTAGGCCTACTTGTGGCATGAGGAACAAAAGTGGCAGACTTTGGCTCTGAGTTGCTGAAATATATATATATATATATAGCCTCTGAACATGTTTATTGTGGTTATAGTTATATAAATAAAACAATTTGTATTTGAAAGTTACATATCACAAGAAACACTGTGTATATAATGAGGTTATGGTGCCAATATCAAACCTGTCTTGACCATAAGCTTGTTCCACCTTTTTTTAAATGTGGCCATATCAGGCCCTCCCAACTGATTAAAATATGTGTGCCATTTGATGGTCCAGATTAAAATCTGTGCGGGTGAGCAGTTTTTCTTCTCCCCATCTCCAGGAGGGATTTTCAAGTTTTTACACTCATTGAGACATTGATGCACTTCTTCTAGCTAGCCATCCACAATTAAACAATCTACCATAATCATATTAATGCCTCCCTCACACTACAGTAATTCATTATCACATTGTTTCCTTAAATGATAGGACCAAAAGCCAGACTTCTAAAATGCCAAAAAGGTCATTAACTGTCTCCACTTGCTTCAGAAAGCAAGTTAGTGTGCCAGGTAGTGGTCTCTAGGAGTCACAAACAGGCCCTCTCCACAGAGTGTGAGGTCCAAAACTACATTAAGTGTGGCTCTGGAGCAGCACAGGGGTGACTACTGACTAATTAATACATGGAAGTTTAGTCCCCATGTGGACTCCTTTCCCCTCCCCCCCCCCAATTATTTGGGGATTTGCATACTTAACTACAGGCAACAGTAATAAGATCTCCTAGCTAACTTGAGAGGAGGGATTTGTGTCACTGAGAAATAACCAAACAGCAACTCCACACTTCAATGGGCAGAGACATTTCTAGTTCAGTGTAAGAGATTTTAATCAGCATCATGACTTTGTCACTGAGACTGTGATTATTTATTTTTCTTAATCTCTTACAGGGATCCTTATGAAAAGCCAAGTAAATTAAATTAGACTGACTGTCACTTTTATCTACTATTTGAACTTCCTGAAATAATCCTAAAGCACGAGAGATAGTATCTCTTGTAGAAGCTGATTTCATTCGACCATTATAGATATTGCTATAAAATATGGCAGAGGTATATTACTCTTAGAAAGGGCTTACTCAGAAGCCTCATCTAAGATTTTTCTTAACTTTTTTTTCATTGATAAAACTCATTAGCAAATTTTCAACATAGGTGCAGCTGTGGCTGCAATCTCCACTATTTCATAAAATACCATCCACTGTTGATGTCTTATTACAGGTGAGCTTATCCCCATGACTAGTTCCTCAAAGACTTGAACTTCCAACACCACCACACTTAGAGTGCTGTCGGATTATACAGTTCCTCTTAATTCTATACAGCAAAGATTGATACATTAATCTAGCTACTACTTACTACTCTGTTTCCTCCTTTTTGCTAGAGAAGACCTGAGATACGGGTGCAAACCTCTAGCTGATGGTGAAGTTGAAGACATCTTGATTGCTTAGCTATTTGTTCTTCTCATCCCCTTGTTTGGGGTCCCCCCCCCATTTCCAACGCACATGGCATAGTTTGTATTGGAGCCTGAACAACAGACCAGAACACTCTTGAATAGTAACTTGTGCATTACAAAGTCCAGAGTAACTTCTAAATACTAATTTCCTAGGAGACAAATGGTATCAGCTCATGGGTTTTGTGTACATTGGTGAAAGAATATTTCAAACTGTACCCTAATCAACTAGTTAATTTTCTACCCCACCAGTTCCACTACAGTCTAGCCCCCTCCCCGGGCAGTATAAAATCACCTTATTTCCTGTGATTATAGTGTACAATGATCCACTGTATAATATTTCACATAAAGATATTTTAATTCACAACTATGTACAGGTTCATATTCATGTAAGGAATATCATACAACTGATATTTTCTAAAATACCTAGCATTTTTTATTTACAGTACACTGTTTCATTACTGATAACATTAAGTAAAACACCAATAGTAATGACTAGTAGACATCAATAGACATTTTTGTAAATCACAAGAATACATTATGCAGACTATCTTAAATTTGACTGTTCAAGAAATTATTAAATTGACATGGTTACATATTAATAAATAAATTTATTTAGAAATCAGTAGTTTTTAAACAATTCATAAATGTGCATTGTGCAATTTACAAGTCCTAAAGATCCGGTGAATGCTAAAGGCTTGTACAGTGACAAATTGGCAATTTCTTTTAATTAAATTAAATGGCAAACTTGAAGTAATCATATCTTAAGGGTCCATTTGATATTTCATTGCTCTACCTGTTTCACTGGAGGAGGTTCTAATTTTCGGGAGAGTGCAGTTAAAATCTGGTTGAATTTCTCATATCTCTCTCTCTGATTAACTTGTGCTCCTTTGCTGCCCCATAACAATCTCATTTGAAATTCTGTCTTGAAGATCTCACTCATCTCATCATCTGGCTGAAAACCTGAACGAGGAAAACAGAAAATGCATAACTGTGTATGACCTGACGAACTCAGTGGCTCAAAAGCTTGTCTCTCTTGAAATTGGTCCAATAAAAGATAATACATCACCCACCTTGTCTATCAAATCAGCTTTTACTTGGCGATGGGGGGTGGGTTCTAAGTTTATTGTACTTTTCCAAAAGTACATCTATGCTAAAATGTTGGGTTCTTTTTATAATATTGGCTTTATCTCCCAAATAAATATTTGGAGATATTAAAAAGCTGGGTAAATACTAAAAAACACTTCCATAGGCCATGCTGTAGGGACACGTGGATGACTCTGGTTTAATTAAAGATCATTGGCACAGGATATACTGAGAACCGAGGAAAACTTTGGCTCTTGGTATTGCATAAAAAGGTCAGACTAGGAGATCATAATGGTCCCTTCTGGCCTTAAAAATCGATAAAGACTGTTAGATGAAGATGAGATGGTATAATGGCAACTCCTGAAAAATGTAGAGCTCTCTGAGAGTATATATTTGCCTGCAATAACTTTATAATATCAATATTTTTAATTTCCCTGCACCAGCTGTTTAGTGTGATTAATATTGGTCATCGTTATTGCAAACACACAAGTGGAGGCAGAATTTTTTGCAGGCAAAATGTAATCACTTGAGCTGGAATTTAGTCAGATTGGTGGGGTTAATGGATACTTATTTTGAAAAGTTCTATGGGCTCTTTAATAACAAGGCTTTCAGTTTTATGGTACTTCCAGAAGTACAGAATCCCTGAAAACCATGCTGGGTCTTTGCTTCCTGAGTCAGAAGGTAGAATACCACATACTGAACCACCTGCTTCCCTTGCAGGTCTTCTATCCATGTACTAAGCCACCTTGACTGATCTTAAATTATATGAATGGCTGTAAATGGTCCTCAGCTCCTTATCAACATATGTTGAGAGTCCTCTTAGCTTCTTAGCAGATGAATACGTGCATATTTACTTAAAAGGTCACAATGGCTCTGACTTAAAAGATAAATGTGCTTAGCAAAAAAGCGTATAGTACAATTGTATCACCATGCTGCTAACTGGATAAATACAGCATACAAAATGACTGTTTAACTAGAGCCAGCCTATAGAGTGTATTCTGCTACTGTGGCCTGGAAGAGACTTTGATTTAGGAGAATCTCAGCCTTGTGAGCGAGAGAAGAATGTATTTCTTGCAGCAATTCCTAGTCGACTTAAGTGGAGACCTCAAAGATATTCACAGTTCTGTATAACAAGAGTTCATACAGAAGATGGGTTAGGAGGGTATGAGCTAGTGACAAAACTTCAGCTAAGGGAGAGTCAGACATAAGGAATTTAGAGGATTTTCTTTAGAGAGAATGTAATCGCTAGTAGATAGGCTGATAACTTAACAAAAGGCAATGAGAAGCCATGGAGCCATAGGTTTAACATGGAAATACTCCTTTCCATACAGTATGTTTCCTTCTGTAGGGCATGCTGCTGAGAGTCGCACACACTAGCTGTAGCATCATGCCCTCAGACTAACCAGTTGAGAGGGGGAGATTGACCAGAAATTTGCCTTTGTCCTATTTACATTTTAACTTTTCTCATATTTGCCAATTGCTGTAGAAAAAGCCTGTACCCGATTTTATAAGCTGTTATTTCAGTTACTAATAAGAGCCTGGACTCTTGGGAGAATATGCAGTATCTCTTCATTACTTTAACAACACACCTCACACATTCTGTTCACTCTGAGAAATACTGTATTGGCAAAACGCGCAGCAAGATTTTACTCCTGCCAGTGGCCCTACCTTCCAGTATCCTTTCCGCAGTCATTCTGTACATGTCAGCATTTTGTGCTATAAAACGGGCTGTGGCTAAATGCTTGAGCATTATTTCACAGCTTTGGTCGGTGTTTTCCCACAGGTCCATCCCATCAAAAATGACAACCTGTCGCTCCATCAAGGTAACCGAGGGCATCAGCAGGGGCACAGTTATGTTGTTTTGTGGAGCACAGATGGTCTCTGGAAGAGATGCAACACAGCCACTCAACAATCTTAAATCCTGCTCATTTACAAGCGAATTATAGTACAACATTCTTCCCTAAACCAGTTACAAGTAGGATTTGTTTTGAGTATTTTTCCCTTCCATAATATGCTTTAGTAATCCTTCAAATTAGCATCCTCACTTTTCATCCCTGCCCCCCAGCTTCCATTTAATATCCTGATAAATCTAGACTCTACTGTAATGCTGCAAAACTGCATCTGGTGCAAGGCAATAGCTTGCATCCATCTATGTTCTCTGCTGAAGTATTAGGGATCGAAGGTTAGATCCACAGAGGAGTTTAAAGAACGAGGAGTACTTGTGCATCAGAGCCACTTTAGGCACTTAAGTTCAAAATTCAGATCTTCAAAACCCCACTCAGCTGCCACCTTATTCTGAAGGTGCATAAAGTCCGTATGTGCCTAAGTTTATGCCATTAAAGTACACTGCCTGTGAGCATGTGCACAGGCACCTACGTCCTGAGGCAGACAGGATTTACAAACCAGGCATTCAGCTCCTGCTCCTGTTGGAATGTGGATGCAGCAGGCATGAGTCTGAAGTGGGAGCAGCAGCAGCTACACCTGGCTAGGAGTTTATGGGGCTCTGAACCTTCCCACAAGTAGCAGCAGCAGCACCCCGGGACCTGACAGAGCCAGAAGAATTAGCTCAGGTGGGAGACCCTGATCTGCCTCCTTCCTTCTCCATGAAGATTGGTTTCCGCTGCTGCTTCCCTCTCACCTCCAGGATGCAGAGTGAGTGAGTAAGGGTACAGCTACATTGCAATCAGAAGTGCGACTACGGCTCATATAGACATAGCTGAGCTAGCTTTGATCTAGCTACCTTGTCTGGCAATAGCAGTGAAGCTGCAGGTGACAACGGGCTGGCTGCTCTCATATATATCCTGGGTCCCCAGTGGGCTTGTAGAGCAAGCTTGGGTGTGTCTGCACAGGCTGCAGTCTCACTTCTGACTGCAGTGTAGACATACCCTCATAGGAGTCTGCTATGCCACAGCTCTTCCTCCTTTGCAGGGGGAAAGGGAGGCTCTGCACAGATTTGCTTTCTACTAGTCAGAATCCTGGTGAAGCAGAAGGGCCTTGTCAGTTCCCCTGCCCTTCTCGCACTCCATAGTGGGTGTGGGGAGGAGAGATGCTGGGAGCACAAGGGATGTTCTGCACACTGCACACGTGCACACATACACTCTTGTTTGGCTAGCTATGGACTTACTTGCAGATGTGGACTCCTCTGATTTATTCATCCCTATGCTGTGTTCTGTCACACACAATGATGCAGTGTCACTTCAGTGCATGATGACACATAGCCACCAGAATGAGTGAAATGCCCCTTCTGTACTGATCTACTATACTCACCGGGCTTTTCTAAGGCAGTCGTACAGCCTGCCTCTTCTGTGCTAAGGGAGTTTAAGGCATTCACAAACTAGTGGGGGTAGGACTATGCTGAACTGACTCCATTTCTGTCTATGTCCATTATTACATTAATGGAGAGGGGAAGCAAGTTAAAGGCTATTCAGACTGAAAATCTGTCATTTGCAGTAAAGGACTTAGTCCAGTTCCCTTCATGAAAACAAATGTGGTGAAGGCCAGTCTGGCTGCACTCCCACATGCTACACACTCACCTCTTCCTTCATGCAGAGCTTTGCTGAATGGCTTCAACTGCTTTTCATATGTAATGGCAGTTTGGGTGTAGTGGTGCCGTAAAGTGATCCATGTTTGTTCTAACCTTGCGATCTGTTCAATGCAAAGAAGAGAGTCCTATTTTCATTTTGCAACTATTCTTATGTAAAGCAACTATGCTGCTTCTGGCAGACACCAGAGGGTTAATTTGGATTGATCTGTATCATAATAATATGATACCATCTTTTGTTTAAGCCTATGCAACAATTTGCCTCTTCCACTGGATCCTGACATTAATAAGTAATAATACCTTGATACAACTTAATACCCCTGAATAAAACATCCTAGTATTTAGGCAAAATAATTGTGTGTTCCTTGGGAAAAAAGCCATAACCCAATGTTCTGTTCCCCTGAAGTGGCCCTTTATGGTCATCTAGGACAAGTTTCAAATCACCACAGACCAAGATACAGCTAACAAATTCCTCTCACTCAAAAATTAAAGCAGCATTCCTGGTGCCACATCTGGCAATCTCTCCTTGCAACTACTGTATCACTTTCCTTGTGTAGTAGTAAACTTTCAGCCAAACATATAGCTGATGCAATAACAGCATGTTTCTCTGATGAGTGATTTTAAAAGGGGCCCTAAACTTAGTTTTAATGCTGGGGGGGGAAACGTCAAATTTTTTTTTACTGGATTGACAAAAAAATAATTGCTGTACCATGTCCATTTGCACACAAAAAATGCACATTTCTTTGTTTACAGACCAGCTATTCTAAGTACTCCGTGTTTCTAAAGCTGTTATTCAAGGATTAGATATGAGAACTGTCTCACAACTGGCATGTGTGAGTGGAGAATTTTGTTTAGATAAATGTTTCTAGCTGAATTCAGATAACATCCATTCTTTTGGTATTTAGCATTTCTCTTTTTTACTGCTGGTTGCTCAACATTCTCTCATCAAAGTGTTAATCTCAAAAGGTCATCTATACCCTGCAGGATCATAAAAAAAGCTTTCACCAAAGAGCATAATAAAGATATATTCAAAAAAGGCAAATTTCTGTAACTGCAAAAAATAGTTGTTTGTTTCATAACAATTTTTTTTTTAATAGTACAGAAGAAATGTCTTGATGCTATCATACCCACGTTGCTTTAAAATAAACAGACTCTTGTTCTATAAAGCAAAGTTTTTTTCTAATGCTGGCATTGAAGGGAATGAGATTGTTACGATTAAAAGTATTGTAAGTTCATAATGGCTAAACATATCTTAGCTCTTATGACCATCTGTCTGTCTACATGGGGATGGGCATTCTATAATGCCCATTCCTGTCATCTCTAAGCACTTGTCTAAGGGCTTTAAAATGTTGAAAAAAATTAACTAACAAAAATTAAACTCTTTGAATACCATAAAGGGAACATTATTTTACCTGTGGCATTTCAAGTGCTTTCATGACAGCAGAGAATGCGTACAAATCCCCCAGGCAGTCCTTCAGTTCCACTGCTACCTGGATGATCCTGTTTAACGTCGCAGCCCTCTCTTCTAAGTTTCCTGTGCAGCCCAAAATATCCACAGCTATTCCGATTGCCATGGTGTTGTGTCTAGAGAGAAGCAAGTCAGTGATGTCTAGAGTAAACTAGTGAAATGATAGGATGTGATCAAATAACAAAGGCAATACTTAAAAGCCCTTAATGTCCCTAGGCAGGATTAAATGGATGTTACTGACAATGCTGCTGTTACATGGAGCTCAGTGACAATAGTACGCTTATGTGATATAGACCAACTATGTATTGGAGGCTTCAGGGTAACAGATCTGCCCTTATGTTACTGCACATCTGCGATGGGGTGTCCACCCCACACAGGGCCTGAAGGGATAAGGTGGCTAGGTAAGCCAATTAGCTACTTCAGCCGCACCTAGAGGAAGAGCCAGGGAGCAGGGATTAACGAGAAGAGGCTCAGCTGGACAGGAACAGGTGGGGCCTGTATTAAGCCCAGGAGCGAAGAGCAGCAAGGGGAAGTAGTTTGTAGTCACTGCCTGGGAGAAGGGAGGCGTGGTTGGGGCAAAGAGATAAGTAGCCTGCAGTTACTCCCTGGGAGGAGGGAGTTTGGGCTGGTAAACTCAGGGAAGGGGGAGAGCCAGAGAGCTAGGAAAGGCTCAGGGGAAAAGCAGCAAGGAATAGGATAGGGCAGACCTTGGCTGCTGAAGAGAGGGCCCCAGAGCAGGAACCTGGAGTAGAGGGCGGGCTCAGGTTCCCCTACCAGAATCAGACCCTTAATACCTGGTTTTTTCCTCCAAGCACTCTCTCCATGGAGTTGCCTGATGATCTCCACGAGTCCTCCTAAGCACAAAGCTGTACAATATCTCCGTGTCCCAATAAATTACCTCTCAGTGGATTTCAACGTAGTATACAAGAATACTGTAAAGTGTTTATTGGGGAAGGAGGGTATTTCTACCTGGAGATATAAGACACACCAATACCAACAACAGACTGAGACTCTAGCCAAGTGTCCCAGGAGTGAAGCACAATGTAACAAGAATGTATACCTTTCAATTATGTCCAAGCGCAGTTGGTGTCCATAGGGCAATGTAATGAGCTCCAGACCTGATCTCACTCCCATCCTCCTCCTCATCTCTTCAGAGACCTCTAGTATCCTAGCAACCTGTCAAGTGAAAAAGTTCTCACACACTGATCCAGGAAGTTGACTTATTTAAGGAAAGGAGGAGTTTGATTCATTCATAGTGTTACTCTAACTCGCTGTACAGCTAGAACACTAATATAAAGCCATTAAAAAATATCCCCATTAAACAGAAACATGCTGAGTACATTACACACAAGGAGGTTTTGTGCAGAACTTAGAAATGCTTTCCTTTAGTGAGTCCAGTATATGAAAACAAATAAGAATTATGGCCAAGAAATAAGGACTAATTCTTTGATCTGGTTTTTAAAAAACAACAACAGAAAACAAGCAGCATCATAAGGAGATTTTCTTCCAGAGAAGAGAGCTGTAGGGCTTGTGTCAAACCCACAACAGATCTGATCAAGCACTCTACCAAAAGCAGATCCCCACACATCCAACAAAAGCACGGAGTGGTCTCGTGGCTTGATCTTTGCTTTGACACTAATGCACTGTGGCCAAGATACTTAACCTCTTTGCCTCACTTTCCTCATCTGTAAAATACTGTAACAGTGCTTTTTCTTCACTCCACAGGGCTGTTGTGAGGATGAATTAATGTACACAAAGCATTCTGAATTTGGAAAGGACTATGTGAGTGCTCTGTGTCTGACAGTAATTCATACAAAAAAGCCCTCTATTTTCCCTCCCCACTGCATTAGTCCTTTGCCTTTCAAATACATAATGATTATTTGCAATTTGCTACATCTATAAGAACTATTAATCGCTATTAATCTTAATAATGTTCATATTATCTAATGAGTATTGTTTTAATGTTCATATGCTGACAAATTTCTAATCTAATCTGCCTTTCTATCGCCATAGCATCTAAGTGCCAACCTCTGTCTGCAGGACTGGATTAAGGCAATATGGAGCCCTAGGCACACCATGACACCGGGTACCCAGTGGCTTTGCCCCCCTGGACGATTCCCTCCCAGAGAGACAGGAGTGTTGGCACAGGGCCTCATGGAGAGGCCAGAGTTAATCTGCTTGGGTGAATGGATCAGACCCACTGCTCATCTCCTCCTACCATACATAGTTCCCGACTTGAGTGGAGTTAGTGTGTGCCACCAGAGCACTAGGCAGGGCCAGCTCTGGCTTTTTTGCCGCCCCAGGCAAAAAAGCCTCCGGCCGCCCCCCCCCCCCCCCGGGGGCTCCGCGCTCCCCCCCGGCGGCCGGGGGGAGGGCGGCCGGAGCCCCGGGGCGCAGGGCCGTCCTTAGCCATAGGCAGAACAGGCAGCCGCCTAGGGCACCACGCTACCTGGGGGCACCGCTCTGCCCGGAGCCCGGACAGATGGGAAGCAGTGGAGCATGTAAGAGCAGGGCTGCTGAGTCCGAGAGAAAGCCGAATGCAGCACAGTCGGAGGGAGGGGATTGGCTGCTGGGGTCTCTGGGAAGGGGAGGGGGTATGGGTGGGGGAAGGAACTCACCTGTGAGTGTGACTTTCCCCCAGCGTGAGGTGAGGCAGGCTCGGCGGCTCTGGCACCAGTATCCTTTGTTGTCCCCCATAACGTCCATTCTTCTCCCCCCCCCCAAGGAGCACCCTTCTCTCTCTCTCCCCCCCTCCCCTCCGGCAGGGCTGGGTTGGGTGAGGTGCTGGGGGGCGGGGGAAGGAATGAAAGTGTGATCGGTATGTGATCGGACCTGAGGGTTTTCTGCTGCTGTTGCTACTATGCACCCCAAGAGGTGGATTTTGGGGTCCTGCAGTTTTCCACCTATCTCCTCCTCTACTGCAGCTGTTGGACCAGCAGGCTGGGGGGTGAGCCAAGCATGAAAGCAGTATTGTGTTACCATTTAGATTGTCATTTAACAACTTTGTTTGCCAAAAATGCTTGCTAACAATCCTAAATTCAATTTCAATATTTTTTAAAAAAAAATCAATCTCTTAGCCAAAAACAGAAAATTAAGTTGTTGACAATTATTTGTGACAAGTTTGGTATGGGGCAGGGAGTGGGCCAGTTTTCATCAGAGAAACAAAAAATGTTGACTGACTTTCCTATAGCCCTGTTACTGCTAAATAGAGCCCTCCAACCACTGTAATATGCTCATCTCCTTACTAGT